>NC_143526.1:33708504-34008504 GCF_031878675.1 Megascapheus bottae | reverse complement strand
GTAGAGCTCTAGCCTTGAGAAAACCCAAGGACAGTGCTCAGGCCCTGAGCTCAAACCCAGGACTGGCAAAAAAAAAAAAAAAAAAAAAAAAAAAGCCTAGCTCCCTTTCCCAGAGTGGTGGGGGGAAATTCTGTTTTTCATCCAACATTCTCGGGAAGTCCCTAGAAGAACTGAGCCCCAGTGGCCCAAAGAAATTTCGTATCCCCAAACAAGTGTTAATGTCACTCTTCCCTTCCCTGTCTTCCTCCCACTGTGGTGCTTCTGGTAGGTAACAGCAATGAGTGATGGGAAATAAAAATGGAGGATAAGATCCCAGCGTTTGTGAGAGGAAGGATTAGAATTAAACCTTCCATCTTACGAGTGACCAACCAAGGTGACCGCAGGGTCCTAAAATATCACAGTGCTTGTTTACCTGAGCCCTCTCCCAAATAAGGCACTTGCCCCTAAATCTTTGTCTCTAGGTCCACTTTGAAGGGAATCTAAACCAAGACATTATTCCTCTGTACTTTCCTCCAGACCATCCCTCCCTATGTCCTACCCAGACCCAGACTCTTCTCTCCTTGGCATAAGCAGTTACCACTTCATGCAGTCTTTGGTGGAGGGGGGGAATGGCAGCCTGTCCCCAGCAGATTGCACAAATACTCAGGCCCCAGAGCATTCTTCCAACCACCTGCAGGTCTATCCTACCTTCAGTGGACGCCCTTGGGCCCCTTCTCTAGTAAGGCAGATATAGCACAGCCATGGAGGGGGTGGGGAGGGTATTAAGCATATCTGTAAATATGAGCAGGAACAGAAAATGTCCCAGGCTAGAAAATTTCATTCTAAAACCCTAACTAGTCCACACGCCCTGAAGCAAACCCAAGATAATATCTGTATATCCTTATAGAGCCCAGCCCTCTGTATCAAGGTCAAACCTGGAAAAAGAACAAAAAAGGTAAGTGGGAAGGATCATTAAAATGTACAAGTATAGGCCATCCTAGACCTAGGAAACCTGCACAGAAGCCAGACCACTTAGGAGAAACACCCTGATGAAGAGAAAGCCCTGATTTCCTACCTCTCTATTAGATAAAATCCCAAGTCTCAAAGGCTTCCATGACATTTGGGTCCTTATCCATCCACCTCTCCCTACTTCCATTTCAGGTGAACTGTTCTTCCTAGAGAGTTGACTTCTCATTCAACTGCCCATTTTAGGCCTCAAGATAGGCTTGCTTAAGAAATCATTCTTTACTGTATTCTTAGCATGGTTCCTTTTTGTACTCAGGGCAGCCTCCTGACCTAAGGCACTGTACCCAAGAACCACTAAATAAATAAATAAGTAAATAAATAAATAAATAAATAATAGATAAATAAATAAATAAATAAATCTGGAATACCCCAGCCACCAATCACAAAGACACACATGATAGCTCTTCTTCCAACAAAACAGGTAAATGGCATGTGCACACAAAGAGCTCTGTGGGGTCCTCTTGTACAGTCAAGCTTCCGTCTCCACAAATTATTTTTTGCTAATCAATATGTTTAATAAATAATATTCCAGTTGATTTCATTACTGGCAATACACAAATCAATAGAAGGTTATTGCATGATAACTTCCCATTGATATTGTAATCCGCCTGATTTAATAAATGTTGCTTTTCTGAGGATTGCTGTTTGTATTACGAATTGAAAGAAAGAAGAGGAGAAGAAAACCATAATAATTCTCTTGTGAAACAGACAACTGTAACTTAATCAGAAAGTGTTACAAGACTGAGTTGGGGGAAGGGGAGATTTCTTCCACTTCTGTCTACACTGGCCTGCACTGTGGCCAGTCTTTTCTGTTGCTGTTGTTTTTGTTTTTGCCAGTCCGGGGTCTTGAATTCCAGGCCTAGGCACCATCCTTGGGCTTTCTTAAGGCTACCACTCTACTTGTGCCACAGCACCACTTCTGGCTTTTTCTGTGTATGGGGTAATGAAGAATGGAATCTAGAGTTTGTGCATGCTAGGTAAGCACTCTACCACTAGGCCACACTCCCAGCCCCTACCTGGGTCTTTCTCAGACTTTTCTGTTGAACCCCAGAGAAGAATAAAGTTAAAAGGCCAGAGAAGTCTCTTTGGATACTCCTTAACAGACATTATATCTTTTCATTCCTTTGCAAATTCATGAACAACAGCAACAACAAATCTCAAGTAAGAAAAATGGAAGCGGTGTCAATTGATCACCCTGGGGCTCCAAATATCCCCTCAAATCTTGCCATGATAAAGCAAATGTCTCATCCTAATTACTAGACCATGAGGAATGGCATCAGTATCACTGGGGATAGTTGTTAAAATGCAGCTTCCTGAATTGGAAATCCCAGAGATAATGAATGAGTAGGACACGCATGGGCCTGAGAAAATGCCTTTTTAAATTTGTACTCAAGTCGAGATTGTGCATTAGGGAGGTGGAAGCAGGGGGATCCAAGCTGAAGGCCAGCCTGCCAAATAGAGACAAAAAAGGAAAAAAAGAAAAGACACTGAGCCTCCTAGAAATAGATCAACAAGAAAGGTATATAGCCAGGCACAGGTAGCGACTCGTGAACCTGACATGTGAGGATTGTGGTTCAGAGCCAGTCTGGGCACAAAAGTCCATGAGACTCCAATAAACTACCAGAAAACCAAAAGTGGTGTTGTGGCTCAAGTGGTAGAGATCTAGCCTTGAGCTGAAGATTTTAGGGAAAACACCCAGATCCAGAGTTCAAGCCCCATAACTGACAGAAGTAGAAAAAGAAGAGGAAGAAGAGGAAAAGGAGGAGGTGGTACAGGAGGAGGAGGAGGAAAAGAAGGAGGAAGAAGAGGAGGAGGAGGAGGAAGAGAAGGAGGAGGAAGAAGAGGAGGAGGATCACTCTGAAATTCTAACCATAACTGAGTCATGTCAAATTTCTCAGAGTAAAGCTTTGCATAGCTTCCTCCCCTCCCCCAGACCCATCCCCAGCTAATCTCATGGCTCCTTTTACTTCCTGTGCTATGTTCTTTTCCTTTCCTTTCCCCCAAAGAGAATACCCTCATTGCATTTCCCCCTAATTCCTGGCTCAGACTCTGCTTCCGGGAAGCCTGACCTAAGATGTTGCTTTGAGTGAATTTCTGTCACCTGCCATTCAGAGCTTGGGCACTTCTTTAATTAGTTTGCAATATATCTGCATAGATAAGCTTTCCATCAAAATACCTGAGACAATCAACCTATAAAGAGGAGCTTTTATTTTGCCCACGGTGTTAGAGACCCCAGTCCACGCTGATTGGTCCTGTTGCTTTTCAACCTGTGGTGGTCTGCGCACTGTGGCAGAAAAGTAGGTCACCTCACAGCCAGGAAACAAAAGAGGAAGAGGAAGGAAGCAGGGTTCTCCAAGCTCCTTCCAGGCTTGGCCCCCATCACAATGCTCTATCTCACTAGTGCCACCAGTTTTAACACAGAGATTTTAAGGAGACATTCACATGATTATTATATTAACTGTCACCATGCACTGTTAGTGACGAAGGGTTTGCTTTATCCACCTGTGTTTCAGATTCTCTGCCAGGTTGGAGTTATAATCATCATTCTACAGCGGAAGGGGAAGAAGCACATAGCAAACCTTCTCAGAGCTATATATCCACCAGCAGGCCTCCTGTCCACCTCAAGAATACATCAGCTTCTTCTTCACCATACTTCCTGGGGTAATAAGGAGTCACGTAATATTCAACTCTAATGTTTGAGAAGAAAATGCAGTATTATCTCAGACACCTCAAGGTGGGGAGCAGATAGAAAAAAAACTTGCCAGAGCCCCAAAATTCTCTGCCTCTGATGTTCTGTACCAGGTATTTCTCCTTTTCCCCCCAAGGTGATGTCTTAGAAAGGGGCCAGGAACACCTGGCCTAAATAAGTCCTTTCCTTGTTCCTGCCATGAACTTTGTGTAGAAGTCAGAAGGGAAATTCCACTCAATACTCCTTCAAAGATACCCACAGTGCAGATTTCACTGGAAGAAAATTTGAGGTCTCATGAGGAACATTAATTGAGAGAGTGATTTGTCAGGAAGTATTCAAATGCACTGTGCGATGAATACAGGCTAAGGCACAGGGGTGAACCCAGTCACAGAAACAGAGTCCATATGAAACAGGCTTAACACCCCCACATTAGAGCATGTTAGGTTTCCACAGAACACCCTACTCTAGGACTTGCCCCACCCCAACTATTAACATACTTATTACCCTTAAATATGTCAGAGTCAAAGCTTTGCCTCATTCTTCAGTGTGATTGCCATTGATTTTTGAGGCCCACATCTTCTTCCCCAGGGAAGCCCATCTTCAGAAAAAAAAATGATGATAGAAGGAAATGGAAAAGAAGGGTTGAATTTATGGACACTCATTTCACAGACTCTGCTGGGAGGATATGCCTGGTCTCAAAGGATGGTCCCAGGACTGCCTGCATCTGAACTACCTGGGAACTTGTAAAAATGCTTATGGCCATGCCCCAAAGCATACTGGAATCTCTGCGATGGACCTAAGGATAGTGTGTGTGGTTTTTAAAACAAGTTCCCCCAGAGATTCTGATGTGCACAGCCAGGCAAGCAAAAACAAACAAAAAAGACCACCCGCACCCAGAAATCCACACACGGAGGATGCTCACTGATGCCCTCATTTTGGCTCTTTTCATCCATCAGGCATGAGCTCTGAAATGCATCTACACGAGCTTCAGAAATAAGGTTCTTGGCAACCCTTAGTTGGGATGTCATGAGGAGCAGCCTATCAGTGGACTCACCAAGCAAAGGTGATTTCAGAGTGCAGAGGCAGCCAGGTGCTAGGGCCAGCAGAATGGGAATGGGCAGGTTCACTGCGGTGGCATCTGCCAGGAGGAGCGGTTAATCGGCCTGATTTATGACACTCAGCATGGGACCTGGCTGCTGAGCTGAATCACAGTGGCTCCCCACAGCGGGGTTCCCGCACACTGTAACAGGCCTGGAAATTGGAGAGGAATTTACCTCCTGCTGTCGAACATTACATAACAATCAAGGGAAACAAGCAGAGACCGGAGGGGGCCTCCTCTTCAGCTGGCACCAGCAGCCTGGCACCACCAAAGGAGGTAGAACTAAGGAGCAATCTCCTGGGGTTTCCATGCTCTACGAAGCCTAGAAAGTGGGCTCTAGGATGGGCCAGCCAGAAGTGGCATCCAAGCTGGCCGATGTAAAAGCATCAGCCCAGAAATTGCTAGAAGCGATGGCACCCCTGATAAACTTCAGTCTCTATGGGGAAAATGTTGTTGTCTATCCTTGTGTCTGCAGAACTTCTAGCTGCAATCCTCATGGCACTTAAGGGCCTCACATTAATGAAGGCCTCCCTCACCCATGCTGAGAGGCACTGGACCTGAAATTTGTAACCTCAGAGGGCATGGGGTGGGGCCCAGAGATGTGCAGCCTTGCAGGGCACAGGAGAAAATGAAGCTTTTCTCCAAGTTCCCTGCAGACTCATGGACTTCATTCCATCTAGACCAGCTAGCTTCCTGGGTGGACCCACAGCACAGAAAGGGCATGTGACAGCTGGATGTAATTTAAATCTGATAGGCTCACACAGAACATGAGTTCTTAGTCCCGTGTTTGTGTGTGCGCGCACATATGCATACATGAATGTCCTGGTGTTGAGGATTGAACTCAGGGCTTCACCTCCTGACTTGGCTTTTTTTTTTTTTTGCTAGTTATCTGGAAAATAAGGGTCCTATAGAATTTTCTCCTCAGAAATGGAGAGACTTGGAAAAAATCATATTAAGTGAAGTAAGCCAGATTCAAAGAAACATGGGCTCAATGGTTTCCCTCATTTGTCATAATCAGTAGACATCTTGGGCTCTCCTAGCAGAGATTTATAATAGAGTAAAACCTAGATACATAAGGCCATATAGAATGACACTAAACGAAAGGACCTCCAGGATGTAGAAACAAAAGCCATATAATGAGTGATTGTTGTCCTTAATGTACTTTATTATCTCTCATCTCTTTTGCTCTCCCTTGGTTATCTCATATTGTTACAGTATTTTACCTTGTTATCTGATATATTGTACATATGGGTATTTGGCTATTTGAAGTTGGATAGGGAAGGGAGGAAAACAAAATGAGAGGTGGGGGTCGGGGAGGGAAATGGGGACCAAGACATGAGAAAGGGTACAATGTTTGTGAAGTAATGCACCTTCTATCTGGTGAATATAAGGTAACTCTTCTATTAATTACAATAAAATATATGAAAAAAAAAACAACAACAACAAAAAAGAATTTTCTCCTCAGGCTGGCTTTGAACCTTGATCCTCAGATCTCAGCCTCCTGAGAGTAGCTAGGATTGCAAGTATGAGCACCGGTATATGACCTCAGTGTGTTCTTTTTTAAAAAAGGAAACTTAGGGAGGCAAGCAACTTGGCACTGGTTGGAAGGTGCTGAAAATTCCCATTTGGTAAGATGACCAAGCCACATAGATGGCTTCTCACGGTTGAGGAAAACCTAAGACAGGATTCCAAGTTCATTCGTAGCTACTGACTTTATCACCAACAAAATGTGCGGGCTCCAGAGTTGTCACTGCCAAGCAGAAAGGTGTTATCTTTGGATTAAAAAACCATCAAATTCCAATGTAGAAAATGCTTTTATCATCATTGAAATGAGCAAGTTTCCAGCTGTCTTGTTACTTGACTAGATGAACATTTCTATAGGGAGTAGAACACATACGTGTGTGACCATTACCCAGGGCTGTATCTAGCAGGCAATGGGCATAATAAATCTTTGTTTCACAAAAGACATTAGAATGTGCTATCTATAATCTATAGTAACTTTTATCATTTTAGTATTACTAACAATTCTTGAATTTGCAGTAGCACTAATCCAAGTATATGTCTTCACATACATTTCACTTTGTTATTTCATTTTTACTTCGCTATTAGTCAGTATAATTTTCCCTTTTATACTATAACAACTAAAGATGTTATCACCAGCTCAATAAATGTCACTAAGGGGTTATAGTTATGTTGCTTTAATCTTTGAAATAGAACTTGGGGATCCTAAGGTGTTCACATGTTCATCTTTTACAGATACTGAAAAAGACATATTTAAAGTGCTTGTAACATTGTGTGAAGTCCTGATGGCTAGATCTCTGTGTCAGAATGTGGTACTTTAACTTGCACTATAATGGGCATATATTGTTTTATCCTTTAAACTATCTGTTCTTTCATGTTTTTCCTGTTTTAAAAAAGTGATCTATGATAAATTTTTTATTTACATAAAAAGAAAGACATTAGATCCAATTCCCTCTCACTACGGCATCAGCTGTTCAGTAAGTTCGGGACAGACCAAGGAACAACTCCCCATATAGCCTTACTCCTATTTCACGGAGAATAATAATAGGAGGACATGAACATTAACAGTTATACATTTCCTGAGGTTAAGTGAGATGTGTGCTATCACATAGAAGTACATGGATTTAAGAAGTACAGAAAACAAAATGACCTTGTCAGAAAAGGGTCTGGGAAAACTAACAGGTAAGTCTCCTAAGCAATTGGGCAACAGGAGGTAGAATCTTATTCTAGTCAGAAAGAACAGCATGTGCAAAGCCTACAAAACAGGAAGTCTGACCTCCTGACTGTCTCTCAGTCACAGCATCTACTCCCCACCTAGATCTGTTTTTCTATCCTAGACTTTAAAATCACATTCCTTTGGGGGTGGGGGGGTGTTTGGCAATTAAAACACAAATGCTGGAAGTTGAGCCGACCAAATGACCTCAAAGACCCTCAGCTCTTAAAGTTTCTCTATGTCCAGACTCAAGAAAATGAAACAATAACCTATAGGCCTGAGCCAGGGCCAGAGGTCAACGGTCAAGGGTCAGAGGTGACTAGCCAGACCCACAGCCCAAATGGTAAGCTATAGCTAATGAGAGAACAATGCTCACTTGTTCTTTGCTTGTTTTTCTTTCTTCTACATTCTGGAAGCAAGGTTCACCCCTCCTCACAAAGAATCTAACATCTTCAAGTAGATTCTCGGAGGTGAGTATTTTCATTTTTTGGCCCTTCCAATTTACAAATATGGTCTGTTTCTGACATATATTGACATTCACTGAGAATACATTCTAAGAACAAGTCCGCAGACATGAGGACATGAGATATGAAGATAAGTAAGATCTCTGCCCTCATGGAAATCTAAACTGTACCCACTTCACAGAGCTCCCATACAAAAATATTTTATACTGGGTGTCTGCTATTACCCAAATAATGCATTTGAGACTATACACATTGTTTCCTGTCATTCCCAGACCCATCACTGATCTGAAAAATGAGCTTCAGCAAGGTTAAGCAACTTATCCAAGGTCACACAGTTAGTGGGTGATCGAGACTCAAATTTCAAACCCTCCCTCTAATCCCTGCATTCAGGACCACTGAAGTCCAGTGCTTCATGTATGAGGGGGTAAATAAAGGAAGTAACACCACAAATAATTAAGAGAAATCACAGGATTCCAAACTCTAACAGAAGAGAAAATATATCAGGGAGATTGACGGCAAGAGCTACATAAAACATCAAGTCTTCTACCTGTCAAAAATGCCATGGAAAGCTTTGGAAGATAAATGAGAAATGGAAAACAAAATCTGCCACATAAATGATGGACAAAGTTTTAGTGGCCTAACTATAAAAACTTGCTATAAATTCATATGTTAAAAAATAGATTTTAAGCCAGACCAAGTGCTGGTAGCTGATGCCTGTAATCCTATCTACTCAGGAGGCTGAGATCTGAGGATCATGGTTCTAAAGCAAGCCTGGGCAGAAAAGTCTATGAGATTCTTATCTCCAATTAATCACCAAAATCCTGAAAGTGAAACTGTGTCTCGAGTGATAGAGTCAAAAAGCTCAGGGACAGTGCCAAGGCCTTGAGTTCAAATCCTAGAACTAGCACCAGAGGAAACAGAAAGAAAGAAAGAAAAAGAAAGAAAGAAAGAAAGAAAGAAAGAAAGAAAGAAAGAAAGGAGGGAGGGAGGGAGGGAGGGAGGGAGGGAGGGAGGGAGGAAGGAAGGAAGGAAGGAAGGAAGGAAGGAAGGAAAAAGAAAGAAGAAAAAAAGAAAAGGAAAAGACTTTAAATCAGATATCTGAGGCTTACAACTGTAATCCTAACTATTCAGGAGGCTAAGAGCCAAGGATCACAGTTTTAAACCAGCCAGGCAGACAAATCCAAGAGACTCTTATCTTCAATTAGGCAGCAAAACTCTGGGAAGTAGATGTGCCATTTAAGTGGTAGAACTCAAACCTTGAGCAAAAAGCCAAGATATACGAGGCTATGAGTTTGAGCCCAAGTACCAGCACACATACAAAAGTAATTTTTATGCAATAGCATTATTATAAAAAGATACAACACTTTAATGAAGTAAAAAATGACCAATTGGCATTACTGTTTACTCTTCAAGTACTAGTAGTTAGAAAGTCAAAGGAAAAATCAGTGATATTTTCTGATGTTTTTGTAATATCTGTAATATTTTTATTACTTTTTCTTCATATATTTTTATTGTAATTAATAAAAGGGTTATATTCACCAGATAGAAGGTGCATTACTTCACAAACATTGATATCCTTTCTCATGTCTTGGTCCCCATTTCCCTCCCCCCACCCCTGCCCCTCATCTTGTTTTCCCCCCTCTGATGTTTTTTTAATTGGAGAAGATGCAGCAGTAATCCAGCGGTAGATGGATGAGCTGTGAGAGAATGTGCACATATAGTCAGTCAGTGTCTAAGGAACATCAGACAATATGAATTAGGAGCCTTAAAAAATGATAACCTTCAACTCAATAATTGTACTTTAGAAATTTATCAGAGATGCAGGCAAGGGTACAGAGAGCAAGATGTTCAGCACGGCATTATTTATAGCATGGAGAAAATATCAATCACGTAAAAGTCCAACAATAGGTGAATGGGAAATCAATTTTGGTATATCCAGATGGTGATAAGCAGCTATTAAGAATTATATTTTTTAAAGACCATTTAGTAGCATGATCCATATAACTTCCTATCCAGAAAGAAATGTGCCAAAATGCAGCATTTCAAAGGCAAACTGAACTCCACCTCTACGGTGATGATAGTCTTATTTTCTTTCTTTTTCTGTGCTCGCTTCCACCTTCCAAATTTTCTGCCATGTTTTCACATTACATTTGCAACAACAAAACCCATAGATATTTCTTCTCCTTCTTACGTAACCTCTGCAAAGCTCAGCTCTCCTTTTATTCCCTCAAATCTGCTTTTCCTTCTTTTTGAAATTGACATTAAAAAAAAATACTCCTGGGGGTGGGGGGAAGGGAAATGGGGATCAAGACATGTGAAAGGTTATCAATGTTTGTGAATTAATGCACCTTCTATCTGGCAAATATCATGTAACCCTTCTATTAATTACAATAAAAATATATGAAAAAAATACTCCAAGCCACTTCTAGTCTGGTTTGCACAATCTCCACTCTGTTAGGTCCACTATTCCCATACCTCCCTCCACACTCTTGTTGCCTGAGGCTAGCCCACAGCAGACCCCTTTTAACTGATAACTCTCCCCAAATTCAGTTCACATTCTTCCTCCACCCTTTGTGATAAAGGTGGGGTCCTGCTCTACAATCTTCAATGGCATCAGGCTCCTTAGAATTCTATTATACATTTACAATGTATAATAGAAGCTATCAAAAGACAAAAAACAAAAACAAAAACAAAACCCTCAGTCTTGGTTTTGCATATGAAATTTGCAGGGTAAGTCAGAAGCTGGTGGGTTGCACCTGTAAATTCTTCTTAAGAGGCAGAGACCTGAAGCTGAAAGTTCAAAGTCAGCCTAGGCAGACATATTTGAGAGACTCTTATCTCCAATGAACCAGAAAAAAAAAATCCAAAAGTAGAGATGTGGTTTCAGTGATAGAGTACCAGCCTTGAATGAAAAAAAAAAAGAAAAAGTATGATGCCCTGAATTCAAGCTCTAGTACTGGTGTGCACACGTGAGTACACATACCCCCACACACAATTGAGGATGAGCTTCTCATCCACTGTACCTCTCACTCTTCCTCACCCAAACACCCCATGCTCATCACATAGTAGGAGCTTCATAGAAGCTGTGGGTGGTACAGATCTCAGACCTGGACCAGAGCCAGCACCCCAAGACCCTGGCCTCGCCAAGTCTCTTCTCCACCATAACTTTGTAGATTCACTCTTAGTTAAAGGATGGTGAAGGAGCTATGACCCGAAAAAAGGAAAAAAAAATCAATGAGTCTCTGCTAATAAAGGTTCTTATGTGGTAAATGTGCTCTTGGGAAGCCGGATCCTGCCCTTCTCCGTGGTTTTGGCCTGATGCCCTGGAGTGATTTACTCTGCAGTAACATGATGGAGCCTCCACCATGGAAGGGAATTAAATAAAAATGCAATAAAAGAGGACAAAATCAATCTGCTTACAGTTTTGTTTAATAAAAATTCATGAAGGATGGGCAGACCAGGCCCATAAGCACTGTACCCGTTCTGCCACTGGCTAGCCAGAGACACTTAGGCTCAGGCACGGGGAGGGGCTCAGCTGGAGGCAGCCTGCCTGACCTCCTACCCTGCAAACTGCTGGAGGCTGGGTCCTTCTGCTAGGGCCGTCTCAGGGTGAGAGGGGCAAGCCAGGTAAGGGCAGGTTGATGGCACAATTCTCCAAAGCCAAAGAAAGACAGGAGATCTCTTTTCTGGAATTCATCTCCCTAGAACCAAGAAGTACCGTGTGTTCTGGAATGACCCAAACCAACTATCAAGCCTGAAGAAGTATTTCTTACAGTTAAAGAAGTATTTCTGTCTGCCAAACATTGCCTTAAATCATATCATGATATGCACAAGATTTCACATTTTTGATGCAAGTACTGAATCTTTCAATAATCTACAACAGGAAGGAATGCACTAGGGCTGCCAAGCCACATCTGGTCATCACCTGTTTTTAAATAAAGTTTTATTAGGACATGGACTCAAACGTGCAGCGGTATGCAGCAGTGTGCTGTAATGATGACATTGAATAGCTGTGACAGAGGCCTTCAAGGCCTAAATATTAACTATTTAGCCCCTTTGCAAAGCAGGCTTAAGATCATTGATCTATCCTTTGAGGATTCTTGCTCACCTCTAACAGGAATCCATTTGTCCAATCAGCAGAAACTGCCTAAGTTCACACATGCAATAACCCCAAGACTTCAGTGCACACATGAATAAAATTTGAACCTTTTCTTTTTAAGGGACCATGTTGACTTTCAATTGTTACCCAGCAAATTACTACAAGCTCAGTAGTTTAAAACAAGGCCCGTTAAATGTCACATAGTTACCTAAGTAAAAAACCCCTGTGGGAGTAGGGGTTGTCTCTTCTCCGTGTCTCACAAGGCAAGAAGCAGTCATCCCAACAGCTCTCCATAAGACCTTGAACACTCTTCTGGAGGCTCAAAGGAGAGATTTCATTCCAAGCTCACTGAGGTTCTTGGCAGAATCCAGCTCCATACAGGTCTAGATCTGTGGACCAGATGTTCCTCGCATTCAGCAAGGGCTGGTGCTCTGCTGCCAAAGAGTTCTGCTTTCTTGTCATGTACCCTTCCATCAAACCAATGAGGGCACACCCAGTCCACTCTTCTTCAAGTTTCTCTGGATTGTCCTTCTTTGAAAGAAACTGCTAGAGACAGGTCTTTGCTGTTAAGGGCTTCTGTGACTACGCTTAATCATCTACCAAGATAGATTAGTACATAAGAAGATACATGGTAGACTGATCATCCATATCTAGGATGAGCAGGCCTGGTTAATCTCTCTACTATACGGTAAATTCGCTATATGACAATCATAACTGTGGATATGAAATCTCAAGTTCAGAAGAGGGTGGGACATCTTTTGGGGAAAACTTCAGAAACTCTTCCTTTCCCAGACAGGATTTAATATATGCCATACATAGGCAAAATGTTTGCAACAAATTGACCCTTAAATTTCAATAGCCTAAAAGTGAGACCTAAGCTGGGCACCAGTGGCTCATACCTATTATACTAGCTTCTCAGGAAGCTCAGATGCAGAGGATCACAGTCCAAAAGGGGCCAGGTCAGAAAATTCGGTGAGATTTCATCTTTGAAACAACCAGCATAAAGCTAAACTAGAGGCGTGATTCAAGTGGTAGAACATCAGATGAGCAAGCAAATGGAACATGTTCAAGAAAGGTCTTAAGTTTAATCCCTTGTACCAGCAAAATAATAAAAGAAAGTACAGCCGGGCACTAGTGGCTCACACCTATAATCCTAGCTACTCAAGAAGCTGAGATCTGAGGATCTTGGGTGGAAGCCAGCCTGGGCCCCAAAGTCCATGAAACTATTATTTATCTCTAGTTAACCACCAGAAAACTGGAAGTAGTGCTGTGGCTCAAAGTGGCAAAGCATAAAAGAGCTCAGAGAAAGCACTCAAACCCTGAGTGCTACAACCAACAATAAATAAGTAAATAAGTAAATAAATAAATAAATGTAATTGTCCGGGGAAGAGGTTCAAAGTCAGCAGAATTGTTTTGTGTGCTTATATAGTTATTCAGGAACTCAGGCTGAAAGCAGCTTTGGCATGTTCAATATATGGCAGGCAAAGGGTAAACCAACATAGAGAAACATAAATGGGAGTTATGGGGGTACAGCATAAAGTACCAAGATGGATCATGTGCATGCATGCCACCCTTCCCCCACATATACATATACACATACATATACACAAAATAAATGAATGGCACATGATCTTTTCTTTCTTTATGAAAGCAAAGAAAATGCAACTGAGTAACCCCTTAGTATTTCTAGTACAGTGGAGTAGAGATTTCAGCTATCTCTGGTGCAGGAAAGAATGAAGGTGGCTGCGAACTGACATCTTATTACAGCTTTGACTACAGAGACCATGGATATTGCATGTGCTAGGGAATGTAGGCCCGGCCCTTGTTTAGAGCTGTAGCTTAGGTAATGGCTCCAATGTAGACCTAGCAGCTCCAGTTTATCTAGTTCTTGGGGTTGAACTTGAGTGTGTTTTTTCTCCCTCTACTTTATCCAAAAATGGTAATAGCAGATGTTGGAGTGGAAGTAAGAGTTCACTGATAGGGTGAGTTGGTCTTGATATTAAAAAAAAAAATAATGACAGAAAAGAGATGATCCAGGTTTCACCCCTACCCTGCACACACACACCATTCACAGACACACCTCCATAAGTCACCTTTTTTGGGAAAGAGAGAAACTTGGGGGGAAAGCCAAAGGCCTATTATAAAGCCCTAAGAACAATGAAAATAAAGTTCCAATGATCAGCAGAAGAAACAAAACCCAGGAAGCCTTAAGGAATATGGCCAGAGCATGTTGGTCCTAAGAAAAAGCGTACAAGGGATGGAGTTTGTATTCTCAGCAGCGAGAGGTCACTGCAGTGAGCCAGAATCTAGAGGTTCTAAAGCCCAGGCCCAGATAGTCTGTGTCACAAGAACAGGAAGGCTGGCCTTGGGGAATGCCTGAGAGAGTCTCTCTCCCAAGGGGGAGACTTGACAAGGTGCTGATTGAGGAACAGACTGGAGATAAGAGCCTTCTCTTAAACCCTGGCCACACTAGGTGATTCATTGTTTTATATCTGTATCCATCCCTGGTCTGTTAAAAGAACTGCACGGTGACAGGTTATCAACTTCCTGTTTGGTGTTCTCCTGTGCTGGTGAAATACAGATATTGAGTCTAACTGGTGCCACCTTAGCAACAGGGTAGATGATAGGGAATTGGCTCTAGCCAGCGCCGTTTTGTCATTTTGGTGGATGAAGGTAAAGCCCTGCCCCCAGGTGATAAATGTGTATAAATTCCTAGAGGCAGGGGCAAGGTCTTGAACAATGGGTTACTGGACCTTCTAGACATATACCATGAGCTCTCAGACTTTGAATGCTCCAGCTCCCTGTGACCTCACCCCCTGACCATGACCGTAAGCCTCAACCCACTCAGCTGCCATTGCGCCATGCCTCGTGTTTCTGACTCTCAGGTCGTCATAGTATTCAGTTCTCCATTAGAATTGATCTTGTTTTTGATCTTGCTCTTTCTTTGCTATCCTCATGGATCAGTTTCCTAACAGTAAAGTGTATGCTAAGCTGCATGTTTTGAGGGGACATGTGTCAACCTGCAGTCTCTCACTTTCTAATAAAGACTCCCTATTTGACCTCTCTAAATGTGGCTTCTCTGTATCTCAGGAGCCAATTCCCATTTAACACTTGTTCCGGGCTAGACGACTCCTCTTACTCATGGCAGCTACACAGATCACTTGGCTTTGCTGGCCTTAATTCTCCTATTGACCCTCTGCAGCCTGTTTCATGTAGACTTCTGAAGGTCCAAGGCCCAGGAACAGTAATGCAGTGAGGCTACTGGCCATGCAGGCAGCCATCTGTGGGTGAAGCTAGACAGCATCAGGCCTTGCCCTCTGAAATACCCACAGCGTACCTCAGTGCCCAAGCCTTGTGACTGAGCTGGACTAACTGATGGGAAACTGCTTTGTTCTTGTAACTCATATTGCTCCCCACCCTTGGCCCCCTGCCTATCCTTCCCCCAAGGGATATTTCCAAAATTCCCAGTGAAGAATCTTAATCTAAATATGAAAGCCCACTCCCCCACCCTCTCAGGTGATAGGTGCCTGAGAGGCAAGGCCAGAGACTTCCTCAAACAATAGACCCCCCCACCAGCTGAAACTCCTTGAACCCTCCATCTACCTGGGACTCTGCTCCCTGTCCATTTTTCCTAACTCCTCCTACTCTGCCCCCATTACGCTACATTCCTGTCTCCTGACTCCCCAAGTCACCAGGGCATCCCTCTCCATTCATGTTGACCCGGTCTATTGAGGTTGTTTTCTGCGCTTTCTTTATCCTAATACCCTCGTGACTCAGTTTCCTAACACTAATGAAGATTGAGAATCAGCCTTGACCACTGACCAGAAGTACGGGTACACCTAGGAGAAAGGACCTTTGCTTGATTGGCGAAGGGTGCCACGTTGACTCATTGAGCCCTGCTTCCTCCCTTGGAAGCCACAGGAAAAGGGTTTCCCAGCCCACACACTTCCCTGTAACTGCCGGCGGCAGAGTCCCCCTCCCCCTCCCCCACTTCCACAGGCTCAACTATTCCTTCCACAGGGAGCTTGTGCTCTGCGGTCTTTTGTTTCTGAAACATTCGCTATTTTAGTGTGATCTGAGACACAGTTATAACAGATTGCTGATCTGCAACATGCCAGGGCAGGGTGGGGGCGATTTAGGACTTTCTTGAATGGGTAGAATATACATATTTACATTTCTGACACTGGCTCTGGTGATGCTGCTGGGCCAGGGTTTACAAGCAGAGAAAGGCTGTCTTAACTATTCAGCCTGGAAAGGTTGAAACTTCCTCAAGGGCAGCCTCAGGGCCCTGAGCAGGCTCTGGGTTCAGTCAATGCCTATCGATTTTACTGAATGGAAGCAGTGAAGGGAAGATTGTTGATTGACTCTGGGATCTCATGAACAACTGGCTCCTTTATGTCCAGGCCTATTAAATTAATGGGAAACTCAAGGGCAAAACCAGCAGAAGATGTAGAGAAGAAGGCTAGGGTTGGCTGGGCAGTCAGCAGTGTTCAACTCAAGAGATTTGCCTTTCAAACTGGCAGAAATTGCAAGAATAATCACGGTCGTGCCTGTGGACCTGCCCCTGCTCTGTAGGCTCATCCTGAAATCTCCATGCAATCACCCTCAAGGGGGCCAAAAAGTCAGGGCTGTGTGAATCTGTATTTTACACATGAAGACTTGAACAGCCCCTATAGGACTGTGACCCAAGATTCCATGAGTGAGTCCCCAGCTTCAGGCTTCACCTTCAGTTGGCGTCAGACTCAGTAAGCTTTACGGAGCCCTCTTCTATGGGCATGCCCAGGCTTCCCCACAGAAATGGGGAAAGTCCAATGTCACCAATAGCTGCACTTTAGAGATTAGAAGTCCCAGCCTCACTTCCCTGGACTACAGAATGCAAATAATAATCCCAGTTGTTTTCATAGTATAATAAAACAATAATTCTGTGGGTTTTTTTGTTGAATTAAGTTTATACAAAATGCCTGGTGCAGACGCATCCCTTTAGTAAGGGCCAAGAAATGTTAAGCCCTGTAGATACAGAAACCCTACTTTTCCAGGATGTTTTAGACTGATAGCTCAAAGCTCAATTCAGAATTTTGTTTGAGTAGATATCTAGGTAAACAGAAGCAGAAAAGGAACTGACCCAAGCTGCCAATCAGTTTCCATTCTAACCTTCCTTCCACCCCATGGCCATACCCTGAGACAATGGCTACCGTCATGGCCTTTCACTCCCCCATATCAATGTTAAGCCAAGAAGGGCCAAGCGGATCGAATAGGAAGGTTGAAAAAGATCTTATGCACAGGCATCTCGCCTTCTTATACCTAGACAGCCTCTGTGCAAATAAGCATTTGAGGAGGACCACAAGGGGAGGGCTATGATTTCTTACCACCAAATAATCCCAGCCTATTGGATACCCCCACACTCCAACATATCCCAGGCAGTCAATCCTCACCTCAGCTGTCTACCTCACCCCTCAAGACATAATTATACTTTCCTAGTAAATCACTGTGTACCATCTTCCAGCTCTTTATGATTCCTTTCCTGTGCGTGGACTAGTACCCTCATCTAAGGCCTTATACCCAAGGCCTAGTTTTACCCAGCAGCCTTAAAGGAGAAGAGGCAAGGATGGGGAAGCAGATTCAGAAACTCACCAAGAGACATTTGTCAAATCAGGTCCCACACCAGAATCACAGCTCTATCACACACGCATGCTCATGCATGTACACATACACACATACAAACACACACACACACTCACATGCGTACACCCACACTGTTGTGACTTCCACATCTGTGGAATCTTCTTTACTTATAAAAATGAAACAACAAAAAAAATGTGACCTAACTTCAAAGTTGAGTGGTAAATGCAAGTCTAGTCTTTAGCAGAATTGCTTATGACAATGCACGTTCTTTTGTTAGTATTACTATTATATCTACACCCGTGAAATCCCAGGTAGGCTTTAAGAAACAGAGTTAGGCTTAAAAAAAAAAAACAAAAAACAGTTTTGTCAGGCAGTAGCTAATGCTTATAAATTCTAGCTACTCAGGAAGCTGAGATCTAAGGACCAAGGTTTGAAGCCAGGCAGGAAGGTTTATCTCCATTTAACCACCCAGACCCTAGCAGTGGCACTGTGGCTCAAGTAACAAAGTGTTGGCCTTGAGCACAAAAGCTCAGGGAGAGCATCCAGGCCCAGAGTTCAAGCCCCAAGACTGGCACCAAAAAAAAAAAGAAAAGAAAAACAAATCTGTGCCCTTTTATGCTCATTTGTAAAACAAATACACTTATAAATATGATGTAAAAATCAATGTTAATAAATTCTTTAATAAAAAATACACTTATAAAGCATAGCTCCATAAGACTGTTTCAAATGGAAGTAATATATGAAATGAAGTAAATGTGTATTTGAAGTCGTGTATAGCAAATGGCTAGCACACAGTAAGCACCAGATGCATAAGGAATTCTAGCGGGAGTAGAGAGGGTCGCATAGTGAGAGTCATCAATTGTCTTCATTCACTAGGCTCTTTCTGAATTTCTCAGGTACTGGAAACCCTCTCTCCCAGGCAATATAAGCAACAGCACATCCGGCTAAGGCTTTCCTTGCTACTCCAGGCAATGGACAAAGAATTTGTGGCCCATGTCCAGGCTCTGGATTGCCCTGTGAGATCTAAGAGGTCACAACTTTCCAGAGCCAGCATTTTCAGGACAGCATTTACAAGGATCAGAGAAGCTCTAAGAGTCTAAACTCACATTTGGGCTTCCAGGGCAACAAGAGCTTAAGGCAGACTGCACACCTCTGAGTAGAGTGAAAGAAAATGGAGATTGCCTCTGAGACTCAGAGAAGAGAGAGAATTGTGTCCCCTATGATGAATAATGCAGGGAGAGGAAGCCCAGGGGCGGGAGGAGTGGGGCCTGATCCCAGGCAGGCCGCTGTGGAGAGCAGGAAACCTCCCAGCTGAGCCTGGGAGGCAGTTATCACTGCTGGGTGATTAAGTTACTAATCCTTCAGGGAGAAGACATTTAGAGGCCCATATTAAAGCAGTGCGAGGCAAAATTACATTCCGTTTCAATTTAGTTTAGCAATTCCCGTGATTTAGTTAAATGAAAAGCAATTGTTCCAATTAATAGTATTGAATGTTATTCATCAAAAATGTCAAAACAGCTCTGTGGCTGCATTTGTAACCCATTCTCTTGTCAGAGATATGGATAATTCCTGGGGATAAGATGGGGAAACGGGAGGATACTAGAGCTTTGGGGAAAAGGTCAAAGTCAGAGGGGGTGCTTTCATGCAAATAGCTCATGTGTGTGAGAGCAGTGTGCCTGGATAGGTGTGTACGTGGGTACTTGGATAGTATGGGCACGTGGATCCTAAGGGCAGGTACTTGTGCATAGTTATGTGCGTGTACCAGTGGCCCACATGAGTGATGTGCAGATGTGTGCCTGTGCAGTCCTGGGGTGTGTACTCACGCATGGACAAATATGTGCAAGTTCCCATGTGCCCATGCATATGCACAGGTGCATATATGTGATAGATTATATTCATATAGGATATACATATGGTCCTTAAACCAAAGGGGGATTCATTGTGAGCATATTTTGACATACATCTACAGGCACATTTATACCTCTGTGTGTGTGTGTGTGTGTGTGTGTGTGTGTGTGTGTGAAAAAGGGAAGGGGTTTGCTACCTCAAAAGCTGAAAAATAGGCTCCTATATTCCCATCCCTAACTCAGAATAAGTGATTTGGCTTGTCACCAGGTATTACTATCCAAATGTAATTCTCTGGAGCTCTGAGAGTTTTCACTGCTGTATTTTCACCATCCAAAAGAGACCTCAGCCTGGAGTAAGCCTCCATGTCTTATCTTGATAGAATAGATGAATGGATGGAGAAATGGATGGAAAGATGGAAAGGAATGAGAGATAGATGGCAGGGCCCATTAAGTAGACTAATAAATAGATGGCTGGATTGATGAGGGGACAGATGTGGGGGATGAAAGGATGAGAGGATGGATGGATGGATGGATGGGTGGACAGATGGATACTACAGGTCCCTGAGTCTACCCAGGCCTTCCAGTAGATCTGGGAGAGACGGAGTCTCCAGTCTTATCTCCTCAGTGTGAATCCCAAGTTTCTTTGGTCCCTAGCATCACCTCTATAATATAGCCTCAGAACTTCTATTCTGGGTAGGCAGCAGCCTGGGGCTCACAAGTTTCTAGAATCAAACAAGGCCAAATATTACAGATCCAAGCATAGAAAGGGTAAGAACTTCTTTGGAGTAGCTAGGAAAAAAGAAATAAGTAGATCCTGTCACTGTACCAACAGGAAGCTCACCTAGCTAGGTAGGCCTAAGGGAAAACAAACAAGAAGGACCATTTGGGGACTTACATCCCCTCAAGCCAGAGTTTCTGCATCTGGCTTCTGTTGCTGGGCCCCAGACAATGGTTCCTGACTCTGATCTAGACTGGCTTTCCCTGTCCTTGATGCTCTTTCTTTCTTTCTTTCTTTCTTTCTTTCTTTCTTTCTTTCTTTTTTCTTTTTGTGGGTCATAGGGCTTGAATTCTGGGCCTGGGCATTGTCCCTGAGCTATTCAGCTCAAGGCTACCACCCTATCCCTGAGCCACAGCCCCATTTCCCATTTTCTAGTGATTAATTGGAAATAGAGTCTCATGGTCTTTAGTGTCCCAGCTGGCTTTGAACCTCGATCCTCAGATCTCAGCCTCCTGAGTAGCTAGGATTACAGGCATAAACCACTGTGCCCGGCCTGATGTTCTTTCTTACCATTTTTGCCAACTACAGTGGGAGAAACTACCTTCCATTCTTGTCTAGATGCAGGGGCCGCTTAGCACCCTATTACCACCAATGAAAGTGTCTACACTGGCTCCCTATCTCCACTCTCCTGGTTCTCTAGAGTGTCCTTTGTCTTGGCTCTGTTTATAGCTGACCAGAACCTGCAGAGAACTCCAGGCCCTAGAGTGGACCGCCCAGTGGATATGGGACCTCTCACAGGCATTTTGAGCAGTTGTAGGATTTAGCCTGACCCACCTGCTGTCTGGGCCTGCCCCCTAGTGGTTATGTCTGGCCCAGACATGGCTCCTACAAGTGGCCAATTACACTAAGCATGGTACCTGCTCCCCTGGCTAGCCTTAGCAAAAAAAGGACCTGAGTCCTTGGAGACTCTCTACAATGGTCCCATTTTCCCCCTTTCTAGTGGCAAACACCCACATACACATGACAGGGCCTGATTTTCCAGAATCTATCCTGCTCTCAACAGCCCCGGGAGCAATCCATGCAAGTCTCCATCCATCAGGATGGTGATTAAGCACAGAAAGGAAGTGTTAGGATGTGATCCCTGAACCCACCAGGCTCATAAAGACAATAGCCAGGACTGTCACAGAGGCACCAGGCGTCCTGTCTATTTTGGGGAGGGCCTGCGCATGACCAGCCAGCACCAAGGGCATCCTGGAGCTCGTTAATCTATGTGAGAGTGACAGACACAGGATAGAAGGTCCAAGAGGCCTTCCGCCAGCCATTTCCTCCCAGCCTGCCAGCTCTGCTCCATGCTCCATGCTCAAAGCCCCTGGCGCTGGCCTCCGGACACCCAGCTCTGCCAACTCTCTGTGGTAGACTAGCTACCTTCCTCTCCTTTCAAAGTTTTTTACTGAGAGATTAGAGGTTCCAGTCTTTGTTCTCTCCCTGGGGATAGCAAAGGAAGAAGTAAAACACCTCAGTCCATACAGGCTGAGGCAATGGAGAAATTGCCTGGAAATAGCTTTCTTCTAAGTTCTCTGTTCCCACGACCTAGGCTCCTTAGAGCCCAAGGAACTGCAAAAGGTTCATTTCCAGGGCCTTGGGCCCAGCTATGGACTAGAGTTCAGAAAGCCAGTTGTTAAGTATGTATCTGATATGTATCCCTCTCACCTTCTGTTTCTTCCTCTTTTCTCTCCCAACTGTTAACTCAGTTCATATCTGTGATATGGTGTTGACACCATGGAAATTGGCAAACACTATAAAAATAAAGCCCTACCGTTATACAGGTCTTTAGACACTCACATGAATAGGACTGAAGAAGGGTAATCACAGAAGTGAAATGAAAAGGCTCAATAGCTATGTGCATATAATCATATAAAATAATATTTAACAAAATTGGCCTGATGCAGTGGCTCACGCCTGTAATTCTAGCTGCTCAGAGGCTGAGATCTGAAGATCATGGTTCAAAGCCAGCACAGGCACTAAAGACATGACACTCTTATCTCAAATTAACCACTAGAAACCTGGAAATGGTATTGTGATTCAAGGGGTAGGGCGGTAGGCTTAAGCTGAAGAGCTCAGGGACAGAGCCCAGGCCCAGAGTTCAAGCCCCATGACAAACCAAATAATAATAATAATAATAATAATAATAATAATAATAATATTTTACAAAATCAACTCCAAGAAATGGAAGCCAATTTTTGTTGCTGTTGCTACTTTTGTTGTCTTTTCATTTTGTCTTGTTTGTTTGTCTTTGGGAGGTTAAGGGGACACAGAAAACATGGGACAAAGGGTAAACAAATACAGCCATGATACTCACTTGACACTATGTGGAAAATGAACTGTCCAACTTGTGGGTGGGGATGGGAGTGGAAAACTGTAAGAAAGCAAGGGAAAGGGTGACATGGTTCAAAAAGAAATGCACAGCTGGTGGCTCATGTCTGTAATCCTAGCTACTCAAGAGGCTGAGATCTGAGGATCCCAGTTCAAAGCCAGCCTGGGCACAAAAGTCTGTGAGACTTTAATCTTCAATTAACCACCAGAAAACTGAACATTGCACTGTGGCTCAAGTGATAGAGCACTAGCCTTGAGCTGAAGAGCTCAGGGACAAGGCTCAGGCTCAGAGTTCAAGCCCCACGACTGTCAAAAAAAAAGGGGTGAGGAGTGGAAATGTGCTCATTACCTGATTCATGTAACTGTAACCTCTCTATACATCATCTCTACAACAATGTATAGAACAAATAAAAATAAAATAGATTTAAAAACAAAGCACTACCAGCTAGACAAGGGATTCTCTTCCTCTTTCTGAGTTGGAAGTGAGATACCCCACCATGAGTTGGTTGGAAAGCATGGTCTCTAATGGTTTGAGGACCCCACAACGACATGGAGTTCACAGCTAGTATATGTGCTTCCCAAGCATCCTGACCCAACCCCGTCTGCTCCTGGATAACAGTCAGAGAACCTGGGCTCTACTCACAGAGGCTGTCCCCACACCCTTCATCTCACTGAGACTTCACTTCTCAACATGGAATTAGGAGCAGGCATGCACACATTGGTACCAGACTGTCTTAAGACTGTGGTGACAATATCACATGTACAGTATTTTGGACATTGAAACCATTGTGGGACCTGATTAATAGAAAGTATTCAGGAATGTCAGCTGATATCACTTTTGTTTACTATCACCATCCACATGTTAAGGTTAAAATGGGGGGAAAAAAGATGGTTGTAAAGAATTTGTACTGCTGTTCAAGAAGTAATATACTTAATACCTCATGAATGTAACTGTAACTCTTCTATACATCATTCTGACAATAAAAAAAGAAAAAAGAAAGAAAGAATTTGCATTCCTTTTTTCTTACTTTATAAGGTCTCCAATCATATAAATCAAAAGTGGCCTGATGTCTTCTTCAAATCTTCCCATGCCTTGTTCTAAGCACATTTACTATCAGAAGATAATCAGTGGCCAATAAATGGAAGTGACTAAATGCACACGTTAAAAAACAATTGTAAGGACTATGACATTTCTAACACCGTAAAGAAATTTTCTTAACATATGGTCTATTTCAGGAGCATAGCACCTAAGAAGAACCTGAGATATATCACTCACTGTAATCAGTAGAGAAATAAGAGCTCTCTCTACTAGATGTGTCCATGGAGTCCTATCCGAAATACCCACCAAAGTCTGAAAAGACAAGTCGGGTTTTCCCCAGAAACTATCTTCTCTGATCCTTAATGAATAATGCCTCTCATCTGTGTTCTTCAGTCCCCAGGAGAATGATGTCTCCTAACTGTTCAGAAGCCGTGAGGACTCCCACTAGCTCTGTTATCTATTCCTATCTGATCCCGCAGACACTGGTCTTGAAAAGGTTAGAAGGACAGGACAGTGAATGATGGATGAGCCAAGGAAAAGCAATAATTGCATGGTGTGAAACTCATCCGTACTCCAGTTCATTCTGAGAAGCCCTGCGTAGATCCTTTCACTCCTTTGAACTTTAGTTTCCCTCTCTCTGCAAAAGAGGACGGTAAACCTAACATTGAAGTGCTGGTGCCAGAGGTGGAAATCCTGGTGTGTGAGTAGCATTGGCATGTGTTGTTTGTCTTTATAGCCCTTTATTACCATGCAGAGCTTTTGTTTGTTTTACATGGGGACCCTAAAACATGACACTCTCTAACTAGGACCCACATGTCACCTGTTTTATCAAGCAGAACCTTGGGCTCAAAGACATGAATCCAACTAGGGCCTGTTACCATGGTGAATATATAATCTTTAGTCTATGAATCGGTCACCAGCCCAGGGGCCCTGTGGCATTATGGGAAGGCAGTACTACCTAACAGTAGCTGATCTGTACAAAGCTGATCTGAACATAGGCTGCACCCAAGAGGACAATGTCTCATAAACCTCAAATCTTTGAGCAAGACCAAAATGAGAAGGGCCTGATAGCACCAATACTTGAGGAGAGACGAACCCACTAAACTCCCAGCCCTTCCTGCCACGTGTGTGTAAACAGATGTATCTATGTGTAGGTGTGAGTGGTCATGCTGATGCACCTGGAACTGGGTTACATGTGTGAATGAAGCTCACCACGTGTTCCTTCGTGTGTCTCTCCCTGGCTACACACAATATTCGCATGGCTGCAGGTGAATGAATGTGCATATGTGTGCACATGGACTTGTGTGTATTTGTGGGAATAAATAGTAGAAATAAACAGAGCAAACAAGATGGTTGAAAGGAGGGGGCTGGTTTAAATACTTAGGAAGACAAACAACCCCCACAAGGACTCTGGAAGCACTCGTTATGTACAAATAATGTATATGCTAATTACAAATTACTTTCTTCTGCTCATTAAAGCAGAACTGTGGCACTTTATTAGTTCAGTTCTGGTTACTCCATGCTCTGAAAAGTCATAAAAATAGCTGCGAGGTCAAGGGAACATCAGTATTGGGCTCCACGAGCCATCTCGGGCCATGTGACTGGTCAGCTAGGCCAAGGACCTGGCACCAATGACACTCCTCCCATCTCCCCCACCCCTGTGCTCAGCCAGTCACCAAACTCCATCACCATCCCCATCACCACTGTGCCAGATTAGGCCATATCTCTGCCCTGGATGGCTACCTATGCTGTTTCTATCTTGGTCTCCCTGCCTTGAGTCTCCCCTGAGTCCAATCAGTCTATCCACTTAATATTCTGTCACTTTACAGCTCAACCTACTATGGTGGGTCTCGTGTCACTGCAGCATCACTCACCCCTGCATTGAATAATAGCTCCATGGAATGACTCACGCACAACTTTCAGAGTCTATCTTTTACCTGCCACTGGACCCACATTTATCCTTGGCCCCCAATGCACTCTTCTTGCTATTCCTGTTCCACTAGCTGGATTTCATGGAGGGGGAAGAGAGGAGGGATGTTCCTATGCCATCTTGCAAAATTCTGCTGTAGGTAACCGTATCTGAATGCTCAGGCTTATTACTGATTCGCCCTGTGTCTCCCACTATTCCTTGCACCTAAGCATTTCTGGTGGTTCACTGCCTTCCCCAAACCCATCTCTGAACTGCAGGCAGGAGCTTTCCTGTGCCAAGCACTATATGCAGTACTAGAACAGTTTCAGACACATCCAGACGTTCAAGAAATATGGGCTGGATGAAAAATTGTATCTTTTAGTGTAGAGTCCTTTATATTACTTGTAAAGCGTGATTTGCATCATTCCTCTGAAATCAGGTTGGGTTTTCTTTATTCATGTTAAAACACGGGCTTGAGCTCACCTTTCTCTACTCCCAGGACAATCTCTAATTCCCTAGCCTCTTTCGCGCAGCCTCTGCTCTTTTAAGAGCAGAGTGGCTGGAACTCAGGTGCGCCACCTAGAGGCTACAAGGTGAAACCACTCAGAAACAGTTGGCACCAGAATGGCCTTCTTTGAGGATGCTGGATGGAGTTACAGATACAGGATGGAGGGGTGGAAGTCATTTCCAATGCACTTTTGTCTGATGATGGGTCAAAAGAGGGCCCAAGCTCAGCTTGGATGATAAGCCCAAGTCAGTCCTGTCATGCATTCTGGTACCTGATCTTAAGTCCTAGCTCTTCCTCCCCAACTCTTCCTCCCGTGGTCTCCCTTGCTATCCTTTCTGTTCAGCTCATTTCTACAATACCAGTTTTATTCAGGGGAGTAACAAAATCAGTTCCTTCTATGACAACTCACGGCCCCATACCTCTACCTCCTAGCTCTCATGTCATATGAGTTTCCTGAGAATATTTTTTGATTACAACTTTCTTCCAAGTCAGTGGTCATCTCCTTGCTTTATGTCTCCATAACAGAGAACCCACTCCATTTCTGTACAGGAAGGGTTGTCTTACCTTCCCTACAGCATAGAACCAGAGGTAAGCTTAGAAGAGACAACTATTTTTGTTAATATCATTGGCTTATAGGATACTTTTGTTAATATCATTGGCTTACAGAATATTAGTTTATATATCTTCAAGATGTGGCAAGACTCTTTAGTGACAAAGTTCATCCCTTCAATAGTTGTATCCTAAGCTTCAACTCAAACTTTTTATTGTCTTTCCTGACACACTTGAGGGAAAGATGAGAGTACTTTCTCTGTTCTTTCCCAAGATAATGGATCTGAATACTTTGAGGATTCTTCCCAGTAAGTGGGAGTCTGGATTTGAAAGAATCAGAAAAGAGAAATCAATACTCAAACCAACATAAAGAAAATGGAAGTGATTGACAAAGGGCCCAGCATTGCAAACATTCAAAGGAAATGGCTGTGGCATGTTATGTGCATAACTGAGCAGCAGTGAATTTCTCCAGAAGAGAGTACACCTGACATGAAGAAAACCCAAATGGAGAGATATACCATGTTCATCGATGAAAAGCCACAATTGGAAGACAGCAGCCCTCTCCCTCAGTAATCTCCCTCTAAAGGCAATGAAAAAAATCTGCTAAAATAAACATGTATTGATGACAGATAGCAAATTTATCCTATTAGATAAAGAACAAGACGGAAACTAGTGGCTCATGCCTGTGATCGTAGCTACTCAGGAGGCTGAAAGTTGAGGATGGAAGTTCAAAGCCAGCCTGGGCACTAAAGTCCACGAGACTCTTATCTCCAATTAACCACCAGAAAACTGGAAGTGGTGTTGTGGCTCAAGGGGTAGGGCAGTAACCTTGAGCTAAAGAGCTCAGGAACAGCACCCAGACACAGAGTTCAAGCCCTGGGACTGACCAAAGAAAAAGATATGTTTTGTTTTAAGATTGAAGAGAAGAAAGAAGATAAATGAAGGCTGAGAAGAATTGTTTTGTGTACTACACACGAATAGTAGTCATTTCTACAAGTCAACAATAAAAGAACTGGTTTAAAAACTGGCAAGGACCTGGATAGAGACTTTCTAAAGAAGATACACAATGGCCAATGAAAACATATTCAGTATCATCAGTCATTGACAATAGGACATGATGGCATCCAGACTATGAAATGGTCAAATCAGCCTAAAGAGCGCAAAATACACGTAACACACCAGTACGTTTTCCTACAATGAAATGAAAAATACTGGAAGACTTGATACCTATTTGATTCCTACCAATTAACAAGATGGCTACAATTTTTAAATGAAACTTAAGAAGGCTAGTAAGGGTGAGGAAGACCTGGTGATGGGAATAGAAAATAGCTCCTTGGCTGGGAGATTGGCCTAGTGGTAGAGTGCTTGCCTAGCATGCACAAAGACCCAGGTTTGATTCCTCAATGCCACATACATAGAAGTGGTGCTGAGGCTCTAGCAGTAGTGCTTGCTCTAGCCTTGAGAAAGTCTAAAGACAGTGCTCAGGCCCTAAGCTCAAGTCCATACTTGAGCTCCTCATCATAGTAAACAAAGTTGTTAGATGACCCCAACAATTCTTCTCTTAGGGGAATAGCCAAAGAATTTTTTTTAAAAAAGTGTTCATACAAGAACTTGGAAACTTATAACACTGTTAATCATGAGAGACAAAAGTAGAAAATCTTATGTCATATCCATACACTGTAATCTATTCAAGCATATAAATCAATGTTGTACATGCTTCAACATGTGTGAATCTTGAAAAGTAAAGGTAGAAAATAGATTCACAGTTACCCAGGGATTAGGGTGAATGGGTAGCTTGAGAATGATAGGTAAGGAGTTTAAGGTTTCTTGGGGGATATTGAAAAGGTTCTTAATTTGGTCTTTGTAATGGTTGCACAACATTGAATATAACAAAAAAATTCAGACTGTACCTTTTGATATAATAAACTTTAAAGTGTACCCATTGCCCTTCAGTTTTTAAAACAGAACTATTTTGAAACTATGTCAACTAAAATATTCAGTGCTAGTGTGAGGACCAAGAACTAGACCAAGGGAGAAAAGATTTAAAATCTCCTAAGTTTAAAAAGATTTAAAATCTCCAAAGTCTATAGATGAGCTTGGTAAACAACAGAGTTGACATTACAGATGGATGGAAAAATTATTTAATATCTACAACAGGCGGGAATAAAATTAAGTCTCACATTTACAACACTTCCACACATGAATTTCAGGTGAAGGAAAGAAACTATAAGACTTTCAGAAGAAAATATAGCAAAACAACAGTAAGATATCCAGAGCATGAGATGTTTAAACCAAGCTAAGGAGCACAAAGCACATGGGAAACATAGATACATTTTCCTACAATGAAATGAAAAACTACAAGTTTGATGCCTAAACATTATTCCAATAATAACACGAGCATAAAGCCCACACAGATTGACTTTTTAGGTGATATAAGAAACTCTTAAAATTGAAGACTTCAGCAAACAACATAAAAATGCAAAGGAGAGAAATCAGCAATTTACAGAAAATAAACATGACAAATGTGAAAAATTCTCAAAATTTGCCAGACACCAGCAGCTCACACCTGCTGTAATCCTACCAACTCAGGAGGCTGAGATTTGAGGATCGTGGTTCAAAGTCAGCCCAGGCAGAAAAGTCCCTGTGAGACTCGTATCTGCAATTAATCACTCAAAAGCCAGAAGTGGTGCTATGGCTCAAAGTGGTAGAGTGCTAGCCTTGAGCAAAAAAAGAGCTCAAGGACAAAACCCAGGCTCTGAGTTCAAGGCCTATGACCAACAAAAAAAATTTTTTTCCAAAATGACCAGCAAACAGGAAAATAAATGGTATTACTATTTCTCACTCTTTTTAAGTATTCATGAGCTGAGGTAAAGAGATAAGAAAATGAGGGCCAAGAGTGTGTACTAGTGGTAGAGTGCTTCCCTAGCATGTACGAAGCTCTTGGTTCAATTCCTCGGTACTGCATACACAGAAAAAGCCAGACGTGGCACTGTGGCTGAAGTGGCAGGACACTGGTCTTGAACAAAAAATGTCCAATGACAGTGCCCAGGCCCTGAGTTCAAGCCCCGGGACTGGCAAGAGAGGGAGAGAGAGAGAGAGAGAGAGAGGGAGGGAGGGAGGGAGGGAGGGAGGGAGAGGAAGAGGGAGAGGGAGAGGGAGAGGGAGAGAGGGAGAGGGAGAAGGAGAGGGAGAGAGACAGACAGACAGACAGACAGACAGACAGACAGACAGACAGATAGAGACAGAGAGACAGAGAAAGACAGAGACAAAGAAATAGGGAGACAGAGACAAGAAAATGGAGTTTCTGTTAAACACGTGGTAAAAGTGTACATGTATACAACCAGAGTATTGCAAGAAAAAATTGGCAGTGTCAGGTATACAGATGCTTCTTATCCCCATCAGGATGATGGTGAAAGGAAGGGAGCCCCTGTTTTAGGCGGCAGGGAGGAGGAAAGGGTGCTAAGTCATGGAGGTAAAGCCCTCGTGAATGGGGTAAGAGTTCTTACAAAAGTTGCTCTGGAAAACCTTATCACCCTTTCTCCCCTGTGAGGCTAAAGAGAGAAGACGACCATCTAATGAGAAAGCAAGCCATCACCAGAGCCTGACACTGACAGCAGCTCCATCTCAAACTCCATGAGTGTGAGAAATGAGTCCCTGTTGTTTATAAGACACACTGGAATAGGCACTCACCATCGGAACTCTCAATAGTTACATTTGAGACATAAACCTTGGAGGAGAGGAAGCATATAATGTGTAAGGATCCACCAACAAAATACTCACTGTAGCACACTCCATAACAATAAAAGCCCAGGTGGAACCGCAGACAAGGAAATGAATAGATCAAATACCCAGTGTAGCTACAATCCGATGTGTAGTTCAAATGAATTGTCCCTGTGTATCAATATGAGTAAAACTCAGAGAGACAATATAATGTGTATTTAATATTTTCATAATTGTACCTTTATTTAAAAATAAGATCTATATAAATTTTAAACATTCAAAACAATAAAGCATTCATGGATATATATTTACATATGAATTTTAAAATATGGAAAGAAAGGAAATATACCAGCTTCCATTGGTACTTACCAATGGAGTGGAAAGACAGGGAAGGGAAAAGGTAGAGTTCCTTCTCTTTTTTTAATTAATTAATCTGAAAGGGCAAAGTATTATTCGATAGATAAATGAAGGAATGTGTATCCTCTTTTTTAATTGCTAGTATAGTGAGTAGCTGAAATTCGATGTAATCATAGCTATAGAATCAGAGATGAAGAAGAGTTCAAGAGCAGTCTTGGAAGATCTTATCACAGCCTATACAAAGCTGGTTGTGGTGGTATACACTTGACATCCCAACTACTTGGGAAGTGGAAATGGAAGAATGATGATCTAGAGTGGCCCAGCATAATAAATGAGACCCTATTTGAAAAATACCTAATGTAAAAAGTGGCTGGGGGCATGGCTCAAGTGGGGGCAAGGAGTACTTGTCTAGCAAGAACAAAGTTCTAAAATCTGGGGGCAGGGGTTGCTGTTGTTGTTTTAAATCATAGTATGTATTTTTATTAGCCAAAATAATTGTACAAAGGAAAAGCTTAAAAAAAAAAAACTCCAGGGGCCTTGAGTTTGGCCTAGTGGTAGCATGCATGAAGACCCAGGTTTGATTCCTCGGTGCCACATATACAGAAAAAAGCCAGAAGTGGTGCTGAGGCTCAAGTGGTAGAGCTCTAGCCCTGAGAAAGTCCAAGGACAGTGCTTAGGCCTTGAGCTCAAGCACAGGACTGGTTTAAAAAAAAAAAACCAAAAACCTCCAACATTTATCACTGCATAAAAGAACTTGGTGTAAGACAGAGTTAGTACTTTAGCTGGTTGAGGAGATTATTTAGATTTAAATAAACAGGCAGGCAGACAGACGACAGACAGACAGACAGACAGACTGACAGATAAATGGACAGTCAGTTGAAAATACCAGTGGGAGTATTTTTGACTTGGGGTTTATTTTTGTAGGGTTATGGGGTTTTTTTTTGTTTTTTTGTTTTTTTTTTGGAGGATCTTTGCAGATGACATGATTCTGTATTTAGAGAACCCTATATACTCCACTCCCAAGTGGCTTGAACTGATTCGAAACTTTGGCAAGGTAGCAGGGTATAAAATTAACCCTCAAAAATCAACTGCCTTAGTGCCTGAAAAGGCTAAACATAGAACTCCCCTATGACCCAGCAATTCCACTACTTGGCATTTACCCAATCATCCAAAATCTAGGGCATACTAAATCCACTAGCACAACAATGTTCATTGCAGCATTATTCACCATAGCAAAGATATGGAACCAACCTAGATGTCCCTCAGTTAATGAGTGGATCAACAAGTTGTGCTATTTGTACACAATAGAATTCTATGCTGCTGTCAGAAAAAAATGACATTGACCCATTTGTTAGGAAATGGAAAGACTTAGAAAAAATGATATTAAGTGAAGTAAGCCAGACTCAAAGGAACTTCGGCTCAGTGGTTTCCCTCATTTGTCATAACCAGTAGAAACCTTGGGCTCTACTAGCAGAGATCTGCAATAGAGTAAAACCTTGATATATAAGGCCATATAGTATGAAGCTAATTGAAAGGACCTCCAGGATACTGAAACAAAAGCCATATAATGAATGATTGTTGTCCTTAATGTACTATGTTATCTTTCATCTCCTTTGCTGTCTCTTGGGTATCTCATATTGTTACAGTAACTCACTTTGTTATCTGATATATTGAATTTATTTGTATTTGGTTATTTGAAATTTGATAGGGAAGGGGGGAAAACCAAGATGGGGGATGGGTGGGGGGGGGGAGGGTGATGGGTACCAAGACATGTGAAAGGGTATCAATGTATGTGAATTAATGCACCTTCTATCTGGCAAATATCATGTAACCCTTTTATTAATTACAATAAAAAATTATTTTAAAAAATCAACTGCCTTACTATAGGCCAACAATCAGAGGAACGAGGCAACAATCAGGAAAGCAACTCCTTTTGCAATAGCCTCAAAGAAAATAAAGTACCTAGGAATTAACTAAGAATGTAAAGGATCTTTTTGATGAAAACTTTAAAACCCGGAGAGGAAATTAAAGCAGAATTGAGGAAATGGAAAAATCTCCCATGCTCCTGGATTGGAAGAATTAACATTGTGAAAATGGCAATTTTGCCAAGGGCTATCTACAAATTCAATGCAATACCTATCCCAATGTCATTCTTAAAGAAATATGAGGCAATCCAAAATTTCATATGGAATAATAAAAGACCCCATATAGCAAAAACAATTCTCAGCAGAAAGAACAGTGCAGGAGGAATTTCAATGCCAAACTTTAGACTCTATTACAGAGCTATGGTAACCAAAACAGCTTAGTATTAGCACAAAAACAGGCTTGAGGATCAATGGAACAGAACTGAAGACCCAGAAATCAGCCCACCTAATCTTTGATAAGGGAACCAAAAAAAAAATAGAATGGAAGAAAGACAGCCTCTTCAACAAATGGTGGTGGCAGAACTAGTTAAGCACCTATAGAAAATTAAAGTTGGATCCTTCTTTGTCACCCTGCATCAGGATTAATTCCAAATGGATCAAAGACCTCGAAGTAAAAGCAGATACACTGAAAACTTTACAAGAAGGAATAGGAGATAAAGTAGGTCTTCCTTGGCACAGGTTAAAACTTTCTTAATGAGGACCCAGAAACATAACAAATCAAAGAAAGTCTGGATAAGTGGGACTGCATTAAACTGCAGAGCTTCTGTATGACAAAGAACATAGCTAGCAAATTAACTAGAAAGCCTACAGAGTGAGAAAAGACCTTCACTGACCATACAACAGACAAAGGCCTCCTATCTAAAATATATCAACAGCTCAAAAAATTGAATCCCTCCCAAACTAATCTCCAAAGAAACAACCATCCCATTAAAAGATGGGCCAAAGACGTAAAGAGAGTCTTCTCTGAAGAAGAAACAAAAATATCCTATAGACACATGAAGAAATGCTGGAAATCTCTGGTCATAAAAGAAATGCAAATCAAAACAACTCTCTAAGATTCCACCTCACTCCAGTCAGAATGGCCAGATCAAGAAAGCTAATAACAGATGCTGGAAGGGATGTGGCCAGGAGGGATCACTACTACACTGTTGGTGGGAGTGTAAACTCATTCAACCACTATGGAAAGCAGTCTGGCAGTTCCTCAAAAGACTAAACATAGAGCTCCCCTATGACCCAGGAATTCCACTACATGGCATTTACCCAAATCGTCCAGAAACACGGACATACTAAATCCACTAGCACAACGATGTTCATTGCAGCACTATTTACCATAGCAAAGATATGGAACCAACCCAGATGTCCCTCAGTTAATGAATGGATCAACAAGATGTGGTTTTTATACACAATGGAATTCTATGTTGCTGTCAGAAAGAATGACATCAACCCATTTGTAAGGAAATGGAAAGACAGAAAAAATCATATTAAGTGAAGTAAGCCAGACTCAAAGAAACATAGGCTCAATGGTTTCCCTCATTCGTCATAATCAGTAGAAACCTTGGGCTCTCCTAACAGAGATTAACAATAGAGCAAAACCTAGATACATAAGGCCATATAGTATGATGCTAAATGAAAGGACCTCCAGAAATAGAAACAAAAGCCATATAATGAGTGATTGTTGTCCTTAATGTACTATGTTATCTCTCATCTCTTTTGCTGTCCCATGGTTATCTCATATTGTTACAGCATTTTACCCTGTTATCTGATATATTGTATATATTTTTATCTCGTTATTTGAAATAGGATAGGGAAGGGGGGAAAACAAGATGAGGGGCAGGGGTGGGGGGAGGGAAATGGGGACCAAAACACAAGAAAGGGTACAATGTTTGTGAAGTAATGCACCTTCTATCTGGTAAATATAATGTAACCCTCTATTAATTACAATAAAAATTATATGAAAAAAAGCAAAGTCTGGAGGACTGACAGAGGAAGATGTAGACTGAAATACAGGTAAAGGCAGACAGCCAGGGAAAGGGAAAGGAGCAAGAAGCATCCCTGTACAGTTTCTGCATTCTCAGTGACCCAGTATAAAAGGTTATCTTTTCATTGTAAAAGTGGAGAAAGATTGGAGATCCAACGCTCCATGAAGCCACCGGCACTTTGGAGACAAGGAGAGAGACCAAAAGAGGAACAGATTTCTGGGTAGCCTTAGGAACTCAGGCAAGAGTAGGGAGTGGAAATTTCCAGGCTGTAATTTTCAGGTACAGGGCTGTAATTGTCCAACTAAGTATTTCTTCCTCCTGTGCTACTCACTTGTCTGCATTTGATAAATGAGGAGACACTGGTAAAGCAAAACACAAGCAACCAAGTAGACAGCGATTGGCTGAGGGAGATTCACCTGCAGGTGGTTGGTCCCAGAGTTGGCCTTCAGTGTGGGAAGGATGTGGGCACTGGACAGGTGAGCAGCAATTGAAACTGAGTCACAGGCGAGTGTAAAGCGCAGGTAAACACTGATTTGATTCTGAACCCCATAGCAAGGAGTGCGAAATGCTGAAGATGATCACAAATCAGGATCAAGCACCATCATGTCCTAGGAAATCTATTTAAACATGGAAATGTCCTCTTTCCATGCTTCAAGATCTGTAGCCAGAAGACAGGGAATCTACATTTGGACTCACACCTGAGTAATCCCTGCCTTGATCCTAGAGCCCGCTCACCCTGCAAGTGTTTGTCAAGGGCTTTCAGCCCTTACAGAACTCAGGACCCAGACAGGCCATGACCTGAGGCAAAGCCCTAAAGGACAGAGGTAGCTGGGGCAACCCGTGGTACCTTTTGAGACGTGAAAGGGTTAAGAAAAAGCGCTGGGAACCTGCATACTTTCACTGCATTATAGGGATGTTATTGCATTATAAATAATGCCACAGGATGCATTATTTATACATTTAATATTGGACTTGCTTATAAGTCAGATCTCTTCACTTTGAGATAAATACTCCATCTGCAGCCCACCTCCAATGGCCACGCACAGACAGGAGAGAGCAGAGGCACAGCACTCCCTGCTCTCAGACAGCGGAGGGAGCTCAGACACATGTCAGAGATGGCAAAAACCCTGAGATGGGAAGCAGATAATGTCTTTATGAAAACTAACAGATGGCTCTTTTGAAAGCCTTTCAGTTCCCCTCCGTTCTGATAAAAGCGGGTAAGCAAGACACATTGGAGAGAGCTTTACAGGTTTGCATGTATTGTCCCAAGAGCTCAGAGAGTAGGAGACAAAAAGGCCCAGAGCAGGAGATGGGGTGAGGGGAAGGGGAGATGCCTGGCTCCTCTGCCCAGCTCTGCTGCTGCTACTGCCGCCGCTGCCATAGATTGGAGCCCCAAACTGGAGTTGTTGCCTCAACTACAAAATAGAAGCAATTAGGACTGTTCATTCTCATTCTTACTAATACCAATTCGTTCAGAATATTTACTGTGGCAGTTTCCGTCAGGTCAACTCTTAGACTCCACAGGAGATCGGGAGATGGATAAACTGGCCTTGTATAGAGCAACTCCATCTGTATAAAGCGACTCACCCCAGTGTAGCTACAAATCAGTGTATAGAACAACCTCCACCCAAAGCCAAGACAGCAAACTGTACATCAGGAGAGTTAATATCTATGTATCAATTGTGTGTCTACCTGTCTTTCAACAATTGTGTATTGAGCACCTTCTTGGTGCTAGGGTCCCAGACCTCTCAGAACTTACATGCTGATAGGAAAGTCAGGAAGAAAACCTGCCAAAATCATGACTGAAGAGTCTGCAAATATTAACAAGAACTAAGCCAGGACCTTCTTTCCTTAGAGGAATGTTCGCTCTAAAACTTGAATTATGCCCCATATGAAAGTGGGTCCATCAGATTGGGGGAGGGGGTGTTGCTGAGGCCTTGAACAGTGAGTAGAATTTGTACATGTAGAATTAGAGAAAAGGGGTTTTTCCAGCCAGAGGGGAAAATAGATGAACACAGATATCCAAGGAGAAGAAGACAGGATGGGGACCTTAACACAGTTAACCTGGGAAGGAAGAGAGCAAAAAGATGCGGGTGGTCAGTAGGCGGGGCCCTATGCAGCCGAATGTTAAATGGACCACAGCAACAAGAGTATAAGGAGCCAAACGTGGTGGTGTAAATCTATAACCCCAGCACTTGGGAGGCTAAAGGGAGAGGATCATGAATTCAATGCAGAAGGAAAGAGACAGAGACAGCGAGGGAGGGAGGGAGAAAGGAAGGGAAGGATAGAGACCCCAAAGAATGCTACTGCAGATTATTATAGCAAAGTGAGTCCTGACATATAAGGCCACCCACCACTTTGTCACCAGGAGATTTCCAGAGCTTCTTTGAGTCTTCAATAACACATGAGAAGCCATCCCATCTGCGTTCATTGCCAGACTCTCAGCCTGCCATCGCAGTCCTGTCTTAACTGGGGGAGAAGCAGAGGCTGCACTCTCCAGCCAGGTGAGTCAAGGCCAACCTTCCCTCCAAGCCATCTGCACATTCTCTTCTCCAGTTTCCCCAGCCTGGATCAGTGCCTTCTCTCAGCAAATCATGGTAATAAATATGGTCTGAAGCAACTCCAGCTCTTACAGCCTTAATAAATGGGTTACCATAGTGGCAAATTCAGACACGGAGAGCATCTTTTCAATAAAGGCTGAGAGGGTTATTAATAACGTTAATGTAGTACCTCACAGACTCAGCCTCAGTGAGAGGTTTCTCTCCCTCCTCCCCCACTTGTCCCTCCTAGGACTGGCCAACCACGCTACCCTGCTGTGGGGTTGTGACCTTTAAGAGATGGAAACCCACAGCAGCGGCAGGATCCATAGGAGCTCAGACAGGAGCTCAGGAAGGGGCACGCTTCTCCACTTGGCCATCCAGTGACCCTTCAGGACCCCCTCCCCCGCACCTGCTTCTGTAGGTCATAGGGAAGGGGGCAGCATAGCATAGAAGTTGAGCCAGTAGCCAGGCCCTGCCTGGCTGACTGTTATGTAACATTGAAAAGTCCCTGCAGTTCCCAGACCACCGTGCTATGTTTTTCCCCAAGCATAGGTAGTCCCCAGAGTAACCCACTGAATACTTAAAATTCATCACGTTCCAAGCCATGGCAAAGTTAGATTTCTTTCTGTTGGGTGGAGATGGTCAATTCTGAGCACACACAGCACCTGTCACTTTGGGAATAGACATGTAATAGCACACAGAAAAGTCTCCAGAACCTTCTCTAGAACAACCCAGAAGGACATGACGCATGGGAGGGGAAAGGAGCAAAAGTTGGTTGCATATGTGTGTGCGCTCTTGCATGTACTCCCTAGTACTGGGGCTTGAACTCAGGACCTGGTGCTCTTGCTTCCCTGGTTCACTCAAGGCTGGCACTCTACCACTGGAGCTACATTTCCACTTCATCTTTTTCCTAGTTAAAGCGAGATGAGTTTCATGGACTTTTCTACCTGGATTGGCTTCAAATCTCGATCCTAAAATCTCAGCCTCCTGAGTAAACTAAGATGACAGACAAGAGCCACCAGTACCTAGCCCCCCAATGTTGGTTCTTTTTAGGCTTAACAAGCCCCAAACTTTTCCTGGCTTCAAAACGAGACAGTCTCTGGTGCAACTCAATTCGATCATTGTAGGAAAAAAGCCAGCCTAGATAACACATTAAACAAATGGATACACCTGTGTTCTAAATGAACTTGATTTGCAAAAATGCACAATGGGCAGGAAATAGCTCACAAGCTATCGGTGCTTTGCTGGCTCTTGTTGAGTCTGTATGTGTCCTGATAGCCCCTACCCCAGTCCAAGAGCTGATACTGGCTTATTCATTTAACTCCTTACCTACTTTCCCCAAAGACAACATGGTCAGCTTAAGGTCCAGGAGCCTACTATATCCTCAAATGGATGAAAAAGTGTCTGGAAGAGACTGAATGATCTTAGTTAATAAATAAGTGCTACACCATTAGCTGTGTAACCACAAGTAAGGAGCTTGGCCTTCTTGGTCCTCTATTCCATGGCAAAAGGAGGGAGCATAGCGGGACCAACGCTTCTAGGTTGCCAAGGGTACAGAATAATTCAGTTCAGTCTGTGATACATAATGTGTCCATGAGTGGTGGCTGCATTTTTTTTGACATGTCTGGAACCTTCTGAGCCCAAGTTTTCAGGAGACCTCTTTGCCTGTCCACCGCTCAGGATTCTCCTCTGTGAAACAGAGGCAGAGATGCTAAGTCAAGGTTAATGAAAGTACATAGGGATTTGCATGGTAAAAAGATAACTCCCTGGGATGTGTCCTCGAAATCAGGAATGGCCACCCAAACCATCCTCACTGTACTCACTGGTACTCCAAGCAGCCCTCCTCCTCCCCCTCCCCCTCCCCCTCCTCCTCCTCCTCCTCCTCCTCTTCTTCTTCTTCTTCCTCCCCCTCCACTTGTGCTCCCAGACCACAGCTTTCCTCAGAAAATCCACGGGCCATCACTGCTTCCTCCACTGCCGGGGGCCTCTGCATTCTGAGAGGATCTCTGACCTGGCCTCAGGATCTTTGCTTCCAACTTGCTCCTCCTGACATGTTAAGATCTGGAGCCCTTGGGAAACATGGAGATGCTACCCACTATGGAGTCTAGTCCCACTGCCTTCTGCCTTGCCAGCAGGGAGTAAGCACCTGCATCACCACGTGGCCTTGAGCAAGGCACTGACCCCAATATGCCTCAGTTTCATCACTTCTACACTTCAGGCAACAATGCCAATTTGGAAACTCTTATTTCTCATAGAAAGAGATCATGGCAGGTACCATGTCTGGCACCCAAAGAAAGCAGTGGTGATTAGAGCTCACTGATAGTTCACCTTCGTATAGTAACATTATAAACAGAACTAAAGTAACAACAGCCAACACCTGAAGCCCTTTAGGGGAGCCTCCATTGTGGTTCTGCAGAAAATTGCTCCACAGAGAGGCACAGAGATTTGCCTGAGATCACACCGCCTCTATGTCACCAAGTTAGCATGCAATGCCAAATCTCTCCTCTCCTGCAACCGAAGGGCCAATGTACCTACCTACAGCACATTACACAGCCACATCCTCCCGGAGCGCCCCCCCCCCTGGAACTCCCAGAACCCACCTGTCTACCCTGGCACCCTTTGACCTCCTCCCTCAGCTTCCTGACCAGTGCCCGAGAGGTGACCCACTCCTCACAGCACCCCTGCCAAGCCCTCAGCCTGACCCCCATGTAATGAAGGGAATTAATATGGTCGAGCCTCCAGCCTAGCTGAGCAGCTTCCCAGCATCCCTAGCCAGGCCTCTAATTGATTAGGCCATAAAGCCTGGGCACTAAATTGAAGGGAGCTGTACTAATTCTCTTTTATGTTAAATTTCTGTCTTTCCCCTTTATCGAATCCCCCATCCAATGTCCCTTCCCCTCCCCACCGGAGGCTTGCTGTGGGCCTGTTTTTTCCGTGCACAGATTAAGTACCTAATCAAAATCTTGTCTCCCCTAATGGCATAAAATTGAAAGATAGATATTGCACTTTACACAGCTGATTAAACCCTCGAATGTGGCTAAATGCTTAAAGGGCTTGTTACATTAACTAACTCTGTCATCTGCCCACTGTCTTATAATTGCGTGTGCTGCTTCGGGGGAGGCACAGCAGGATGACTTTGGGGCTACCTCCTCTTTGGTGCCAGAAGCCTGTATGCAGGGAGGGGAGAGAAAGAGGGAGAGAGGGAGGAAAGGATGGAAGGAGGGAAGGAGGGAGGGAGAGAGGGAGGGTGAGAGCCCAGGAGTGACCCTAAAGCTCCCTCTGATTTGGGGGTTGGCTTGAGTGGCCCAAACCACTCTCTGCCCAAGCCTCAAGGCCCTTCTGCTTCCACACATGATATTCCAGGACAGCTGACCCTTCCTCCACTCCTTGATCCTGTGCCCCACCCCCAGGGGTTAATATCCCCCAGAAAATTCCAGAAGCATCCACGGCAACAGTGACCTGTTGTTAGTTTACCTCCACCTTGGAACCTTGGTCCCCCACACACACCTATCTAGGACATTTATGGAAACAAGACCCTTCGACAGATTTTACACTCACCATGTCCCTCGGGAAACCCCTGACCTGTCACTGTATCTTAACCTAACGCAGGCACCAGATCCTCAGCCTCATGGCTGGTGGGAGCTGACACCCTAACTGAGCTCCCTCCTCAAACTTGCACAGAGCAAGGTCCTGACCCCTGCGGCTCATGATGGCAGATCAGAATTGCACTCAGGCCATTCACACAGAAGGACACACATACACACACACTCACACACACACTCACACACACACACAAAATCCCATGTACTTGTACATGTACCCTAGTGCACATGCACTTAAACACAGCTGCTTCTTTTCTTTTTGTCTTCTGTCCCTCATATTCCATGAAACTTTGAAAATGAAAACTCAAGTTGTCCATATAACTATTTTAAGTCTGGTGAGTGAGGCTGAGTGTCATCTTAAGAAGTGTGAGCCAGGCACTGTGGCTCAAGCCTATAATCCTAGCTCCTCGGGAGGCTGAGATCTGAGAATTGTGGTTCAAAGTAGCCTAGGCAAAAAAAAAAGTCTATGAGACTCTTATCTCCAAGAAGTTGGGCTGTGGCTCAAGTGGTAGATTGCCAGCCTTGCGTAAAAGAGCTCAGGAATAGTGCCCAGGCCCTGCATTCAAGTCCCAGAAGTAGGACAACAACAAACGACAGTGTATTCAATGTTATGACTTTTCAAAGACGCCCTCCAGCTCCTGAGACCCCAAAGATCCACAATGTTTTGGAAAGATTAAAACTAAGTCTCTAACTCCCCTTCCCTGAGTCCCAAACCATCCCCAGGTTTGCAGTTCTTTCTCTTCTGTTTCCCCCCTTTTTATCACTATTCTTGATTTCTGTATCCTGGTATGTAAGTTTATCTGATCTGGGGAGAGGGAGGGAATCACAGAAATGGTGGGACAGGGTGAACCAATTCAGCAGTGACACCCACCTGACATCACATTGGAAATGAACTATACAACTTGGGGGGAGGGGGTAAGGAGAGAACAAACTGGCAGAAAATGAGAAGGGGGTGATGCTGCTCAAAAAAAAGGTACTCATTACCTGACTTACGTAACTGGAACCCTTTACAATAAAAAGAAAAGAGCTGCCCAGCAATAGAAAGAGTAGAAACGGGGGAAATTCTAGATAAATGAATACATGAGAGCTACAACCCAACTCTCCAGTGAACAGAGAGGAGGAGGGGGCTGGTGGGGAAACAACTCAGTCATAAAATTCTGTGTATATCCTTCAACATTAAGAAAATTGAGGGAAGGGGTATGGCTGGAAGGAATGGAAGAGAATGATGAAAGGGTGACATTGATTAAGATACATCGTATTCATAAACTCTTTTATACACTACTTAAAGATAATAAGAATATAATTTATACAAAAACAAACTCACAAGCCACCAATGCACTGTCAGAAAACCCCAACACCAGTCATGTCCCCAGGCACTTGAAAGAATCCGTGCCAGATATGATTACACCGCATATACCAATACTTTCTGGAAGGATATATTAATAGATTACACCACAAAGATTCTCCACAAATAAGGTGCCAACAGTATCTCTTCAACAGTATTTGAATACCCCATTTATAAGCTCCAATTAATTCCCAAAACCCTGAAATGTTTATCATTCTCCTCAGTAAGTGTGGAGTAAATAGAGCTAGACTGGGGCTAGACCTGATCCAGCACATACCTGTTTTATCCACAAGGAAGAGATTTGATAGAAAGTTATGGTTGGGAGGCTGGGAGCATGACCTAGTGGTAGTGTGCTTGCCAAGCATGCATGAAGCCCTGGGTTTGATTACTTGGTACTACACACACAGAAAAAAAAGCCAGAACTGGTGCTGTCCCTCAAATGATAGAGTGCTAGCCTTGAAAAGGCCCAAGGACAGTGTCCAGGCTCTGAGTTCAAGCTCCAGGACTGGCAAAGAAAAAGAAAAGACAGCCACCCAAGATCCCATCATTTTGACTCTCCTAGAAGCACTGCTCATTTCAATGTAATTGATATGCTGATTATAAATCATTCTTAGTTATGAATTAAAGTAATAAGCAAGTCTTGGTTAGCCTGATTCCAGGTACTATATATATATATATATATATATATATCAAAGATACGAAAATGATTTCTGTGAAAACATAATCAATATGTTTTTGTACAAATTTAGACTTATGAATGAAACACTGACTGGAAGAATGTAGTGCAGTCCAACATTCTTGGGTAAGGTTGAATCGTCTGTGGGTGCTTCCTGTGTACAAATCCAACATCCCAAGAGAGCAAAGCGAAAGGATGTGGCATCGTTATGACCTAGCTTCAGAAGCCATGAAGTACCACTTCTGTCCTGGCCAACCCGTTAGGAAGATCCTCCAAAATCCAGGGAGAGAAAATATAGACAACCCCCACCCCCACCCCCTGCATGCCTTGGGAAGAGTAAGAAAGTCACACTGTAAAAGAGCAATGAAGGTGGGAAAGTTGTCCCTGCTTTCTTTAAAAATATATAATATTCCATGTCTAGGGCATTTTTCTAAACAGTGGACTGAGGCATCTCAGAAATGTTTCCTAGGAACTGAGACTAGCTGGGTGAAGGAGGGTTAGACAAGCCAATGTTTATGTTTGGTGATCTGAGAGCATGGTAGTGCATGCCTATAAGGCCAGCTACAAAGAAGGTAGAAGTAAGAGGATTGCAATCCACGGCCAAGCCAGACAATTGTTTGAGAACTTACCAAAACCAAACCAAAAGCAAAAACTGGACTGCTGACATGACTCAAGTGGTGATTCCCATGCCTAATGAGCACAAAATTCTGAGTTCAATCCCCAGTATCCCCCCTCAAAAAAAAAAAAGCAGATTGCCTCTGGTGATGATGATATCTTTATGATATGGGTACAAACCCCAAAGACCTTCCTTTAGTAATGTGGTCCAGACATGAGAAAGGAGGTACAGGAGGGGGCCAGCATGGCCATCCAATCTGAGAGGATGGTAACCTCATAGTTCACAGGGCAGGGAAGACACCAGCAATACGGGTTTCCATTTCCACAGGCTAGGGAGTAGTGGCTCTGCACCTGAGATATTTAGCAAATTATCATAATTATAATATTTTTTAAAGCTAGTGTTGTTTGAACCCTCCCTTTGGAGCTAAGCATTGTGTTATCGTTGCTTCATGCTGTGCCTGCAAGGATTTTTCTTGTTCTGCTCTGCTTTCTATTTTTCTTTTTTTTTGTTGTTTCATTTAATGGTGAATGGAAACATTTGTTAAAAGACTTTTGTTCAGGGAAAACATATTGCAGGCCAAGACTCTGCCTCAAGCCCTCTTAGCACCGCTGGACAGAGGGCCTCCTACTAACAGCAATCCAGGGACCACTCTGACAGTACCGTGCTATATCTCCTGGCCTGGCCGTTAGACACAGCTCACAAAGCCAGGCACCACCAGAGATAAAGAGTGTTGTTTTTCACGCCCGGAGAACTAAACTGCTTGACTTACAGGCTCAGTTCCCTTTGTAGCAACTCTTCTGAAATACAGCCAGCCACATGAGGAAGCTTCCCCTTCTGCCCCTTCCCTCGTCTAGAGAACAGAAGATTCAGTAAAGTGAGGTGTCTAGGTATCGGCTCAGGCTACTGGAGATGAATCTCCAGGTAGGCCTCCCACATCCCTCAGAACCCTGAATGTCTGTTCTGTACCCCCTCTATATGGACCCTAGCCAGCTCTGGAGGCAAATGCAACTCTCTCAACCTCTGGAGCCTGGACTTGGGGACTACCTGACTCCATTACTGACCTACTTCTTCCAAGGAGGATCATTGGGGCAGAAGAAGGGTGATAATCCTGAACTCTTGATGACTGTCCATGCTTAGGGCTATGCCAGGCCTTGTCCAGCCTCCAACCACATAGCGTAAGTGAGCAGAAGAAAAATCCCTTTTACTTCCTCTCATCTGCTTAGAGCTTTGGCCTTATACTCTTGGATCCTAGACAGTGGATGTTCCCTTCTGTGCCTGTTCTGAATACCTGTGTCATTCATGGCACTTCAGAGAAGATGAGGCCATGTAAAATCAGAGAGTTGCTATTCTTTTCTATAAGATGCCTCAGTCTGTGGCTTGGACATCAGCAGAGATCCACTGGCACTTGATCACCTGGTAATAAGAATCCAGGCTTCTCTGTGAAGTGAGTCAAGCTGGGTGTGTAAAGCCAGCCAGAATCTCTCTATGCATCTATAATTCGGCTCCCTGAACTCATTCAGATAAATAATTAGTAATGCTCTGCCGAGCACCAGTGTCTCATGTCTGTCATCCTAGCTACTCAGGAGGCTGTGATCTGAGGATTATAGTTCAAAGCCAGCCTGGGTAGACAAACTTGAAACTCTTATCTCTAGTTAACCAGCCTTGAGTGAAAAAGCCATGCAAGAACACAAGGCCTTGAGTTCAAGGCTGAGTACTGGCACAGGAAAGAAAGAAGGAAAGAAAGAAAGGAAGGAAGGAACGAAGGAAGGAAGGAAGAAACATCAAAAGTAACAAATGCTCTTCTGAGAACCAAATCTGAAGTGGCTCCATTTACATCAGAGGTAATGCTGCGAACATCCAACCTACAAGTCTACAAAAGACATGTCAAGTATTTCCTCCCAGCCCATTCCTCATGTTTAGCTAGGATGCTTCACTTGCAGACCTATGTATGCTTGTCTCCTCTCTATCATCACTGATTGGACCATGAGTTCCAGGCTGGACCAATCATACTCTCCTTTCAGAAACCTGGGCACTGGGTCCCAGAGGCCAAAGAAATTGACTGATGAACATCATAGTCCCTTCCTTGGTAGAAGTAACTTCTATTTGTAATTATACACACCTATAATTTACTGATAAAGTAGTGAATCGATGAATGAATGACTGAGCAGTTGAAGTACAAACTTATGGTGAGCTGATGATAGAATTTGCACAGAAAAGTGAGAAATTCACAGTTCAGAATTTAGAAACCTTGCAAAGAAAGCAGGTCACAGAGATGTAAGAGCTAACTGCCTATTGGCCATAGTTCAGATAGGTGATGTCCCCATGAAAGAGGGCTTTTAAAAAGTGATTGGGCCATGAGGACTCTCTGGCTTTAACCAGAGGCTTCATCCTGTAATAGATTCATACCATGATGGCATTACCAAGAGGCAGCAGAACTTATTTCCATTCAAGGAACCAGTTTTCAGCACTGTGTTTTTGCTCCCTTCCATCTGAAACTTATATTCCTGTCCTCAAATGATGTCCCGATGAGAAAAGATGTGACTATATCCATCTATAAGGTGTCTCAGGCCAGCAGTTGGTGATTAAATTTGAAATCCATGGATCCTTAAAGTTTTCCCCCAACTTCCCAATAACCAGATACTAACCTTCTAATAACCAGATAACATGAGGAAACACTGGAGATGACAGTGTGTGAAAGAAGACAAAAAGGGGAAGACTTGTTCATCATGCAGATTTCCAGTTCTTGAAAAGAGATGATATTTGATCAGGTAACTTAAACCTACTCAGAAAAAACTCCTGGACTGGAATGCCTAACTAGAGCCCATAGCTCGCATGATGTACGAACTTCATTCTGTGGGTCCTGATAGAGATATCCCGTAGATCTCTAAGTTAGGGAGAACAAAGAACTGTTAGATTTGGAAGATTAAACCATGTAAGTCTTCTATTGTCAGGGTAAGAGAGATGGCTTAAAATAAAGTGTTTTACTATGGATGTATGCAAGAACCTCAGTATGCACCCTCCTACTCACATGCCTTCTGTTCTAGCTCTGCAACAATTCAAAGAAACTAGCTGTTTGTCTTTCTAAATCAGTACTTTTGAACAGTTTAACTTCAAGTTTTAGCTTTACTTATAACAAAGTCTCCAAACGCTGGTGAACATTGTTCACTATCCCTAAGGTTCATTGTAACAGTTTTGTAAAAAATATACAATGTACTCATTTACATTTATAGTAAAAACAGTTTTACAAAAATATACAATGCAGGGCTGGGAGTTTGGCCTAGTGGTAGAGTGCTTGCCTAGCATGCACGAAGACCTGGGTTCGATTCCTTGGTACCACATACTTAGAAAAAGCCAGAAGTGGTGCTGAGGCTCAAGTGGTAGAGTTCTAGCCTTGAGAAAAATCCAAGGACAGTGCTCAGGCCCTGAGCTTAAGCCCAGGACTGGCAAAAAAAAAAATACAATGTATTCATTTGCATTTATAGTATTTACTAGTCAATGGGAAAAAAAAGAGGTAGTAGAAAGTAGGAGGTAGAGCCAGGACAGAAAAGGTAGGTGCCTTGTCTGGGGTTCCCTTCCTGGCTCCTCTCTGCTTCCGGGCCACCATGCAGTAAGCAGCTCTGCTTTTCCCTGCATCTTTCCACTACCCATCAACCACAGACTGAAACCATGCGCCAAACTAAATGTCTGCCTTTTAAATGGTTTCTCTTGTCACAGTGATGAAAAATGATCAGCTTCTTCCCTCCAAAGTGAAGCTACAATCTTCACCTTCAAAGATCCAGCAGCCTGTGCATCAGTACATCACAGTTTGTATTTGCAAGGACCCAACTGATCCAGGGAGGGAGATGGCAGCAATCCCCAGGTAGCGGGTTAGCCTTGGAGAACATAGATGTTAAGATGCATCCAGGGGCTGAATGACCAGCTTGCTTCACATCTAGATTAAGACCTCAGGGGAAGATGGATGCATGGTGGGTGCCAGGTGTTCCCAGAGGAGCAGGAACTTCACCCATCTTCCAGGCAAGCCTGGGGGTTTGAGGTGGCTGCTCGTGATCTCATTAGCTGAATGTACCTGATGACAGGTGTCACTGGAAGAATCTGGGTGGTATCCTTCACTGCTGAAACAACTCATTCACACCAGACCTATCTCCTGCACCACCCTGCCAGTCGATGACGGGGCTGCAGACAAGTGAGGGGAGAAGATGTTCACACTTGTGTTTGCAAAGTGTCACCTTTATAAAACAGGCAGCATTTTTTTCTATGACAATTAAAAACACTGTGACAAGCTTTGCTTTTAATTAAATCCTATGCCTTTGACTTGCTAAAGAGCATCAGAGGATGTGTGGCCTATAGGATACCAGAGGAAGATGAGGGCGTGGTGTGGGGGTGGTGTTGTAGGTAAATTTGATAGAAGTCTTCAGGAAGACTAAAAACCCCTGGTAGCTGCTGGCTTAAGTTGTAGTCAATATGTAAAATCCTGCAGAAAGTAGCAGGGTATAAAATTAACCCACAAAAAGCAGTAACTTTTCTGTATGCCAACAATGAGAAAATCAAGACAGAAACCAGGAAAACAACTCAATTTGTAATAATCTCATAAAACAAAATACTTAGGAGTTAACTTAACCAAAGATGTTAAGGACCTCTATCATGAAAACTTTAAAAACCTAAAAAAAAATAAATTAAATCAGACTTAAGGAAATGGAAAAACCTCTCATACTCCTGGATTAGGACTCACATTGAAAATGGCAATACTGCTCAAGGCAATTACAAATTCAGTGCATTACCCATTAAAATCCCAACAACATCCCTCAATGATATAAAGAAAGCAGTCCAAAAATTCACATGGTATAGTAAAAGGTCCTGTTCAGAAAAACCAACCCTTAGCAGGAAGAACAGTGTTGGAGGAATATTGAATTTCAAAATCTATTACAAAGCCATAATCATACAAACAGGTTGGTACTAGAACAAAAATAGGCCTGAGGAACCAATGGAACAGAATAGAAGACCCAGAAATGGACCCACAGGGAATGGGGGAAAACAAGATGAGAGGGGAGGGAAATGGGGACCAAGACATGAGAAAGGGTATCAATGTATGTGAAGTAATGCACCTTCTATCTGGTGACTATAATGTAACCCTTCTATTAATTACAATAAAAAATATATGGAGAAAAAAAAAGAAATGAACCCACAGACCTATTGTCACCTAATATTTGATAAAGAAGCCAAAAACACAGGATGGAAGAAAAGCATCCTCTTTAACAAATGATGCTGGCAGAATTGGCTGCACACATACAGAAAATTGAAGTTAGACCCTTATATATCACCCTGTACCAGAATCATTTCCAAATGGATCAAAGTCCTCAATGTAATGCCATATACCATGGAATTATTACAGGAAGTGATAGAGGAAACACTACTGCTCCTAGACACAAGTTGAAACTCCCTAAGGAAAGATCCAGAATCACTGCAAATCAAAGAAAATTCAGATAAATGGGATTGCATCAAACTAAAGGGTTTCTGCATGGCAAAGGACATAGCTAACAAGATAAATAGAAAGCCCACTGAAAGGAAGGTTTTTACCAGCTATGAATCAGAAAAGGGCATCAAATCTAAAATATACTTAGAGCTTAAAACAATTAACACCCCCCCCCAAATTAAGCCTTCAAAGAAGCAACTACCCAATTAATAAGTGGGCTAAAGACTTAAAGAGAGAGTTCTCAGAAGAAGTAATAATGGCCAATTGACACATGAAGAAATGTGTCATAAAAAGAAATGGAAATCAGGGGCTGGGAGTTTAGCCTAGTGGTAGAGTGCTTGCCTAGCACGCATGAAAACCCAGATTCCATTCCTTGGTACCACGTACATAGAAAAAAGCCAGAAATGGTACTGTGGCTCAACTGGTAGAGCACCAGTCTTGAGAAAGTCCAAGGACAGTGCTCAGGCCCTGAGTTCAAGGCCCAGGATTGGCAAAAAAAAAAAGGAAATCAAAACAATATTGAGATTACACCTCACCCTAATTAGAATGATCATTATCAAGAAAACTAGCAACAGATGCTGGTGAGATTTGACCAAAAGGGAATGCTACTGTAACCTTGGTGCACTACACTCTACTCTTGGTCAGCCACTCTAGAAAGCAGTATGGAAGCTCCCCAAAAAACTAAACAAAGAGCTTCCCTTAACCCAGCAATTCCATTCCTGGGCAGTTATCCAATAGACCACAACCAATGCCATACTACCAGTACAGCCATATTCCTTATAGCATTGTTTACCATAGCCAAGATAAGGAATGAACCCCGATGCCACTTAATTAATGAATGAAGAAATGTTGTAAATATACAAAATGGAATGCTATGTTTCCATCCGAAAGAATGATATTCTTTCTGGAAATGGAAAGTCTTGGAAAATACTATATTAAGCAAAGCAAGCCAGAGTCAAACAAATATAGGTTGCATGTTTTTCCTCATTTGTTGTAACTAGAATGTGCCTATAAATCCATAAGCAAACACACTGGAATGCTAAAAGATAAAAAATACACTCGGACATGATATATTATACAGGACTCTAGACATTCACACAGTGAAACCAAAGGAAGATATTCTTAGGAGAGAATCAGAAAGGCTCAATAGCTATGTGTATATGATCATATAAAATAATGGGCATTTGTTACTTTGTTTTTATTTTTTCTTCTTTGTTGCTGTTTTTGCTTTCTGTACCTTCTATCTTGCATATAAGTTTATATGTTTGGGGGAGGGAAAGGGGGATACTAGATGCTATGTTGAAAATGAATGAAACAACTTGTAGGGGAAAGGGGACTAGGAAGGAAAAACTGGGAGAAAATGAGGGAAGGGGTAACACTGTCCAAAAGGAAATGTTCAACATTTCTGACTGTAAAAAGAAATGGAAATCAAAACTGGTTTATGTAACTATAACCCCTCGCTTTTATAATAATTAAAAAGTTTTTTAACAAATAAATACATAAAATAAAATCCTGAATATTTGACTAGGAGATAAGGTGGAGGCTATGGGTTTCAAGTGGAGATCACTTGATGCCACCCCAGCATTCAGTGTTGGGGGGGTGGGGTTCACTCCCATGAAGCTTTTCTCTGACAACATGAAAAAGAAATAAGTCTGTCTGTGACTACTTCCACACTGACCTGACCATCACCTGAGGATGAAAAGCTTGGAGTTCATTATGGCAACTCTATTTGAGAATCATAGGGAATCTAGCCTAGACATGTGGCACTGTAGAATGGCTGGGAATCACACCCACATCCGTTATGCCTTTAAGACAAACCAGTTCTATTTCCTCTCACCATCCGAGGATATGCAGCCAACCTGGGACCACATATACACCTGCATACATGCACACCCAGCAGTGGTCTCATGATGCTTCATGGCCCAGGGATGTGACTCTGTAACCATCTTAGTTTGTGTACATATGCTCCATGACATTCACTCAGTGATGAAACTGCTTAATGATGCATTTCTCAGAACATATCTCAGCTGTTAAGTAGCACAGGACTCTCCTCATAAGTAGAGGCTTTTACAGTTGGCATGAAGCATGAATCAAGGACCTGAGTTCATAGAAAGCAAGAGAAAACATGGCATTGACACTATGCTTACTTTCTTTTTGTTGTTGTTGTTGTTTTGCTAGTCCTGGGCTTGAGCTCAGGACCTGAGCTAGAGCTAGAGCTCTATGACTTGAGCCTCAGCACCTCTTCTGGCTTTTTTTCTATGTATGTGGTACTGAGGAATCAAACCCGGGTCTTCGTGCATGCTAGGCAAGCACTCTACCACTAGCCCAAACTCCCAGCCCACTGTGCTTACTTTCAACTGCACTGAGAACAGAATATGAAATTCTCTCCTGACCTGCTTGTCAAGGTTTCATCACCTTCTTTCTGCATTCCAAGCATTCCAGAATTCTTTCAGTCCCCTCAATACCTCCTTCCTGACTTTGTCTCAGGGCCTTTGTACCTGCTATTTCTTCCACCTGAAATATTTCCTCCCATTCTGCTCCTCTCTGTCTTTTTCATATATTCTCATTGTTTAGATCTCAAACCCAATGCTACCTCCCCCACAAGCTTTCCTTGATAATCCAGTCTGATTTCTTGGCACAGCTTACTCCCTGAGATTATATTTATTTGTTGACTCCCATGTTTCCACTCTCTCTCCCTGGAGATTCTAAGATCTTTTTTTTCTGCCAGTCCTGGACTTGCACTCAGGGCCTGAGCACTGTCCTTGGGCTTTCTCAAAGCTAGAGCTCTACCACTTGAACCACAGTACAACTTCCGGCTTTTACTATGTATATTGTACTAAGGAATTGAACCTAGGTCTTTGTGAATGCTAGGCAAGCACTCTTACCACTAGGCCAAACTCCCAAACTTGAGTTTCCAAGCTCTTTGAGAATAGCACCTCTGAGGTCATTGCTTGTCAATGTTATTCTCACATTGGAAACCTATCTGATGCATTGCAGCCCCCTCACCTTTAATTTTAATTTTATTCTTTATTGTTATTATAAAGGTGATGTACAGAGCAGTTATATTGCATTTGGGATAACGTCACCCCTTCCCTTGATCTCTCCCAGTTTTTCCCTCCCATTCCTACCCACAAGTCATATAGTTCATTTTCCACATAGTATCCAGTGTATGCCACTGCTGCATTTGTTTACCCTTTGTCCCTCCATTTCTGAGCCCCTGTTTATGCTCTCAAAAATGAATAAAACAAAAAGAAAAGAAAACTAAATCAAAGAATAAACCTCTTGTTTCCATTTCCTGGGATTCATTTTGATAAATATTATTTTCTAGCATTGCGCCTTTGTGCTCCTCACCTCAGAGTGTCTTCCTTTGGTCTCACTGTGTCTACTGTGTGTGAATGCCTAGTGACCTGTATAATTTATCATGTCCTGGCATATTTTAGATCTAGCTTTCATATATGAGAGAAGACACGCACCATTTATCTCTCTGAGGTTGGTTTACCTCACTTAACGTGATTTGTTTTAGGTCCATCCATTTCCCTGCAAATGACATAATATTATTCCTTCTAACAGTGGTGCAATATTCTATTGCATACAGGTACCAATTTTTTTTATCTACTCTTCTATTGTAGGGCACTGGGCTGTTTCTACAACTTGACTATTGTGAATAGTGCAGCAATGAACATGGATGTGCAAGCGTCTTTATGGTATCCTGGCTTGTTGATGTTCTGTCCCCTCACATTTTTAATCAGTGAACACACACACTGGTCTCTGTGCAGTTAGCACTCGACCTTCATTGCCTCAACAGCTCAGGGGTCAACAACACTTACCCCATTTCACAGCTGTTAAAAGAAACAAGTTTCGGAATCTTTTAATACCTTATCCAAAATCACTTACCAGTAAGTGACAGGATAGGACCCCAATCCTGGGGGACTATCCTCCTCACTCTGCTGTTTCTAGCTGAACCTTGTTGGCTTACACTTAGCATTGAGGAATTCTGGACCTGTTCAGTCTCAGAGCTAGACAGCAAGATGCCAAGACACAAGCTTCGGAATTCAAACACCAACTCCAGCAGCAACTAGGGGTTAAAGTGTCAGAGAACACAGGGCAGAGAGAGCTGTGTTGCAGAAGCAAAGAGCCCCCGTGACCATGGAACACCCCAAATCTCCACATGGCAGAGAATCCAGTGGTCACTGCTAGGAGAATTCCAGTATCTATACTAATCAGGAATGTTTCTCCCATGGCTCTATTTGTGTCCAATACTATGTTAAAATGGAATTCACAATTTCTAGTAACAAAAATCTTGCAAGATTATAGATCAGAGACCAGCTGTGACCACAGACCATGGTAAAATAAAGAAGAGAAGCCAGTCTCTGAGTCAGGAAGTCTAGGACAAAATCCAATTAACAGAAATGCTAGGCAAAGGGAAAAGAGTGAAAATAACATTTGTTAAATATCTAATATGTGTCAGGCCCTGGGCAACAGAATTTGATAAGTATTAGCACATTTTATTGGCACTATCATATATCAAGATCCTAGGTGATCCCCTCTACTTCCACACACTGATCCACATTTTACAGATAGAGAAAAAGAAAACGGGATGGAAATTGGATCAAGATCACAGAACTAATTAACCTGAGATTACTGATTTTCAAAACAGCCTCAGAATTAAAAATAAATAAACAAATGTGCTAGCCTCCCATTGCTGTGACAAAAAATACCTGAGAAACATTGTACAGAAATTAATAGCCATATTGGTCTAAAAACATTAAACTTAATTTGTTTCATTTATACAGGGATAAACACACTGTATTAAATATGTAAGGTCTTATCTACGTGGGTTTGATTATAGAAACTAATAAAGTATTCTGTAAATAATGAAAAAAATGCCTAAGAAAAATCAGCTTATAAGAACAGGTTTATTTGGGCTCATGGTTTCAGTCCAAGATCATCTGGTCTTGTCTTTGGGCCTGTGGCATGATGAGAGGAGATCTATTCACCTTATGGTGGCCAGAAAGCAGAGAGAAAAACAGGAAGTGCTGGAGACCCACTACCCCCACTTCAAGCCTGTGCTCCAGCCCCTCTGTGACCTAACTTCCTACCAAGTCCTATCTCTTAAAGGTTCTGCCATTGTCCACTAATTCCCCGTCTGACAGCCAATCCTTGAACACATATGCTTTGGAACCAAACTATAACAATACATAAGAAGTAAAAAAAAATACTTAATTTAGTAATCAGAAATCTTGCAAAATGCCTATCTACCTGACAATTTGCTGCAGATGAAAGCCCCAACTGGGTCTTCCTTTGGAGATAAGGCTAGTACAAGGTTTCAGTGACAGCTCTACTCTTAGGCCCAAGGGATCTCTGCCCTACCCTGTTTAGACAGTGTGACAGAATGAAGTCAAGTTCAGACTTGATATGTGTCAGTATCCAAACATCCCAGATCAGTAACTCTGAAGTAAAAGGCACCATGAAATGATGTACAGGTTTTGCAGTGCACAAGTAGAAGGCAGAAAACTCCCATCAGCTGTGATATGAAAGACAAGCCCTGTGCTATCCAGACTGCCCACCCAAGCATGGCATTCCTGAGCATTAGAGCCCCTGAACAGTCCAATACTGACTTCAAGGCCTCACCTCCAGATACTTGGATTCCATTTTTTCCTGAAGTAGGGACCTGGGAATCTTTACTTGTATAAATACTGGAAGTATTTAGATTGTACTAAGAAGTCCAGAGAGGCGTTCTTATCCCTGACTTTCATTCTCCCCTCTGAAAGAAGCTGACCAGAGAACATTCTCAGGTAATTTGAACCATGTGAAAAGAAAACGGTGTTGGGATGGGGGGAGAAAGGAGGAAAAGAGAAGAGAAGAGAAGAAGGCAGACAGAGAGAGAGAGAGAGAGAGAGAGAGAGAGAGAGAGAGAGAGAGAGAGAGAGAGAGAGAGAGAGAGAGAGAGGAATTCCAGATCCTGCAAGGAAGACGTCAAAGTTTCCTGTTATCCAGAGTTTCTGGGGGAGCCTTGGTTTCAGGGTCAGAGTTGGTGAAGTCCCCACCCACCACATGATTCAATTGGAAGGTAACTGCTAATTCGAGCCCCATTCACCTCACCCCAGCAGAAAGATCTGCTGTCTGCATGGCCAGGATTAACCGTTCACTGACTTGACTCCTTTCTCATAAATATGCTTCCGCTCAATCTGCAGCAGAAGAGATCTCCCTCCCACAGATATGTATCTTCGGCTTTCTAATGGGAGGAAGTAGAACTGGGATTTGTTTCACAGTCATTTTGCTTAATGCTTCCTTACCCCCACTGGAGAGGAAGTGTGATATTGCAAACATTCAGAAAGGAGAAGAGATGACCTCAAAGGTATTCTCCCTCCCTCCTCCTCCCCCCTCTCCTCCTCTCTCTCCTCTCTCTCTCTCTCTCTCTCTCCCTCTCTCTCCCTCTCTCTCCCTCTCTCTCCCTCTCTCTCCCTCTCTCTCCCTCTCTCTCCCTCTCTCTCCCTCTCTCTCCTCTCTCTCTCTCTCTCTCTCTCTCTCTCTCTCTCTCTCTCTCTCTCTCTCCCCCCCTCTTCCCAGCCATTCAAGGTGCATACCCCTGCCATATACACATTTACCCTCCACCATCTCTGTGTATGACATGTCTCTGACTGAAGGATCCTCAGACCATGCTATTACTATGCCTCTTGACGTCTTCCTTCACCTTTCCAGACTCAGTACCACTGATACTTCCCCAACAGTGTACCCAGATAATCTCACTAAGAGGTCACTACCCTGACCTGGACCTCCATCTTATTCTGTCCCGCCACTGTGCATGGCCAGCGGTATAAGTTCTTGTCCCTTCTTTTGGGGTATAAATTTATCTGTGCCCAGCAGCCACTAATGAAATGCTTGCTGGAGGTAAGCCACATATGACCTTATCCTACTGTCAGCGATGTGTCTCTGAATATGGGAAGATCCCAGTTCATGAGAAACCAGAATCATTTAGGAAGAACAATGGCTCATTTACTCTGAGAACTCACATTAGCCTAGAGGTATTATTGAAGCGAGGCCTTGCTTTTCAGTAAGGAGGCGTTGAATATTTTTTGCCATTAGGAATCTATTATCCATGTCATAGTACATTCCTTGGGCTGCTAAGTCTGGAAAGAGTGTCAAAGGTAGGGCCAAGAGGTCAGGTGGACCTGGACTTAAGGTTTTACAGAACCACACAGCAGCTCCTTCATTCGCTAAGCCTCAGTTTACTCCCCTGTAAAATGGAAGTCAAAATAATAATAGCTTTTCCCCAGGGCTGTTGTGAGAAGAGGAGGATTCTGTCACTCACACCCTGCCGCCCTGGGCCATCAGGATCATCATTATTGTATCTGCTCAATCTGATGGTAATTTTGACCTTGTACTGTACCTTTCCTGAAACTAGAGAGAACATCCCATGAGGTCTTCAATCTTCAGGACCCTGGAGATGGAGGGCCTCGCATGACCTTCCCAGACAGAATGGCAGAGCTTCAAGACAGGTGACAGTGGGCAGAACAGACCCCGAGTCTCCCTGTCCCCCTCTTTCAACCCCTAATTCCCTTCAGAAATCTGAGACCAGACCCTTTCCTCCAACATCCTCATGAGTGAAACGCAAGAGAACGAGCGTTAGCTTTGCCCCACAATGCAAACCACGAGCCTGCAGAAACTCATTGTGATGGGAGCCCAAAGACCCCTCCACCCCAGCCAGCACATTTTAAAGACACAAAACCAATCAATAGGAGCGCTCCGAGAACTGCTGCCAGTGGCTGGAAGAGAATAGATACAGAGCAAGTCATAACGATGATAAATCCAGGCTCTACTCCTCTCTGACTAATGTAGGCACTAAAACACGCCATGAATATCCTGCTTTGAAACGTGTCACGCTTCTTAGGGACCAATCAATCTCCGGCTCTCGGTGGACCACATTAAAATAAATTTGTCACTGTGAGTTTATGAAATATTGATGGTGTTTTTGAGTCAGGGTGTTAGGAGGTGGAAAGGTGTATCGGAGGAGGGAGGCAGGGAGCGGGGAGTTGCTTTAATGAATTATCTCCAGGCTAGGAGAGGAAACATATGCAGACGTTAGAGGCTGATGAGCGTGGAAGGAAATACATGGAGAGCTAAATGCTTACCGAATGAGAAAGCCCAGAGCAGCAATATCTAAACTGTATTACAAAGAACATTAATGGTAGGTGAGGATGGCTGCTGGGGGCTGGGGGAGAGAGCCCAGATAGGTAAGGAATAGGGTCCTGGAAAGGTAAATTTGGAAATTACATATTTAATCCTAGTCTTAGAAAGACATGTGTATGTGTACATGCTGTTGGTCCTGAGAAGTCCTTCAAGTAGAAACACTCATGGGATTTGAACCTATAATTCCCCAAATCTCTTTAACAAGGCAAAATAAACATCTGGCTGAACTTCAGAGCTCTGTGGAAAGCAGTTTGGAGACATCAAGCCTGAACTGCTGTAACCCAAAGTGTGGCCCACGAGCCACCAGCATAGGTTTCATTTGAGAGTTAGGAGCAACCAGATCAGAACCTGCATTTCAGCAGAACCGGGTGAATGGTGCACTGGACTATGAAATACAGAGATTTAAGTGAATCAACAGAGACAAAGGGCCCAACCAGACAAGCAGAGATTAGACTGCTCGCTAGGGCTTTAGTTGAAACCATGCTACAGCTCTTACTGAGAAGCCCAGGAGCCTCTCTGTCCTGGTCCTGCACTGGACCAAGCATTCACACACAATGGCAGAACCCAGAAGGTGTTTTTATCATGAGGGCTACAATGACTTGTCTTGAAACATGTACAATTTGGAGATGCAGTGGTACTTTTGCAGATGAAAACCAAGAATCCAGAAGACTCTAAAAGGAAGCAAAAAGTTGGACAGAAGTCACCACCCCGCTCAAATACCCCAGATGTCTCAGAAGTATCATGTGGCCTCCAGTGACTACAGGTGTGTGCATGTGGCAGCTGAGGGAGACACAGCCAGACAGCCACTGCTGGGCTGTGATGAGAGCCCAGGCAAAGCCAGCTGGGAGACCTGGGAAAGGACTTGAAGTGCCTAAGCCCCAAAGTACTGCCTGTCTAGTTCATTGCTACATGCCAGCACTCAGCCCTCAGCACTCATGCCTGGCTTATAGAACAGCAAAGATGTTCCTGATGCATGCATGAATGTACCATTAAATCTGCCCACGTAGGACCGGTTGGTCTTATTCCTTAAATCTACTGAGAAAATTCATGCAGAAGGGTCAGGAGAATATAAAGCCATAGCAGGCACACAAGATTTGTCTCTACTTTATGTGTGCTGTGTGCATTAGTCACTTTTCTTTTCTTTTCTTTACTATGACAAATACAGTTTATAGTTTCAGAGGTGTCAGTCTATGGCCCAATTGTTATGGGGCTGTGATGAGGCAAGATAGTGTTACAGAATAAAGCTGCTCAATACATGGCAGCCAAAACTCAAAAAGAGTTAGAGAGACAGAAATAAATTGAATACTTGGCACCAGGTGCTGGTGGCTCTTGCCTGCAATCCTAGCTACTCAGAAGGCTGAGATTTGAGGATTGCAATTCAAAGCCAGACATGGCAGGAAAGTCCATGAGACTCTGATTTCCAATTAACCTCTAGAAAACCAGAAGTGGCTCTGTGGTTTTAAGTGGTAGAGTGCCAGCTTTGAGAGATTTGTGAATCTCTATAAGTCTCCATTTCCTCACCTAGCTAACACACATGTAAGAATTAGAGACAGCCATTCTCCTATTTCTACACCCAGTGTTGGGAACAATGCTAAATTCCTGGAATCGAAACACAGCAGGGTGACCTGCTTTGCCTGACAAATTTAGACCAAAAGGAGAGAATGCTACTGTAAGACTACAGAGGATGGAATAGCCAACTCAATTTTAAGAGAGAGAGGAAAGCACAGTTAGGGGAGGTTATATGGCAGAGGGCACTTGGACCAGAGAGGAAGAAGCACTTCTGCAGAAGACTTTAGATACGAGAAGTGCTTTGCACATGGTAACCATTGACTGCATTTGTCCCATTTATGTGATGGACAGAGCAGGTTGGATCATTCACACAGGTTAGGAGCTCTCAGACGTGGTGCAGATAGGACATGTGGTCCCACACGGAGGGTCCTGACTGGCAGGATGGGATGTCTGACACATGGAGGACAGGCAGGTTATGTTAGTAGGTTGGTCAAGCAGCAAACAGTTGGTATTAAATAACAAAAGCAACCCAATCTGGTGACTGTCATTTGACTAACGTACCCAATGAGTAAATTGGTAGCTTGTCTTCAACCTTGGGTACTGCGACCCAAGGCACAGACTGTGAAGGAACTTAGCCAGCATCCTTCCTGGAGACTTTCCAAAGGCTTCTGTGTTGACATTCCCGTGTGATCCAAAACTGTGGGCAAAAGCTGAGCAGAAGCAAAGTGGCCCTTACTCACTGTGCCTGGCCTGCACAACAGAGCTTTGTAGACGTCCAAAGCCCAGGAAACTCTATGCAGAATATAAATCACAGGAACTTAACCCCACAGATGTACAAGTGGTACAAGTGGGCAAGAAAGGAAGGAAAAAGTGGAAGGGAAAAAGATTTAAAAAAAGATCTGCAAGAGCCAACATCACCCACTATAGAATGTTCCAATAATCTTCAAAATATTCACTGTCCTGTCCACTTCAGTGAGTGGGACAGCTGTGTGATGTTACGCATCCCTAAAATGGCTTCCCCAGTGCAGAAGTGGCTGTGTGACCCACCTTGGCTAATGGCATGTGGGCAGGAGGAAGCAGTGCCACTTTCTCTATAGAATCTCTAAGAAGTGGTTCACCTTTCCCCAAGCTTTCCCTCTTGCACAGATCAACAACATCCTATTGTCACATCAAGAAGCATGGAGGCCCCTTTATTCATCTGGAGACCAAACATGTAGACCACAGGAGGAAGAACTGTAAATTCATCATGAAACACGCTTTCTCCATGAGCAAGGAGTAAACATGTGTGATGTGAAACCAGTGAGATTTGGGGAATGTCTGTGTCTACCGTGGAAGGTAGAGTTGACCAAAACATTCACCTCCCTGCATGGGAATAATGTGAACCATGGATTTTTTTTTAACACACAAGGATGTCACCAACGATTAAGAAGGCAAATCCAAAAATTTCCAGGAACAGGTGAGCAATTTCTCTACATTCAGAGTGGCTCTACCTTCTACCACAGAGGAGAGAGAGAGAGAGAGAGAGAGAGAGAGAGAGAGAGAGAGAGAGAGAGAGAGAGAGAGAGAGAGAGAGAGAGAGAGCTCATATAACAACTGGAAACTATTGCTGTAATTTAATGGGAAAACACTAAGGCGGCTAATACATCCTTCAATGACTGTCACTGAAGTCATACTGCCAGTCCTGCATTTTGCTGGTTATTTTGAAGACAAAGTCTTGTGAACTTCTTTTCCCCAGGCTGACTTCTGAACCATGATCCTCTAGGGCTCACAACAAAGAGTTATCCCTCTCCAAAGTTCAGAGAGAAAGCAAGATGAGGGGGATGGGGGGAGAGGAGAGGAACTACACATATTTAGCAACAAGAGCTTGCAACACCTACATATCATTATTGAACAAAGTGTTTTGCTCACTCATTTTTTCCCATGCACTTTTATGGTATAAGGTAGGTAGTATAACCCTATCTCATCAGTGGAGTAACAGAAACCCAAGTAAAAAGCTTATCTATCAGCTCATTGACAACCCAGGGCCAGGGTTGGGAGCTGTCAGAATTCTAACCCAAATTTCTTACTATGGTTCACAAAGCCATATATTCTTTTCTTTTTCTTTTTGTTGGTACTGAAGTTTGAACTCAAGGCTTCACGTTCATTTGACTGGCTTGCTTAGCTGGTATTCTACCACTTGACACATGACTCCAGCCTAGCTTTTTGCTGTGATTCTCTGAATCTCATGAGCCCTCAGAGTCCAGCAAAGCCATGGCTTTTTATCCAGGATGTAGATTAATACTCAGTCACTTATTCAAGGCCAGTGGCTAGAAGGCAAATGTGGTTGATGTCTAGATCTTTCTAATCCTCCTGAATACGGGGTTCCACCAAACAGGCTTGCACAGGTGGACACATTTGTTTTGAGAAGGATAGCTTTGTTTTAATTATTTAGAATGCAGGATAGTCAATTATCCTGTTCTGTTTTGCCAGAGTAACAGTTATGCCTCGGAGAAGTCTCTAAACAACCAACCTCCTAAATCTTCACTGAGAATGGAAGGAATTTTGGGTGAGAGAAAAAATATCAACATAGTACCTGAATATGTATGTAATTCAGACATTCTGCCAATTGCTTTGCACTGTAGCATTCTGGGGATGTGAGAGTTTTCCTATTGCTTAAAGGTCATCAGTGCAGGCTGGTAAAGAGCAAGCCAAATCGCAACCCAGGAACACCAGTGCCATCCCAAAATAGCAGTGCAAGTTAAACAACTTCTCACCCACCAATACACACTGTGGAAGCAAAACCAGGGACTACGCAGATGTGTCCTCTGTCTGTGCCTTACCTATCACCAAGACTCAGGCAAACTTCCTAAATCTTTTTTTTGGGGGGGGGGGTGGTTAGTCGTGGGGTTTGAACTGGGGGCCTGGGTTCTGTCCCTGAGCTCTTTAGCTCTACCACTTGAGCCACGGCACCACTTCTGGTTTTCTGGAGTCTCACAGACTTTCATGCCAGAGCTGGCTTTGAACTGTGATCCTCAGATCTCAGCCTTCCGAGTAGGTAGGATTATAGGCATGAGCCACTAGCACCTGGCCCTAAAGTATTTTTTAAAAACAATATACAAGGGACTGGGAGTTTGGCCTAGTGATATGGTGCTTACCTAGCATGCCAAAGACCCAGGTGGGATTCCTTGGTGCCACATACATAGAAAAGCCAGAAGTGGTGCTATGGCTTATGTGGTAGAGCGCTAGCCTTGAGGAAAGCCCAAGGACAGTGCTCAAGCCTTGAGTTCAAGCCCCAGGACTGGCAAAAAAAATGTAGGCAGAAGTAAAACTATATTCACACTTCTTTTGTGTGTATTGAAAAAGAACTATGCTCTAAAATGTGAGCCATGATTTTCTCTAGATGGAGGGTTCATAAAGTTAGCAGCAGTATAAATTCTACCCCAGGTGGTCTTTGTAGCAAGAAATTAGGAGGGCTCCTGTCTGATGTGTTCATGTGGACACTCAAAGCCTTCCTGCTGCACGATTTTTTTTTTAGTGAAATCCAATTTTCATGAGACTATAATATTTGAGTTACATACAGTTAAGAATAAAAAAGGAAAACAAGGGAGGTTTTTTTTAAGTGAATAAAGAAAATTCTGCATCGCTATATACACATGGTCTTCAAAAATAATATGGACAATTTTTCTAGGAAAAACATAGTGATATAATGTCCAAAATGCATTTAATATGTATTATTAAATCTAAATATATTGAACCTGAGAAGAGTTCTGGACAATATCACAGGAGACAAAAGTTTAGCTATCACAGGTATTATTGACAAATGATGTTATTGTGAATTTGTATAAAACAAAAATTTGAGAAACTAATGATAGAAATGATTATATCTTGTTAGATAAAACATAAAATAAATATATACATACAAATCTATAGCTTTTCCAGAGGTAGATTGGCAATAAACACTTGTAAAATTAAATGAAATATATCCAATTCATAGGAACAAGATCATGACAATCGTTATTTAGGGCCCAAAGTTCTTCTGAATCAATCTTCCTGACCAAAGGCAGTTAAGGGGAACATTGGAGTTCACGCTGCCTACCCTAACTCCATGAACCAAGTCCAGGCTGTTGTAGAGACTTTAGAGATGATATACATGTACAAGACACATCAAGGAACGTTTGTACGTTCTATGGGGTTAATTCAGACTTTCTCCTTTCCTTTAATGGAACTCCATATGAACAGAACTCGAACTTTTGAAAGCAGGTCACTGCTATAGTGACCCATCTTGGTGTTAGATCTTCAAAATGTAGGAATTGGACCCCTAGGCTCCCCTAACTTTGAAAATCCAAGGATCATTTCTAGCGCAGTGCAAAAGAACCACAACAGTTTCATAACTCACTTGTCTACCCATGCATGTCTGGAAAGTGTGCTCGGACACTTTCTGTAGGGCACATTCTAAATTCAGAGACAGTAAGATCTAGAGGTAGGACCGTGGAAAAAGAATTATCCTAGAGTGTAACGAATGCTAGAACTTATTTACAATCCCATGAATAGAAGAGTAGCCAGTGAAACTTGACGGATCTACCAAACAAAAAGGAGATGATATTTCTTGACACCGATGATATTAACAATGTTGGTAATAATAAAAGGGATGATGTGAAGGGCTGAGATAGGAATGTGCATGCAAATGGGTAGGAATGACCAGAGGATGAGCAGGGGTGTTGGGTTGGAAATGAGATGGTGGAAGAAATAAGGAATGAGCAAGGCTGGATGAAAATGAAGAGAGCCATGAAGAATTCATGACAGGAGGTGTTGGGATGAGAATGGGGTTGAGAAGGAGGAAGGAGTTGAGGAGGTACCTTGCCACTCAGGGTAAATGGCAGAGGCCCTCGTGAAAGCTAGAAACAGAAGAAAATCACTTCAGCTTCCCCAAGCCTCCCGTGAATGTACTGTAAGTATATCTAAAAGAAGTTTCAAGTTTCTAGTATGGAGTAAAATTCTCCAATCAGGGACTTGTCTCACCCTAGATGACCCAAGAGTGCTTGCTGTTTGATCTTTCTGATAGAATTTCAGATCCAATTCCAATTCTAGTAAATAGGTCAGCCTCGTGACTCCCGTTTCCTTGGCCTTAGTTACACCCACCAACAGTGACAAATAAATGAGTGAATGTCAAGTCAGGTCACTTGCAGAAGCATTGAATGGGGGGGGGGTGCTTAAAAGCCTTGTGTAGCCTTCAGATACAGTAGGAAATATATGGAGAAAATTTCCTTCAATAGAAAATGCAGTATATGTGTGTACTACACGGTCTACAAAGGCCCCACTTTCTGTTTTATGTATACTTTTTCATTGAATTTGCCCAACAATCCCACATGATAATATGCAAGTATCCCTATTTTACAGAGGACCCATTACCTGATCTCCCACATCACCCATGGAGGCAGGAATCATAGTTATTTGTCACACCGGCCTATCCTCAGGGCCTCCCCCAGTGCTGGCACACAGTAGGCACCTAGTAACCACTCATTCATTATGGTTACAAACTAAGAATACCAGCTAGCAAAGACAGACCCAGAACCCCCACCCATGTCTGCCCCGCCCAACCATGCTATTTTCCCAGAGCTCTGTTGATGGCTTTAAGATTGCCTTGGGACTTCAGAGGAAAAATGTATCCAACTAAAAACTTTTTCTTCCGGTTTCTCTCTTGGAAGCAGCATCCTGGGATGCTCCAGGAGGAAGAGCACATGAAATTGAAGAGCAGAGGCAGCTCCAGACATGACGGAGGTCCCTACAAATATTCCCCATGGGCCTCATTACACATTTGAGCAAACATTACCTTCACTCACAGCTAAATTTCCTGTTTGCTTGGCTGATCAATTCCTCATCAAATTTTAATGCAGGGTTCAAACCGTCTGTGGTGTTTTAATTAGGCCTAAGATTGCAAAGCGTCTGAGGCAGGGCTTAGCTGCATCCAAATCCAGGATTTGCCAGGAGGGGTTGGGGGAGGAGGGTGGCGTTGCTGAGCAGAGCCAGCCTGGGCCATCACCAGGCACTCCACGGCCCCCGTTTCTGGGTGCACTGTGCTCTCTAGTGGTGGTAATCTGCGGAAGAATGAGCAGAACAACCTATGGGCTTCCAGCCCTTTCTTGACCCATTCGGTGTCTGGTCTCTAAGGCTATGAGCCTTCCTTTTCTGCTTCTTTCTTCCCTGCAACATAGAGTACCCCAGTTTCCTGAGAGCACCTATAAGCGCTGACTGGCACAGCTGTGCACCTGTGCTAGGCTAGCAGATAAAAAGAAAAAAAAATGAAGATATAGGACCTGCCCCAGGTAGCTCAGGAGAGAGCAGATACAATGAGACGTGTACAGCTGGGAAGGATGCGCAGGGGGCCCTGCCTGGATGGAAGGAACCTCAGGGCAGGCCCAGAACCTGAGTCTTGAGAACTTCCACCTCCACAACTTCAGTAATCTAATGGTTCTTTTTCAGAGCCCGGGGTGAATGAAGTAGGATAGTGAAAGAAGGTCAATCAAAGTGGACCGGGATGTCAGAAACAGGCCATCTGGAAACACTAACCTTAGGGAGGGTTTTCTCCTTGTCCAGGCTTGGATAGACAAGGAATGGTAGATCTTTTTCACTTTAGTTTATCCAGTGCTCCTTACCATATTTAAGATTCTGAGAAATCCTGCAGGGAAGAAACCTGGGTGACCCTATGTTTTCCAAGCCCGCGTGCACACAGAACATTAGCTGCCATTTCCCTCTGTCAGAGCAATTTTCTGAATCTGGTCCCCACACAAGATCTAGGACATACTAGCATGAGCTACTTTTATCCACATGGCATAATGAGGTAACAAAGGGACCAACATTGCAGCCAAGAGTATCTTAGTGGTATTTTTGTTTTGTTTTGCTGTGTGTGTGTGTAAGTGTGTGTGTGTGTGTGTGTGTGTGTGTGTGTGTGTGTGTGTGTGTTGCCAGTCCGAAGGCTTGAACTCAGGGCCTGGGCACTGGCCTTGAGCTTTTTCAAGTTAGCATTCTACCCCCTTGAGCCACAGAACCCAGAGTTTAATTTTGTCATCCAAATAGGAAAGACACAACTAAATCTAAACAAAACAACTCAGATGAGGGTCAGATAGGGAAGGCTGCCCAACTACAATAAAAATAGTATGGGGAAATTGAGACTGATTTGCAAGTTCATGGATTGATGCTCTTATGAGATTTGAGAAGGAAATAGTGAAATTCATTTATTACTGAAATGACCAATCTATGGTTCTAAGGCATTTGCTAATAATAAAATGTAATTAACTGAATGCATTAGTTTCCAAATGTAGATGAGTTGCAAAATCACCAGGGATATTGGTTATTTGTGCTGCTTTCTGGGCTTTACTCCTATGACTTTTGGGGATTTTTCTGAGGAGGGAAGGATGTTATTGTTTGTTTGCTTATATATTTTTGTTATATTTAAGTAATTGTACAAAGATATTTCAAGACAGCATGTCAGTTTCTGAGTACAATGCATCTTGATCAATTACACCTTGAACTTCATTTTATTTTATTTTTTTGCCAGTCCTGGGGCTTGAACTCAGGGTCTGAGCACTGTCCTTGGGCTTTTTCCTCAAGGTTAGCCTTCTGCCACTTGAGCCTTAGCACCACTCCTGGCTTTTTTCTATGTACGTGGTACCCAGGAATTGAACCTGGGTCTTGGTGTATGCTAGGCAAGCACTCTACCAATAGGTCAAACTCCTGGCCCTGGAACTTTTTTTTAAATTACTATCGTCATTGTTTTTGTGTTTTATATTTTAATTCAACATGTCCATTTCTAAGTGTAATGCATTTTGATCAATGACCTCTTGGAATTCTAATTGTAAGAAGTGAGGTTCTGTGCTGCCAGTTACAAGAGCACATTTGGAAAGGATTCACCAGTCCCTTGACTGCATCCCGTGAAACATATATAATTCAGGAAAAGAATTCCATGTCAAAATGATACATTTTAGCATCCAGGCATGGTAGTTGACACATAATACCAGCATTTGGGAGGCTAGGGCAGGAGGGTTAAGAATTTGACCGAGCCTGGGCTAGGAAGCAAAATCTTTCAAAGAAAATGATATATTTTCAACTCACGGGTATGTTAAAAATAGAAATATGAACAGAGCTGGGCACCAGTGGCTTATGCCTGTAACCCTAGCTACTCAGGAGGCTGAGATCTGAGGATCATGGTTTGGAACCAGCCTAGAGAGGAAAGCCTGTGAGACTCATCTCCAGAAACCAGAAAACCAAAAGTGGCGTCATGGCCCAAGTGATAGAGTGCTATCCATGAGCGAAAAAGCTCAGGGGCAGCACATAGGCCCTAAGTTCAAGCCCCATGACTGACAAATGAACAACAATTTCTTTAAAAAGAAAAAGTTAGAGATGTAGGGAGATGGAGGTGGAGATGACAGACTCTTCCCTTAACTCCTATTTATTCCCAACATGATCTCCTGTTTCGTGCATCAGGGAAACTAGCCAAAGTTGCTGCCAAGTGAGACAGAAAGGGAAACAGAACTATGATGAGAACAAGGGGCAGGAGAAGGTGAATTTAGTTCAGGCATGCTAAGTTTGTGATGCCTATAGAATATGTGGATGGAAACATCTACCAGACATTAAATGTATTGGGCTGACGTTTGTGGAGGACACTGGGGCTAAGAACAAGGGTTTGCGATTTAAAGGGCTCAGCTAAGACCATTCTGGATCTCCATTTCCTCTTTTCCAGAATACACACTTTTATATTAGGTCCTCAATAAGTTCAACATAGAATTGCTCCTAAGTATACATCTGACTCCTAAGTACGTACAAGAAAGAACTAAAAACATAATCACACAAAGTTTGTGTATAAACATTCATCAGTCACACTTGTGCATAATAACTCCGAAATGAAAACACCCAAATGTCCTCAAATTGATGAATAGACAAAAGAAATAGTACTCAGCCAGAACATGAATGCATGTTACAGCATGTATCAGGGGCATTACGCTAAGTAACAGAAGCAAGGTATAAAAGGCTGCACATTCTATAAATCCGTTTATATCAAATGTCCAGAATAGACAATCCTATAGAAACAGAAAGTATATTAGCAATTGCCAGAGACAGACAGTAGGACAGCAAGGCAGGGAGTAATTGCTTACTCACTACAGCATTTCCCTTTGAAGTGACAAAAAAAAAAAAAAGTTCTGCAACTAGATAGGAGCAATGCCATGTACAACTGTGAGAGTCCTTAATGTCAGAGTTGTAGAAGTAAAAGGATCAAAATGGCAAGTCTTCAGTTCTATAGGTTACTTTTGGTACTAGTACATCTCATATACCAATATAGCCTAGGGGACCATAGACTAGCTAGTGATAAGACTTCAAGTGAAGAGACGTGGTATATTTTGGCATCCTTCCTGATCAAAAGCTGTCTAATTCCAAGGTAGAGAATGGAAGTAGCAGGCTGAGAGTTTGGCCTAGTGGTAAAGTGCTCACCTAGCATGCAAGAAAACCCAGATTTAATTCCTCAGTACCACGTACATAGAAAAAGCCAGAAGTGGTACTGTGGCTCAAGTGGTAGAGCTCTAGCCTTGAGAAAGCCCAAGGGTAATGCTCAGGCCCTGAGTTCAAGTCCCAGGACTAGCAAAAAATAGAGAGAGAAAATGGAAATAGCTTGATGATGAGTAAAGATGAAAAGATGGAACTTGCTAAGAGCTATTGAATCGTAAATGGGGACAGATGAGAGCAAGCCAGAAGTGCGACTGATCGAACCGTTCTATTTGTTCACTTCCACAGTGAACCCCCTTCAAACAATGAATACATACTTGAAAACAAACAGCAGAAATGGGGCTGGGAAAAGTGGGGGAGAATGGTGAAAGAGGAGACAATGATCATGATGTAGTACACTCAGAAACTAATATTGTAACCCTTTGTACAACTACTTAAGGAAAATAGTAAGCGTAATAATGTTTTCAACCAATGACAGGGATATAAAACATGTACTACCAGTGCAGGGGGAACTAGTGGGAGGGTCTAGGTTGAACAGAGAAGATGAAGAAGGATGAATATGGCCAAAATACTTTATGCCCATGCTTGAAAATAGAACACTGAATCTGGTTGAGAGGGGTAGGGGAGAGGAGAGGACAGAAGAGGAGAAGAGAGGTGATAAAGGGGGAGGGAAGGGGTGAACTTGTTCAAGTCTGATCATACACTATAAGCCTATATTGGAATTCACAATGAGACCCCCATTGTTCAACTAACTGCTGCTAATAAAAAAAATGTGGGGGGAAGGGGGGAAGAAATTACATCCCTTTTAGTTTCATGTAAAACTGTGTGTTTGTGAGTGTGTGTGTGTGTGTGTGTGTGTGTGTGTGTGTGTGTGCGTGCGTGCTTGTGTGCTATATGGGGAGGAATGAATAAATCCATAAAAACATTGGCCAATAAAACTTGACTTCACAGAGCTTCTGTTGTAGTGGACAGCCACTTGAAGCAAGAAAATACCTGCCACCAGTGAATCCCTGTCCATGTCTTTCTTCCTCATAAGTTGCTCCTGCAAGGACCAGATTGTCCCAACCAGAAACCAGAGCTTCATCCTTCTCACATGGGATTGATTCCCATTCAATGGATTCCACATCTGCCCACCTCTGTCCTTCTCAAATGTTTCTGATGTCAGTCAAGCCCAAGCTCCTGCCTCAAGGGCCTGAGCCCTTGCTTCATTCCTGTACCCTAATATCTATACCTAATAAGAAGGCTATTACAAAGGGGCATGCTACCCACTTCCTGTTTCCCATCCCAGCTGGAGCCACAAGACCAGAGAATAGTATCTACATACTCGCAATGGTAAGAGGCACCAACTCAGGAGCCCAAGAGTCCTATGGGGTGTGTGTGAGTCTACTGGGATTGCCATAACAAAGTGCCACAGGCTGGCTATTTTACTTGACAGAAATTTGTCTTCTGGAAATTCTAAAGTCCAAGATCAAGGAAGTTTCTTCTGAGGCCCTGTCTTGTACGTAGATGGTTACTTCTGCCACATCTTCATGGAGTTTACCCTCTGTATGGAATTGCTTCCAGGTTGCCTCTAGGACACCAGTCAGATTGGATGAGGACCCAACCTAAGACCTCACATAATTGAGTTATGTGTAACTCAGTTGCTTCTTCGAAGTATCTCCACATGCAATCACCTTCTGAGGTCCCATGGATGAGCACTTCAACATATAAAATTTGGGAGGGGAGAATTACTTAGCCCCTAAAAACCAGCAACATCATTGTGATAATCCACTTATTATTCACTGCTCTTGTCCTCTCTGAGCCTAGCTAGGCCTGCAGGCGAACAGTCCCCACCTCTCTGAATGGCAAGGGTTGGACAGCACAGAAAGCAACCAGCTGGGTGCTCCGCACACAGTGCTTCATCTGTAGAAACTTCAGGCAAGATCACAGACTCCAGGGCACCCCCTGGGACCAGGCATGAGGATAAGGCAGATCCACAGAGCATACTGCCAGCTTCAAAGGGTTAAGGCAGCAAACAGACTTATTGACTGGTGCTTCTTGGCGGGCCCAGGGAAGCGTGACTGATTGGAAGCCTGTTTGGAGGAGGAGCCCCACTTTGTGGGACCCGAAATAAATAAGGGCCTGTCAATAGCTCAGGGCCCTGCACATCGACAAAGTCTGCGGTCTCCGTAGACAATTAACACTTTACAGGGGCCATTACCCTGGGCCTCCCTGCATTTTACTGCACATTTTATGCCATCAGCTCTGGTACTGAGGCTGCTAAATAAAAACATAAAAATGAGCTAGAACAGGCCGGCACTTCACCCGGCTGCAGGCACAGTGGCCACCCATGGTATTTCTTCTCTCCTTCTGACTTGTACTCTCCCTCCCCTGCATCCCTAGTCCTGCACACATGTGTGCATGCAGACACAAACAGAGACATGGGCACAGACACAGACAGACGGACAGACACACACACACACACACACACATATGCAAGCAGGGTATGGTCTGGGTGGTATCAGTAGGCATAACAGCATGGGGACGGCGTCAGACTACCTGAGTTTAAATATGACTCCAACACTTCGCTGTAAGACCTGGCACACATTGTTCAGACTTGATTTTGGTATCTATAAAACAGGAATAAGAATAGAACTTGGAACTGCAGAGTTAGCTTAGTGGTAGAGTATCTGTCCTACATGCTCAAGGTCCTAAGTTCAATCCCCAGTACTACAGAAAAGAATAGAATCGATAGGGCCTCTGTGAAGATTAAATGATCCTAGTACAATGCCAGCACATAATAAGGCTTCCGTGGATGCTAAAGGGATCAGATTAGAGGGCTATCATCACTTTCAACAAGGGGGACAGAAGCTATCCACTGGGCATGTCTGTTCTCATCCACTCACTGCCCAAACAACTTGACCTCTTTCCTGCTGCTTCCACCACAAGCAGTGCCTGCAATGAGCAAAGCATGTGTCAGTCAGCTAGATGGACTCCTCATGTCGCCTCCTCAGGCTGGCCTGGCTGGTTCAAACAAACATGACTGTCTTTGGATCACCAGAAGTAAAATCTAAGGGCACAAATTCAAAGCAATAAGCAGAAACTCTGGAAAGTTTCTGTCTCTATGGGGCCCTGACTCTAAATCAGAACAGAGGATGTGTCAGGAGCCTACTATATAGAAGGGCACTGCCTATAAGATAAAAGATCCCAGCCAGGACCCTGGAGAGCCCCACAGTGTCCTGAACTCGAAAGCATTGGCCATTCCAGCCAGAAATCTGCACCAAGAACTCTGTCACCTGATGCAAAGTAAACCACAGAGCCAGAGCTGAGGCATTACCATACCAACCAGAGCTCCCACACCCCAAAGAAGGTCTGGGGTTCAGGGTCCATAATATAGCTCAGTGGCTCCTAAAATTAATGAGGTACCTGGGAACGCTGAGGCTCAGGACCTCTCCCCCATCATCAACAGGGATGATGTACAGACTCCCCCATACACACACACACACACACACACACACACACACACACACACACACACAACTTCATGTACAGAAAGGAACCTGAGGTCAGCACAAAGCTCCCAGTGGCTTGCAGTTCCCAAGACTCCTTGAGCAGATGGAAAAACTGAGGCTGACAAGCAGAGCCTGAGGCAAGGATTGGAACAGGACTTTTCTTACAGAAGTATTCTGGGAGAAAACCAGAAAACGAGTAAGATAGAAAAGGAAGGCTCAAAGTCATGCTGTCTGGCTAGCTTGGGATACCAGAGCTGGCCTTGGTGCTTCTTCACTAGACTACACGTTTTCCACCATCAGCTCTGGTACTGAAGCTTAGCAATGAGTCACAGTGGGAAAGAGGCCAAAGAAGAGCCCGGGCACTCCAGGGTACAGAAGGCTACTGACAGGCACCCATGCTTGTAAGCTCTCAGGCCCAAGGCCAACCTTCACAGAGGCCATAGGTATGAGAGGCCAGCAGCAGAGCCAACAAAAGCAGGTGGATGGACGCACAAACCTCAGTATGCCCCAAATGAATACAGGAAAGGCTGAAGCATTAAGGAATGGAGGTCAAAAATCACAGTGCTTGAATTAAGTCCTCATATAAACTCTCTCTGCCACCTATTGTACACAACGCACTGAGCCAAGTAACTTAATATATTCCAGCCTCTATTTCCTCACCCACAAAGTACAATAGTGACTTCCACTCCACCAGAATGCCCAGAGGATTAAATAAAACCACCCATAAAGATTTACATGATGCTGGCACTTAGTTACTCCATAAATATTATGACTGTTCTCTTGTCCTATTATTGCAAATGTTCTAGTACTTCTACTACTGCTTTAAATGTTCTATTTTTGTTCCAACAGAAGAAATAACACTAAATTGCAAATCATTCAGAATATATATATTAGCTTAGCTGTAAGAAAAAACAGGATGTCAATCTATATATCAATCTTTTAGAAAGATTTTTCAGATGAGGAGACAAGTAAGGGGGAACATAACTATTTGCAGAAGGGAGTTACATTGGAAGCTTGCGACTATGTGAACCTGGCATCTAACACAGACACACTTTTATTTACAGATATACCTTTGTCAAAGTGAAGAATATGATGAGAATAATATATAGAAACTTGCTTACAAAGACTGTCTCTGACAAATGTGATAAAAACAGGGTTGGGTCTGGTCTAGGGAATGAAGGAATAGTCCTGTGTATGCAGTCTGGATTTTTTTACCCCAAGAGTGTGCCCTGAATAGTTACTTTGCCATCACAAGTCTGGCTATGTAAATTGTCTATTCTCTAAATACCAGTTATTCTCCAATAATATAATCCTCATATCATCAGCCTTAGCCATCCCCTGGAAATTTTTTTAGAAATGCACATTTCTAGGCTCTGCCTTCGGAATGGGTATGCCTAACTCTCTGTGGATTTATGAGCCCCTTTCCCCACCCCAGACCTATCATTATCACTGAACTTCACTCTGCTTAGGAGAAAATTTCCTCTGGAGGAAATTTCAGTGCAGTAAACGCTGGGTAGCATCAAGTGTATAATTCTAAGGAGACCTTCATAGAGAAAAACCTGTCCATGCTCAAGACACAGGGAGTTTAGAGTTGTACTAAGGATGTCTGATTCATTCTTTCCAACTTCCACTGAAGACATGATAGCTTTCAACAGATCTCAAATGTCGACACATGTCCCTTGAACAAGGGGGATGACTGGCTTTGGAGAAGGTCCATATTCACAAAATAGAGGGCAGACGGGGCTCTGAAGTAGGCCCATTTAAGTAGGCATGCAGACCATGAGGTGAGTAAGAGAGAATTTTTTTTGCTTTAGTATATATTTGGAATTTCTGGTTCATACCCTAACTTATCCTATTCTGTTAATATTAGCTATGTATCTTTGAGGAAATCATTAAGCCTCTTGACCAGTTTTTGTCAGTTTCAGTCCCCACTGGAACTACCAGTGTGATGGCTTAGATTTGTCATCACAGCACTCAGGGAAGTCTGAGCTTGAGGCCAGCCTGGGCTGCATAATGAGATCTTCTCTCAAAAACAGAAATACACATGCGCGCGCGCACACACACACACACACACACACACACACACACACACACACACACACACACACACCAAGATCATCTTATAAGATGGAGTTAGTAGCTCAAGTCTCTAATACTAGCTACACAAAAGGCAGAGATCAGTAAGATCAAGATTCAAAGCCAGACTGGGCAAAAGTTAACAAGATCCCATCACAATCGTTAAGCAGGGCATATCTGTGATCCCTTCCTCCGCAAGGAGTACATAGAAGCCCTGAAGACTGACTTCAGGAACTACTGCTTCCTACAAAGCAAGACAACTCTGACTCTTGTTTGTCCCACCGTGCAGACGCTGAGTGGCAGTGAAGAAAGGGTTAACCTCCTCTCTGATTAATCCCAGTGTCCTCCCATCTCTCCATGGGGCAGAAATCAATGAAAGCTGTTTTCATCCAAGTAAAAATAAATCTTAATCACCTTTGTAAAGAAGGAGAAGATAAGCAGCCAGCTTTCTAAAAATGGACTCTCCTATTTAACAACTGTTAAGTGCTATTTCTTGAATGATAGTGAAGATGACATCACTTTCAGGTTACAGGTCGGGCATGATCAACTACTGATTAGGAAGCAATTATAAAAGGGAAGGGAAGTAAATGAAGACCTATAAATAGATTCCCCCCAAAAAAATTACTGGGAGAGTTCTGTGGATGTGTAGGCAAGTAAGAATGAGCAAGCATTGGACATATAGTTAGGTACTCCACAACATGGAACGGGACTCAGATCTGATTGGACATTCTGCTCCCCATATTCCTTCATCCCTGTATCCAAAGCTGGATGGATTCTCTTAGCCTTGAGACTGCAAAACTTTTTTAAAAAAATCCCCTTCCCACTTGCCTCCTCCCCTACCCTCCTTTAAGAAACCTTTCTATTACAGCTTCCAACTTCTCTTCCCTCTGCTAGTAAAAATTCTGTTTATCCTGTTGGTGGGCTCTCTGTGCCTGCCTCTTGTGTGGTTGCCTATGTTACCATTGGGATTATTTAGTGCTCTATTACCAGTAAAGGGTATTGCTGCCAATTGGCTTGAGGTTTGGTCATGTGATGTGCTTTGATTGCTAGAATATGAACAATTGTGACACAGACTTTGCCCTTGCAGAAGTGAAGGTGTGGTACAAGTTTCTTTTCTTTTCTTCTTCTTTTTTTTTTTGGCCAGTTCTGGCTTGAACTCAGGGCCTGAGCACTGTCCTTGGACTTTCTCACAGCTAGAGATCTATGTCTTGAGCCACAGCACCACTTCCAGCTTTTTCTATGTATGTGGTAACCAAGGAATCGGACGCAGGTGTTCATGCATGCTAGGCAAGCACTCTACCACTCGGCTAAACTCTCAGCCAGTGTGATAGAAACTGTGAGGTTTCTACCACACCTCTTTCCTCTTGCCTGCGGTCCTGAGACTAACATGTCCAACACTGGAATAACTTTTGCCTGGGTTCCAGAATGAAACATGAACCTAAGCAAAGCTGCAACTAAATTGCAGCAGCTACTCTGTGACATGAGAGAGACGTAAAATGCAATTGTTTGGTAAGGTGTTGACATTTGAGAAGCTCTTTGTTACCATAGCCTGACCCAGCAAACACTATTACACAAGCCACTTTAATGACTTCTACTGATTTGAAAAGCAGAGATACTAAGAGTTAAACATAAACCCTGAACTCAGGGCTATTGTGCCAGGTTTACCCGCATGTCCTTAGTTGGTTGCCTTCTCTGACTGAGCTCACGGTCCTCACTCCCTCGCTATGCTTCCTGGAGTCAGTTTCCCCAAACTTATTTTTTTAATGCACCAAAGCCTTCATCCAGGGCTCCTTGGAGAACAGTTAAGCCTACCAGATTGAACCATCCCCAAACGCCAAGTACCTAGGTCTTCACCGATGTCCTCCCAAACCTGTCTGCAGAAGCCAGAGCCCACCATCCCGCCCTGGAAGCTAGAATTGCTCTGGTAAGCTACAATGGGTGGACCTGAGCCTATACAGCCAAATCATAGGTTTGAATCTCAGCTTTCCTCTTTATAAGTAAGATCTTAATCTTTGGACAAGTTTCTTTACCTCTGAATTTTTTTTCCAGTTTTACCATATTTATTTTTTTAATTTTTTTTATTGTAATTAATGAAAGGGTTACATGATATTTGCCAGATAGAAGGTGCATTAATTCACATACATTGATACCGTTTCACATGTCTTGGTACCCATTACCCTCCTCCCCACCCCCCTTTACCTCTGAATTTTTATCCTTTGTATAAAATCAAAAACAAATGCAGGACTTCCTCAAAGGGCTAAGATCAGTTTGCACCTAAGTATATCACTTACCATCCATAGCATTGGACATATAGTTAGGTACTCCATAAACATCGACTCTGGGTATTATATATTGGTTTGTCCCTCTATCTCTGCTTTGTGCAGTTTTCAACAAGAAATCAAGGCTTCCTCTTAGGATCTTCTCACACAGTCCCTGACCTCAAGTTCTCATATGCACAGATGTCAGAAACCATAGCCCCAGACTGGTTATCTCACCCGTAGGAAGCTCAGCATCTGGTGTGGATGCATTACCCTCCCTTGTGGTCCCTCAGCAGTAGAGAGGCTCAAAAGGACTGAGAAGCTATGGACCAGGAGCCTTTAGCCCTCCATCTGTCAGGCCAGTTAACACTCCCAAAGCAGCCTCCAGAGCTCCATCCCCAGGCAGCTGTGGAGGGGGTTGGCCTCCTCCTGCCCCAGCCCACAGCAGCTGGGCCATCTGCTCACATCAGGGGACAAGAGCAGTTCATTTGGGGGGCAGACTCCTCCGAGCTCACATCCATCCACTCATGCGAAGAGGGATTATCAAACACCTACAAAATGACAGACCCTGACTGGACAGAAGACAGAGCAGAAGCTCTGTTTTACAAAGGCTTATGGTTTAGTGAGGCAGACAGATCAGAGAGGTAGGCAGGGGTGGGCTGTGAGCTAGTGTGATCAGGAACTAGAAGGAAGGTAAGCACAGAGGAGAGGAAGTCAGAGGAAGAAACACCTGAAGCAGTCTTGTATGTCATGGAAAAGACTTCCTGGAGTGGGTGTTTCCTGAGATATCGGGCAAATACAGGGATAGCTGAAAGGATAGGGGTGCTCTAAGCCAGAATATAAAATGTGAACAACTGTGGAAGCACTACTTACTAGTCTCAGAACAAATGAAAACTCATTCACTGCATTGTCTGCTTGGTACCACTTTACCCCCAGGCCATCTCCCCATATCCACCTGAGGGAGATGTTGAGTTCCTAGATGATGCTATCCCCATTACTCAGAGTATAGTGAGCTCAGGGATCCCTACCTGGTGAGCTGAACCTGAGAACAAATAGTGGCTGGAACTCACATAGTGGCAAACTTAAGAATAGTCACCGATGGGATTTCCAAAGGAAGATTTTCTGGCATAATGCTTCTCCCATAAAGTGGTGGATCTGTGGCTCCCTACCCTTGAGCCTGGGTAGACCCTTTTTCACTAACTTGATAAAGGACTGGTGGAAATGGCTTCTAAAATTCTATTACAAAAGAGGAGAATCCAGTTTCTCTTAGAGAAACCAGTCTTTGGAACCCTAAGCCACTGTGTAAGTCAGAGTTCTGGTTAACCTGACATTGCTATTCTAGAGGATTCCACAGAGGGGTGAGGAGAGATGATGAAGAAACCATAGCTTTCCCATCTTCCAGCCTGAATGTCAACTATATGAGTAAGGAAGACAACTCCAATTATAGTCACATCAGCTGAACCCAAACTACATAAGGGCCTAAGGACAAACTAACCCACTGTGCTGTTCCTCTACGGAAACGAGGAGAATGAAAAACGACCAACATGATGTTCAAGTTCATAGCTTAAGCACCAAGAGAGATGATGGAGCCATTTCCCAGGTGCAAGAGGAGAACCAAGTCAGGAGATGAAGGTGATTTCTGGGATTTCTATGTGCAGAAATCAAGGTCAATAGAGTGCTCGGGAGAAATGGCATTCTTAAATATGTCTATTAACACATTTATTGGGAAATATTATATAGCAGGCTTTGACAGTGTGTCTATGAGCAAAAACAGTGTGTCTGTCCTCACAGTGGATGAGATGAAAATTAATTCAATACACAAATATATATATATATACACACATATACACATATATATATATATATGTTCTTCCACTCCCACTCATCCACTATAGAGCATGTGAGCTGTCTCCATGATTTGGCTATGATAAACGGCAGCAGCAATAAGCATGGCTATGCAAGTGAACATAATATAGCATTATAAACTTTTTTTGCCAGTCCTAGGCCTTGAGCTCAGGGCCTGAGCGCTGTCCTTGGGCTTTTCAAGGCTAGAGCTCTACCACTTGAGCCACAGCACCACTTCTAGCTTTTTTCTATGTATGTGGTACCAAGGAATCGAACCCGGATCTTTGTGCAAGCTAGGCTAGCACTCTACCACTAGGCTAAACTCCCAGCCCTGCATTACAAACTTTTTAAGAATGCTCTGAAGGAAGCATATTTGAAGCTGTGATGGCATGTATAAGGAAACCTGATGGACTCAGGAAGCATATCAATTACTGTGGATACAAAATAGGTCTCTGAACTTAGTGACCTAAAACTCCTATTCATCCATTCTCTTAAGAGATAACCTTAAGAACCTAAAGGTTCTTAGTTCCAAAGGAACAGCTGCACTGCAGGGACTACTTCTCCTGCTCAGTGCTGAAACTCAGTTGGAAGATTTGTGGTCTAGAGGACTGGAATTATCAGAAAATACTCAGTGATGTGTTTCATGGGCAATACTGACTGTAGCTGGGGGACTAGCACCAGAGCACGAATTTCTGTCTGAGAAGCTCCTATTTGAGGTCTTCCTCACAAAATGATGGTGATCACCATGGAACAATGTGTGTGTGTGTGTGTGTGTGTGTGTGTGTGTGTGTGTGTGTGTGTGAGAGAGAGAGAGAGAGAGAGAGAGAGAGAGAGAGAGAGAGAGAGAGAGAGAGAGAGAGAAAACGCCATATAGCTGTCATATATCTTTTTATGACTTGGCCTTAGAAACCACATAGTACAATTTCTGTTCATTCTATTAATCAATAATTCTATTAGTCAAGGCAGTTACAAGGGTTCACCAAGGTCTAAATAAAGGATGTCAGCCCTGCCTCTTGATTCAGCAATGTCAATGTCACATCAAATAGCACAGGAGATGGGATAGGTAGATAGATAGATAGATAGATAGATAGATAGATAGATAGATACATAGATAGATAGATAGATAGACAGACAGACAGATAGACAGATAAATATATAGAGATATAGATATGGAGACATATGCCTTTGGAAATCACAATCTCCACAGAAGACTTTTTTAAAAAGTGATATGTGAGTCAAGAGCTCCATGATAGACATGAGTCAATCAGAGGATGAAGGGAGCAGTGAGAAATGGTTTTGAGGCAGAGAGAACAGCATTGCTAAAGTAGGAAAAAGCATGATGTATTCAAGAGGCTTCATCCCAGAATGGCTGGGATAAGTGGAAACATAGGAGTCAGGAGCTCAAGGAAAAAGGCAATACTAGAAGAAAAAGATGTAGAAAGCTGGAAAAGCTGCTAGAGGAGCTAATGCAAGAGTGAGCTCAACTAGGAGAATGAGGCTCATACAAAGCTGAGTTTTCTGGGATTCATGCTTTTTCTATATTGCCTGCTACTGGAAAACAAAAGCAAGTGCAATGTAACCTGTGGACTCTTCACTGTCTGATCATACCACTATAAGATGGTCCCAGGGGTCCTCAGTTTTATACTCTTACATGGTTCCTCTCCACCTGAATCAGACTGAACTCTGAGACTAAGAGAAGGCTACTGAAATGACAGAGCTCCACTTCCATGAGTAGGCCAGAAAAGGAATTTTAGCTTCATGCTGGGATTGCTCACTCTAAGGAAACCATTCATTAAACCATGAGAACTGGAGCCATCCTCTAGAGAAAAGTATGTGGATGAGGAGCTGAAGTCTCCTCCCAGACACTGCCATCTTTCCAGCCAGGTGCCAGAGTCCCCTTGGAAGTCCTCAGCCACAGGCAAACTTCAGATGATTTTAGCCTCAAGTTCTCAAGCTAAGGCCTCAGACATCTTGGAACCGAGACAAGGTCTCCCTGCTGTTCCCTGTCTGAATTCATGACCACTAATATCCATGAAATAGAATAAATAAAGTAGTGTTCCAAGTCACTGAAGTACTGTACTACTAATCCTCCCCCTTGAACTTTCTTCCCATACCTCACGTTTTCCTGAAACCTCACTGACTCCAAGAGACACCCTGGTCTATAAGATTATCACCCACTTAAGACCTGGCTCCATTTAGGGATTCCCAAGCAAGCAAACAAGCAAGCAAGAAAAGAAAACTAAAGTCTCCATTTGCTCACTTATAGTGACTGAGAATTTGTTGCTTGTCCACTGAATACCCCCAGAGACAGAGAAATCTGTGCCATTCTATTAACTTATTTCCATTCTCCTTAATACTTAGAATCACAGAAAAGTCTTCCATCCCAATCCTTACTACAACGGGGTCCTCTCCCCGACCCCACCCCCACCCCCCAAGGAGCTGTCCTTAAACCAGTGCTGAAACCATACACCACCCTTCCAGGCCAAAAGAGTACACTGCCATTCCAAAAAGTACACTGGACTCAGAAACATCAGCAATAAAGTTCCATTTCCCTGTGTCTCTAAGTGGAAAAATCCTCCCTGTCAGTTTAGAGCAATTAGCTGTGGGAGATGATGACAGAGCAGTGAGAGTTGCTGCACCGGGGCAGAAGTGGGAGCGGAAGCCCCCATGCAGACAGACACACTGCAGATGGCACGACGAGATAACGCCTTTCATGTTTCAGAAATCACATTGTCAACAAAGTTTCCAGGCTCAGAAATCAGCTGAAGTCATCAGGAGCTCCTGGCGGTGAGCTGCAGGCACCTGGGGGGGGGGAGGGTGCCTCATTTGACATTATGCCTTGGTGCAAAAGCTGCCAAGATGCACGGGAAAGTTTGGAGTCTACTATCTCCTGGGGCTGCAGGTAGAGCAAGCCAGGAGGCTTGGAATTCGGGTGAGCATTCAAAAATGCCAATCCAGCTGCGTACCAAATGGCTCTCACCTGAAATCCTAGATACTCCTGAGGCTGATATCTGAGGCTTATAGTTCAAAGCCACCCTAAGCAGAAAGGTCTATGAGACCCTTCTCTCAATTTAGATTATAAAAAGCTGGAAGTTAAGTTATGGACAAAATGACAGGGTGACAGCTTTGAAGAAAAAAAAATAAAACTAAGAGAGGGTGTGGTCATGAGTTCAAGCATCAGTTACAAATAGCAAAAGTGGTAGATGTAATGGCCCATATTTGACATAAGAATCATTTCGTATTTTAACAAGATTATCTTCATTAAAGTGGAAAAACAAAAATAAGACATGTAAGCCTGTGTGTCAGCGGCATATGCCCGTAATCCTAGCCACTCAGGAAGCTGAGATATGAGGATCATTATTCAAAGCCAGCTGAGACAGGAAAGTCTCTAAGCACTCAAAAACTAAGCAAAACATAAGTAGAGCTGTGGCTCAAAGTGGTAGAATGCTGTCCTTGAGCAAAAATGTCAAGAACGGTACCCAGACCTTGAGTTGAATCCCCAGGACTGACACAAAAACAATTGTTAAAAAGAAGCACACTCCTAAGGACACTGTCCTATCTGGGAAAGTTCATGGCTGTTGTTTAAACTTTCCATTATAGCAATCTGCTTCTGGTTTCCTCCACACTAAGGAAACCAGGGGAAAGAATGAAAGGCTTCTACTTAGCTGCCAAGGATACCCAAGCCGGGTACTCTGGGAAACTGGGAGTCAGCTACTCTTGCAATCCTGGTTGGCACCATCAGTAAGCATGGGCTATAGCAGGGGTTTAGGATTACACTTACATGTGAAGAGTTCCCTTTCTACTGAAATACCTTCTGTAAGGAATTAGAGCTATTTTCCTACTTGCAGATCCTACTTACTAAGACACAGAGAAAGGGGAATGAGTCCCTCTGGGAATTCTGCAAGACAGAACTCCAGCTCCTATGATCTTATGTGAAGTAGCAAAAGCAAGGCTATTAGACAGTAAGAAGTAGAAAGGAGGAGGTAAAATGTGGTTAGATGAATCATGGGGACTCAACCTGAAGCTTCCAAATGAATCCATCTCTCCTTATGTGAGTTCAAGCCCCAAGAGGCATAAGAGGCCTTTGCCTCCCTTCTCAGGGACTGTAATACAGCCAGCAGCTGATAGCTAGCTCTGGACAAAGGAAGAGATGAAACCCCAGGAGACAGAATGAATGAGCAAAGTGAAGTGAAACATTTTTGTGTATAGAAATGGATGCAAACAGCCCTGAACTAATACGAAAATCAACCACCAGTTAGGACCTACCACCAAGCCAGCTCCTGATTTGGATAAAAATGTGAGAAAGGCGAAATCAAGAAGATAACTCTGTGTCTGAGGGCCTATGAGGTTTAAAGACTTGAGTCAGTGATAGGATGCAAGAGAAGAAGGGCTATAATTTGGATGTTGAATGTCTCCCCACCACCAAGCCTGTATGTTAAAGGAATGGTCCCTCGGATCCCATATCTGCTGAATACATGGGAGTAACACACTAGTGTTTGTGAAACTGTTGGGGGGGGGCATTGCCCCTTGGGGGTTCTTGCTCTTCCAGGGTACTGACAGTGAGACAACAGGGGCTGTCGTCAAAAATACCTCTCCCCACCTTGAAGCACCTGTCCCTCAGCCTGGCATGAAGGGCTTAGTAAGGTGCAGTTTCTACAGCACCCCTGAGAATCCTCCAAGAAGTAGGCAGCAGACTCAGCCCCCCAGGCTCTGAGCTGGAGTCCTGTCACACCTGAGAAGGCCCAGAGGTGCCACTCAACAGCCGGGCCTGGATGGCAGTGCGGCTGCTGGCTGATGGATGGTTTTCCAATGAGGGCGCTGTGCAAGCTGCCAGCTGTGCTGGTACAGGTTCCCGATCAGCATGGCTGCCCACTTTTCCCCATCTCTCCACATGGACAGGTACAGAGGAACAAGGAAACATGGCACCTCTAGCAAGCCGCTATTAATCTGTGTGGCAGACAATCTGTGTGAGAGATGTTGGCCAGTGGTAGGGCGGAGGAGAGGGGGAGGAAGAAGGACTCACAGGGAATCTGCCTTCATCAAAGGGTCGCCTTGGCCCTCACACATACAATTTGCCCAGCATCCAATGCACAAACCCTTTTCCCCATAGAGACACCAACTCAAGAATTGTAGTGTGCAGCACAGAGCACTGGACTGAGAGTCATTGACAGGTTCAAATCCCAGCTCTTCCACTTACAAAATGTAAGACTTGAGTTTTATCATATTTTAATATTCTATCGTGGGAAGCACAATTGCAACCAGTAACAACTAGGATGAGGAGTGACTTAAATGATTATGGGAAGTTCCTGGAACACAGTGGAGATGGAATAAATAGAGTGTTTTAGCTGTCTCCAGCTGCCAGCTCACACCCAGTTACTTTACATCTGTCCAGCAGCTTCCCATCACACATGGGATTAAAGCAGTCACTGCGACAGCTTTAACATTCTCCAAGCACGTGCCCTTCCCGTGCTTGGAAGGTTTTTTTCCCACGTGGTCACATGGCTCCTTCTCTCCTTGCATTCAAGTGAAATGTTACCTTCTCATGAGTCCTCCTTTGACCTGCTACCAAAACAGTCTCATCATCCCACGGTTTAGTGGCTGCATCTTTCCAATCACTGCCTCCATCTTCACATCGCCTCTCCTCCTCCGTCTCAGATCTTCCTTTGCCTCTTCAAACGTCCCCATAAAAGGACATTTGTTCTTCTCATTCAAGTGATCCAAGATTTCCCCTTCTTAAGCAAATTTGCAAAGGCCTCTTTTTTTCCCCAAAAGGGAGCATTAACAGGTTCTGAAAAATAGAACTAATTCTCTCTCTAGGAGTTATTCCTATTCTATCACAGCCCAACTATTTAATATTTTTACTCTCTCTCCTGTTTAGTAACAACTTGATCAACCTGACCATAGGACTCTCCCCTCCCCCGCTGCAGAACACCTGCTTTCCCAAAGAAATGGTAGATTTTTCTGATCATCATTTTCATCCCATCAGAAAAGCATTGAAAAGGAGATCACGTCCAGAAAGAAACAGCCTGGGCTGCCACTTTCCAGCTGGTGAATATGGATGTCATGAGCCTCAGAGGTGCTGACTTAGTATGCACCAATCTCTCTTCCAGAATTGTCTCCTTAGTCCTCCCCAACCACATAATAGGTTAAGTATCATTTTAAATCATTCCCACATTCATCGTTTCTTGCAGCAAGTACCTATACTAGGCCAGATAGACCTGATCCCTGCTGCCACAGAAATGAATCCCCACTGGTTCCAGATGCATATCGAAGAAAGGTGGCACAGGCTATGAAGTCAACAGTTGCATATAACAGAATTAAGGTTAGAGAATGATGAGGATCTCCTTCGGGCAGTCTCGACCAGAAAAACCTCTTCAAGGAAGTGACCAGTGAATGTGAGACTTGGGTGATAAGAGAGCACTGTGCAATGATCTAAAGCTTTCCAGGTGAAAACAAATTGGCCACTTGCAGATCAAGAAATTGAAGCGCTGCACTGCTAAGCACTTGGCCTCGGATCACGATCACTCTTCACCTCCACAAATACAGCTCCTCTTACCTTCCTGCCAGATGTGTCTTAACAACTACACGAGAAGTATGAGCAACTGGCCACATTTGTCCTTCCCCAAGTGAACCGGGGCTCTCAGAGAGCCTCCAGGTCAGTCCGTGGAGATGATCAAAGATGAGCACAAGATCCACTGGTGTGCGCTAAGCCCTAAGGAGGAGATGAAGAGGAATTTCTTCTGGGCACCCTGAGACAGCCACCACCTTGGCTTTACCCACACAAGGAACACTTGGCACAAACTCTGGGCACCCTCTTTCAACACTGCTCCTAAACTTGCATAGGCCTCAAAGTGAGCACCACCTTAAATGCTGCCTTCCCTCATCCCTGGAAGTCTGGCTTGTCCATCCCAGCCCTGCAGCTGTTCCAGAAGCAGGATATTACTCAGACCTCTAAAGGGTGCAGAAGGTTGACAGCCACTGCCTCCCTCTCCATCTCCTAGTTGTACCTGCAACCAGCCAAGTCTATTCCCTCTGCTCTTGAGTTCACATCCCAGCACACCCAGTGCCCCAGCTCACAGTAGTCAGGACCCAGTGCAGGCTCAGTCCCTTCTCCACCTTAACGGCTCTGCCTGGTCATGAGCTCCCAAGGATTGCACATGCCCCTGTTTTTGTTTTCATTTGTTTGTAAATCACTGGATGTCATAACATGAGCAGGGAAGAAGGCAGGAGATCAGATTGTAAAGTCATGTTTCCAGAAGTGCCAACCCACCTTCTTATAAACCACACCTGGACCGCCAGCTCCTTTGCCAACACCTCTACTGTCTATGATAATGAGTGACAAACTCATTAAGTCTTCCTCCTTCCTCTTTCAGGGTCCCAGGCACAAGGGCAGCCAGCAGGCTCAAGGGGCTCACAATTAGTCCTTCATAATGCACAGTTGGCCATTAACCCACACTGGAGCTGGAACAACCAGGCCCCAGCTCCTTTCAATGTCTGCAGCCTTTCATGTAACTGATGCCTAAGCCATAGGGTGGAGAGAGAGCACATGAACCCTTGTGGTGTCACTGAGCCCTAGATTCTTGGGAGGTTGGAAAATCAAAGGACAAGGTCTTCATACACATTGGAGGAATTGACTCTTTGCATACTGATCTATCTCAGGAAATGATGCCACTGTCACCATGCAGATGAACATTCCTCCAATCATTGTGCCCTATCCTGCCCCTCTCCCCTGGGGGACCCACCAAATCTGTGCATCATCCACCAGAACCCCGATTACAAATAGTTCAGCCGGATGCTGGTGGCTCACACCTGTAATCCTAGCTACTCAGGAGGCTGAGATCTGAGGATCATGGCTCAGAACCAGCCCAGGAACAAAAGTCCCTGAGACTCTTATCTCTAATTAACCACCAGAAAACCGGATGTGGCGCTGTGGCTCAAGTGGTAGAGCGCTAGTATTGACCTGAAGAGCTCAGAGACAGTGCTCAGGCCCAGAGTTCAAGCTCCACAGCAGGGAAAAGAAAAGGCCAGAACTGTCCAGAGCAAACCTAAATGTGACACCAGGGCTGGTCCCAGGAAAGAGAACCCCTAGCCCAAGAGAAAACTCTGAATTTAGAAGTGGATACCAAGGAGAAAATAGTTCTAACTTCAAGCCATGAGCTCTGAAAAGATTATTCCTTCCCTTTGCCTATCCAGCCTTGAGGACTAGTGGCTTCTCAGTACTTCATAAACTCTGGATTGTCTCATCATTTCCAATTAGCTTTTCAACTATCTCAGAAAGTGTGGAATGAAATTCCCTTTAATTCCTTATTGGATCTAATACATAAACCTAAGAGTTTTTATCAGCATAATAGAGGGGCTTACATAACATATAATTATACAATTATGTCTAGACTATTAATACTGATGCTTTGTATCCAAGATCCTTGAAAATGTGAGGAGCCCTCTACCAAAAATGCCAACCTGGACAGGTATAAGGAAGCATAGAAGACAGAGTATGAGTTTCTAAGGACAGAGGTGGTCAGTGGGCAATGACAAGCTAGTTTATTTACTTGGGCCTATGAACCTCAGCTCCTTACTGTGCCTGAGTATTTATCTATCTATATCCCTACTATCTTACCCAGGGCCTAGTACAGCGCAATTCTCCAAAATAGCAGTCACTGGAATGACATGAAATCTTTCTGATTGTGCAATCAGAATACTATTCCTTTATAAGTCTGGAGACTCTCCGAGTCCAGATTGCAGGATCCTCTCTATGTGGCCTAGAAACTTTAGAAATCAGAAATATATCAGGAGGGTAGCAAGAATACATAGAATATTGAGCAAGAGGGCCAGGAGTTTAGCCTAGAGGTAGAGTGCTTGCCCAGCATGCACAAAGACCTGGGTTCGATTCCTCGGTACCACATACATAGAAAAAAGCCGGAAGTGGTGCTGTGGCTCAAGTGGTAGAGCTCTAGTCTTGAGAAAGTCCAAGGACAGGGCTCAGGCCCTGAGCTCAAGCCCAGGACTGGCACAAAAAAAAAAAAAAAAGAATATTGAGCAAGACATTTGCCTCAGACACAAAATTTAAAGATAAGCCAAGATGACGCAGTAATCAGAATACATACCATTACCTACTATTTTGAATCATAGTTAGTGTGAAAATCCAGAATTAAGCAAATATCAAAATTTGAATAAAGGTAAGAATGGTCTCCTTTGGTTATCAGGCTTCAATACATAAAGACTGATACAATGCTTTTAATTCTCTTACCTATTACTTCGAGAAACTCAGATGCCTGGAGTGAAGATCCAAGTCCCTCTCTGCCCCCTTTCAAAAAGAAAAAAAGAAAACCTGCAAACTACTTACTGTCAATGAACCCCAGAATAGGGTACATGTCAGTCTTCGTAAACCCTGGATTGTCTCACCAATTCCAGTAAACTCCTCAACTCTCCCATGACCTGGGGAATCAAATTCCCTACAGTCACTCACTTCAACACTGAACACTATGCCTCACACATGGTGGGTGCAAATAAGCATTTTTGAATGAATGCATGAATTAATTAACTTTACAAAGTGAACACATTGCCTCTACTGCATTCTGAGAATCCCACTGAGAGATACTTTAACAATGCCCCTTTCTTTTAAAAAAACAAGAAGGGGAAAAAAAACAAGATTGCCCAAACTCACTAGGAATCAATGCAAACTAAAGCCAGGAAAGGCAATTTTTCACCGTTAGAATTAGCCAAGATTTAAGAGACTGACAATACCTTGGATTGATGTGGAAATCAAGGAAAGGCCATTTCTATGCATTGCTGCTAGGACTGCAAATTAATACTGCGTTTCTGGGCAGCAATTTGGCATCAGGTAACAAAAGCCCTTGAAAAGTACATTGCTATGAGGAGTAATCCCACTTCAAAGAATTATTCTAAGGAAATAATTAGGCCAGAAGATGAATCTTCCAAGGAGTTTTATCATAGCATTATTTATAACAGCAGGAGTTTATAAACAACCTAAAGCTCCAAAAAAAATCAGGCTTGTGCTTGAAGAGATACCAATAGACAAATAGAAGCAAGGTATAATGGAATACTATGCAGCTGTTGAAAATAATGATGTGGCCCTCTAATTCCTCAGATCATGAAGTGAATGAAGGAAGGCAAAAAATGTGTTTATAGTGTCGTTCGTGCTTAAGTAATATGGAAAACACCTAAAAGACCAAATACAAGTACTGGGGTAGGGGTCATCTCTAGGTGGCAAAATATTAGATGGTCTTAAATTTTTTGGTCTTTTATTTCTCTGAATTCCTTAAATGTTCCACAATGATCACCTATAACTTGTGTGATTCTAAAAAAGAATTTATTTGTATTTGGTTATTTGAAATTTGATAGGGAAGGGGGGAAAACCAAGATGGGTGGGGGGGGGTGGAGGGGAAGGTAATGGGTACCAAGACATGTGAACGGGTATCAATGTATGTGAATTAATGCACCTTCTATCTGGCAAATATCATGTAACCCTTTTATTAATTACAATAAAAAAAGAAAAGAAAAGTGACCCATTGTTCCACATTTGGTGGCATTTTCTGCCCTGCAGGAAAGGAAAAATCTACACTATCACCTTCACCTGGGGGGGGTGACTTCTTTACTATGTGAATCAGATCATAAAATGAGGTTCTTCCCCAAAACAAGAGTTAGCTATACCTCCACAGACACCCTCAACACTCTCTAGAAATGTCTCTCCACTTATTTTTTCAGGTTTTTTAATTGTTGTTGTTCTGTATGGATGGTTGTTTGTTTGGGGAAATAGTAGGGACTCCTTCAGTTCCTAGGCAGGTGTTCTTCCACTTGAGCCACATCTCCAGCCCCTTTCTTACACTATTCATGCTTGACTTAGGGTCTTGCTTTATGCCTTGGCCTTTGATCCCCTTCTATTGTGGCTTTCCCAAGTCACTGGGGATGACAGGGATATCTCTCTGTGCCCAAACAGTGATTGAGACAGTCTCATAAACTTCTATGCCTGGTGTGTCCTATCACCGAAATCTCTCACTTTCTACTCGAATTTCCAAGAAGGTAGCTGGGATCACAAGCATGAACCACACCATCTGTGGCCCTGAGTCATCATTCTTAGCAGATCGTTATGACATAAGTCCCACAGTCATGAGGCTGATCCTATTAAGTGACTACAACTACACAAGTACCAAAACCACTGAGGTCATTTGGGAACTAAAGGTAAGTATTTCCCCTTTTCGTGCACCTATGAAGTGTGTCAGACAGGATAAGCTAAGTAATGATGCAATCATGAATAACCCTCTAGGACTGAACAATATAGTTTTGTTTCTTGCTACACAACATGTCTATCATAAGTTCCATGTGGTCCAGGGTGAGGGAAACACCAAAGCAGGAAAAAGAAAACATGGCACCTAAAAAAACAACAACAACAAAAAAAAAACATCCTCTCCAGAATTATCCATGTTATTTTATTCTCTTTTCATTAGGACATTGTTCTCATTTTATTCAAAGGGACAAGGAACCACATAGAATAAATACCAGGAGTCTCAGAGACTGAAAACCAAAATACTAGTGAACAGAAAGAACAAAATAAACCCTTCCTGTGGTAGCATTCATTTTTTTTCTTGAAGAAGAAGAAATATTTCAAATCCAGCTGTATGGCAGAGAGGTCTCTGCTAGGTGTCAATGCTAGGTAAAATTTAAAGTGGGAAATTAGAGTACTTTTTTAACAAAGCCACACAGCAAGTCAGGACTGAATCTAGGTTTTGGTTCCACAAATTGTGCCCCAACTATTATGCCTATGCCTGGCTGTGCTATTCTAGCCTGACCCTCCATGTCTTCCACAAACAAGTGATACTGCCTGATGAGGGATCTCTTCAAGTGAGGAACCACCTCTGCCTTGGTGATACACAGGCTGTGTACAATGAGGATGCATGAACTCTCCAAGGCCTAACCAAAGATGGTGACTGGGGGATCTCTAGAGCAGTTGTCTCTGTGTTCACAAGATGAAAATGTGACCAGTGTTGTCTGTCAGGACACACACACACACACACACACACACACACACACACACACACACACACGGGCGCGCGCACGCACACACACACACACACACACACACACACACACTCTGAATATGTGGGCTGAAATTAAGGCTTTGTGGATAGTTTATATCCCTTTATCCACTTATCAGAAGAGATGTACACCCCTCCCATCTTCCATGGCACTGGGGTGACATGTGTCATTATGTACATATAATGGACAAGTACTGACACACACATTTGTCAGGACTTCCTCACCATCATACACACGCCACACATGCACCACTCACACATGCACACACAGGTGTAGTCACTGGTAGATAGCTCATGTCCACTCCCATGTACTATGATATATGCCTGTGCCACATGCAGCACCAGCTCACACAATGTCCCTGGACCCTGGACTCACCCATGTGAAAGACAGCTATCATGTCTGCTGGCATTTTGTCATCCCTCCAATTTGCTCTTTAATGGACAGTTTCATTTGTCTCAATGTAATGCGCATACAACTGCATAAAATCACAGTTAATTCTCCAATGTACCCTCAACCATAATGCACACCTGCACAGCCCATACCCTGAGCATGTGTACACATGCACATGCACACACACACACACACACACACACACACGCACACACACAGAATGCCTGCATGCACTGCCACATATTCAACTTGCTCTTTGTCCCATCTACTGCCTGACCCAAGCCACAGGCTCCAAGCAGTGAGTTCAATCACTGTCACTGCCAAGGCTGAGATTACAGCTGAGCCTTGACCATCCAAGGAATCAGTCAGCCGAGCTTGACCTCTGTGGCCCTGCCTTTACCCCACAGCTGTGCTCAATGCCTAGCCCCCCTCCATGCCCTATCCACTTAGCCTCACTCATAACCCCAAACACCCCACCTTGCCCTCTGCCTGGTCTTACAGGGCCCACTGCTCACCAGCTGAAAGGCTGCTGGGACACAGTGGAGCCTCCCTTCCTGTGCTGGAACTCCAGCCTCATTCTACAACTTGATGCGACCTTAAGGACACCTGCTGCAAGCTGAGGGGGGAGGGGTGTCACTGACAGAAAAGGCCCCTGAGACCCAAAGCTGCCAAGGCAGGGAAGGGGGAGGGGAGGTCCTTGAGAATATTTATTGAGCACTAACTCTGGGTGCCTTATTCTATTTTCTACTGCTGTAACAGAATGCCAGCCAGTGGGTAATTTATGAACAAAAGAAATTCATTTCTCACTGTTCTGGAGTCTGGGAAGTCCAAGGGCATGGCGCTGGCATCTGGTAAGGGCCTTAGTACTGAGTGTGGACACACAGGAGGGACAGAAAGCCAGAGGGGGGCAAATCCAGGCTTTTATCAGGAGCCCACGCCTCAACCAGTGACCCTCTCCTGTGACAATGGCATTAACCCATTCATGAGGGCAGAGACCTCCTGGCCTCACGATGTCATCTCTTAAAGGTCCCAATGTCACAATGGCCATTAAATTTCAGTATGAGTCTGGAAGGGACAAACACAGCACCCTGTCAAACCCTGAGCTGGACATTAACCCTGCAGTGATGAAGAGAAATACACCTATCCCCATTTATGTGGCTTTCACATGGGAGTTCTGGGGAAACACAAAATTTTTTTTAAAAAAATAGATAAAAATTTCCAATGTCAAGAAATGTTATAGCTGGGCGCAGTGGCTCACGCCTGTAATCCCAGCTACTCAGAAGGCTGAGATCTGAGAATCACAGTTCAAAGACAGCCCAGGCACTAAGGAACCTGAGACTCTTATCTCCAATTAATCACTAGAGAATGGGAAGTAGGGCTGTGGCTCAAGGGGTAGGGTGGTAACCTTGAGCTGAAGAGCTCAGGGACAGCACCTAGGCCAAGAGTTCAAGCCCTATGACCCACAAAAAAAAAAATAAGTCCTGTAACACATACCCAGACTCACTGTTAAATGATTCCACAGAGAGGGAATTTAACCTACTCAGAGCCATTGCTAAGGCCTTCCATTTGAAAATGGCAGCTAGGTTGATACCTGAAGTGTGAGTAGTGACTGAAGAAAAGAAGGAGAGAAACATACCTATGGCTGGTCTATGAAGTGTCCTCCATACATTGAAGGCTTTATCCCCAACCAGTGGATCCAATTATACAAGGTGACTAGATCATTGAGCTCTGTCTTCACCAATGGACTAATCCATCTGTGGAATCAGAATCTTGATGGCGTGGTTGGCAGACGTCATCCTCAAACTCCTCAGACTGGGTATGGTCTCTAACCAAGACAGAAATGAGTGCTCGCGGTTAGAAACCTTAATGACAAATCTGACAGACGAATCCTATAACCACTGAACTTCACCTTTTATTTCATCTTTTCAGTCATTTATTTTTAACTGGTACATAGTATTTCCACATATTTATATGGCGCAATATATTACTTTGATACATGAATATGATATATAATGCTCTAACTGGGATAATTGACACTTCTGGCCATTCATTTTTTTATTCTGTTTTACAGAAGTATTTGTCTGTAACATTTTAAAAATATTGTGTCTCTCTCTGTCTCTGTCTCTCTGTCTCTCTCTCACACATTCTCTGTCTCTCTGTCTCTCTCTCACACGCACACACACACACATAATCACATGACTATTCTATAGAATTCTGGCTCTATGATGCATTTGATATAAAAATAAGCTTAGAATGGTTACTGAGGAGTAAGAAAGAAAGCCAGGCAGAGTGGATCCTGACTAGTAGGGAAGTAAAACATAGATCAGAGAACCATATTTCAAAGCCAGTCTGGGCAATAAAGCTCATGAGACTATCTCAACCAATAAAAGCTAATGTGGGCTTGCAGCTAGCAGTAGAAAGCTTGCCTAGCATGCATGGAGCCCTGGGTCCATCCACTTCTGGGCATGTGACACTCATACACAGAAAAAGAAAAGCCAAAAGTGGTGCTGTGGCTGAACAGATAGAGTACTAACCTTGAAAAAACTTAAGACAGTACCCAAGCCCTGAGTTCAAATCCCAGGGCTGGTATGATCACAGGTATCTGCCATTCCAGCTATGCAGGAAAAAGTAAGTAGGAGGATTAAGGTTCAGACTAGCCTAAGCATAAATATTATTTAAAAAGTAACTTAAGCAAAAAAAAAAAAGGACTGGACGTATGGCTTAAATGGTGCCTAGCAACTGCAAGTCCCTGATTTCAAACCTCAGTACTAACAAAAGGGTGCATTCTCTGCACCCTTAGTATAGAACTTGACGGCTGTACCCCATCATCAACACCACACCCCCTACTCATTTTCCCTGCATCATTCTGGTATTCCATGTGTACTGAATAAACATGACATCCTGTCTCTCGTCTGCATTTCTGAATGGCAAACTGCCTCAAGCTTTGAAGAAATTGGCATAACAGTTCCTGGGGTTTTCTCCTATCCCTGTGAGTTAACAGGAGCCACCAGGTAGTCTCCTCAAGGTCTCTTGTGCCATCGCATAGAAGCAAGGACAGCTGAGTTGAGCGGGGCATCCAGGGTGACTCCTCTGCTCCCATACGTCACTCCTTAGCTGGCACTGCTGGCTCAGGACGGGACTAACTGGACGTTTTTCTCCAGCCTGGGCTTCCTCACAGCATGGTGATCTCAGTCATGGAAGAAGGAAGTAGAAGGATCCAGTCCTCTCAGAAGCTAGCTGAGCTATCCTCATCATCACCATCTTCTTTAGGACTCTGCTAATTGAAGCAACTAGGATCATGTGGCTAGTCTCACCATCCCTCTATTGCAGAGAACCACAAATCTTACAACCACCTCTATTATTCACCTCTATCTCCTTGGCAACAAGGATCTTGCTGGCCATTCTCAGTACTTTGTATCTGTGACTCATGTAATCCTCCCACACTTAGAATTGTGCTATAGAAAGTGGAATTCAGGGCCGGGAGTTTGGCCTAGTGGCCGAGTGCCTGCCTAGCATGCATGAAGACCCAGGTTTGGTTCCTCAGTACCACATACATGAAAAAAAGCGAGAAGTGGCGCTATGGCGCAAGTGGTAGAGTACTATCCTTGAGAAAGTCTAAGGACAGTGCTCAGGCCCTGAACTCAAGCCCCAAGACTGGCACAGAAAAAAAAAAAAGTGGGATTGACGTTCAGTGAAGTTATTTGACTTTCCCAGAGTCACAGAGAGGACATGAAGAAACAGTTCCCTGTGACCCGTTGCTTTGTCACCCCTCACAATGACCAGTACATTCAGCCTCACCTGCCCCTCACGTAGCAAATCTGCCAAGATCCTAACTGTTCTTTTTTTTCTTAAAAATAATGCCTTGTCCATCAGCACACTGAGTTGGGACAGACGCTGGCAGCTCAGGAAATGCAAGTCATATTTCTACAGAGGAATCCAGTGGGGCTGCCAAAGGAGCCCTCAGCCCTGGCTGGGCCATGCAGGTAATTAGATTGAGTCCACTCTTTTTGGCTCAGTTTCTTTCCCAAGCAGATCAGGCATGGAGCAATCCGTTGTGCAGGCACTCACATGTCAGCTGGGCACACCAGCCCATGATGGACGAGCAGGGCCATCAGCAGGGTGCACGATGGATGGGTGCCATTCATCACTGTGGAGAACAGTCAGAGTCATGAGTTACTCAGGCTGTAGCACCTTTTGCCCCAGCTGGGGCCAGGGCTGGGGGGGAGGAGGAGAGTAAAGCTAAAGGACATCTTTGGGAGATGTGCCAGCAGCCATGGGAACACTGTGTCTTAGCCACTCCAGAGGAATGATGTTAGATTGGATTTGTTGCTTATAAGGGAAGAATGTTCATCCATAATAGCATAGGCTTCTGAAAGTAATACCTTCAGATGTATCTTCATTCTGCCTTTTCCTCACTGTGAAGGTCAACGTGGCATTGGCTTCTCAAGAATTCAGTTTCCTCGTCTCCTTTCCAGTGCTCCTTCACTTTTCTCAGCCCTTGGTCCTTAGAACAGGGCCATGAAATGAGGTCTAGCTCACGAGATATATGTGCAAGGATGACTGTCACATCTCTGTGATTCTCCAGTTTCTCAATTCCCCAGACACAACAGCCAAGAGGCTTCCTGTGAAGGTATCAGACCTGTGAAGTCCAAACAAGCTGGATGGCCAGTCACCTGGAAGACAAGTGCCTGAGAGCTCATACAAACCCACACCTAACACATAACACAGATAAACCCTTGTTATGCTGAGCCAATTGAGGTGGAGGATTATTAGTGACTGCAGCAGGATATAGCCCATCCAGGCCAAGAGCCAGGCAATAAATATCATTTGGGTCCAGGATCCTTCTTTTTGTTGGTCTTGTTTTTGTTTGTTTACAACCCTAGAAAACAGTGAGAGTAAATTCACAGATCTAAAATATAATCCAGAGGAGAGATTTGCTTATGAAATTCAATTTGCCAGCCCTTACCCTAAATTGTAAGTTTGTTTTTTAATTTATTTTGTATTTATTTATTTATTCTGTGGGTCATGGGGTTTGAACTTGGCCTGGGCACTATCCCTGAGCTCTTCAGCTCAAGGCGATCACCCTACCCTTGAGCCAAGCCCCACTTCCCATTTTCTAGTGATTAATTGGAGAGAAGAATCTCAGGTCCTTTTGTACCCGGGGCTGGCTTTGAACCTTGATCCTCAGATCTCAGCCTCCTGAGTAGCTAGGATTACAGGCATGAGCCAGTGTGCCCGGCTGTTGTTGGTTTTTTTTTTTTTTAAGTTAAGTGAGATGATAAGCCTGACCATTTTTTTCAAATGCCAGCTGCTGATACTTTAAGAGTGGTCACAGTCTACAAAATATTTCTGCTGGGGGCATTGGCAGCTTCACAGTGAATAAAGAGCCTGTGGACTTTCCATCAAGAGGAAAGGGTATGGCTGCTTCTACTCTGAGAATGAGGCCAGTGATAAGGAGAAAGTGATGGAGAATGAAGGACTGTGCACAGGAGTGTAAGTCTTCCTTCTTGCTATGATCTGCAACAACTATCAGGGCTGGGATCTGAAAGATGCATCCTTCCTGCTAAATCCCCTGAAAACCACTGTCCTGATGAGAACTGATAAGAATGTTCAGCTTGCTGGCTGTACTTCTAGTGGGAAAGCCTAAGGTTGTTAGCTGTGGTTGGATCTTCAATATTTGGGCACAATAAAAACAGAAGAGGATTGGGAGTGTGGCCTTGTGGTGGAGTGCTTGCCCAGTATGCATGAATGCCTAGGTTCAATTCCTCTGTACCACGTACACAGAAAAGGCCAGAAGTGGTGCTGTGGCCCAAGTGGTAGAACACTTGAGCAAAAATGCTCAAGGATAGTTCCCAGGCCTTGAGTTCAAGCACTAAGACTGGAAAAATGAAAAAGGAAAAAAAAAAAAAAACGGTGAAAAGATTTAAAAAAAAAAAAAAAGCCCACTCTGTGCTGTTTTGTTTTTTTGTTTTTTGGGGTATTTTTTGCCAGTCCTGGGCTTGAGCTTAGGGCCTGAGCACTGTCCTTGGACTTTCTCAAGGCTAGAGCTCTACCACTTGAGCCTCAGCACCACTTCCGGCTTTTTTCTATGTATGTGGTACCGAGGAATCGAACCCGGGTCTTCATGCATGCTAGGCAAGCACTTTAACCACTAGGCCAAACTCCTGGCCCAATGTGCTGTTTTTTTAAGCTAAGCAAAACTGATAAACCATCAGCCCCAATAGTGAAAAAGAGAAATAAATAAAATCATAAGCAAGATGAAGGAGAATGATGAAAGGAGTGACACTGATCAAGATGCCTTATTTTCATAAACTGACATGTTGACTGGTAACCAACCCCTTTGTACAGCTACTAAAAGAAAAGAAAATATAATTTTTTTTGCCAGTCCTGGGCTTGGGCTCAGGGCCTGAGCACTGTCCTTGGGTTTTCTCAAGGCTAGATACTCTACTGCTTGAGCCACAGCACCACTCTGGCTTTTTAAAAAAACTTCTGTGTATGTGGTACTGAGGAATCAAACCCAGATCTTCGTGCATGCTAGGCAAGCACTCTACCACTAGGACAAACTGCCAGCCCTAAAATATAATTTTTTTAAAGTGGAGGAAGAACTGTTATAACTGACATCATAAGGAACCAACCCAGATTTCCCTCCATAGATGAAAGGATCAAGAAGATGTGGTACTGCTTATACACAATGGAATTCTATGCTGCCATCAGAAAGAATGACATCACCCAGTTCTTAAGGAAACGGAAAGACTTGGAAAAAATCATATTAAGTGAAGTAAGCCAAACCCAAAGGAACATAGGCTCAATGGTTTCCCTCATTCATAATAATTAATACACACCTAGGACTCTGCTAGCAGAGGATTACAATAGATCAAAACCTATGTACATATGGTCATATAGGATGAGACTAAATGAAATAAACTCTAGGATATGGAAACAAGAGGTTTATCTTGTGTGACTGTTTTCCATAATGTACTATGTTATTTCTCTTCTCTTTTTTTTGCCCTTATGGTTGATCACACGTTGTTACTGTATCTGAGTTTGTTACCTGGTATATTGTATATATACCAGGAATATATTGAAATAGGAACGGGAAGGGGAGGAAACAAGATGATTGGGAGGGGCAAAGGGGAGAGATATGGGGACAAAAACATGAGAAGGGGTATCAATGTGCAAGAAGTAATGTATCTACTACTTGATGAATGTAACTGTAACCCCTCTATACATTATCCCAACAATAAAATTTTTAAATGTACAAAAATAAATAAATAAATAACTGACACGATAAACATCACAAAGATCATAAAGATACCACAAATTGGATCACACAGAAGAAACTGATACGAGCCCAGAAACAACCCATTAACCTAATAGACAAAAAAAAAACAGTAAAAACTTCAAATAATTAATTTAAAATACTAATCCCAATAAAGAACCACTTCACTGGTAAATTCTACCAAATGGTTAAAGAGCATCAGTCCTTCCAAAGTTCTTCCAAAAAATTAAAGAGGATGAAACACCTGGAAATTCATTTTATGAAGCCAGTATTACTTGAATGTTAAAAATCAAATAAGAGTACCAAGAAAAGGAAACTAAATTCCAACACCCCCAATGACCATGATACAAAAAACGTCAATGAACTGCTGGCAAAATGACTTCAACAACACATTTAAAAGATCACAGCCCAGCGCCAGTGGCTCACGCCTCTAATCCTAGCTATCAAGGAGACTGAGATCTGAGGACTGAGGTTCAAAGCCATGGCATGAAAGTCCATGAGACTGTTATCTCCAGTTAACCACTCAAAAACAGGAAGTGGGGCTGTGGCTCAAGTGGTAGAATGCTAGCCTTGAACTGAAGAGCTCAGGCCCAGAGTTCAAGCTCCACAACCAACCAAAAAAAAAAAAAACAAAAGGAAGAAGAGGAAGGAGGAGGAGGAGGAGGAGGGGAAGAGGGAGGGAGAGGGAGGAGGAAGAGGAGGAGGAGGAGGAGGAGGAGGAGGAGGAGGAGGAGGAGGAGGAGGAGGAGGTGGAGATCATATTCCATTCCATAACCAGCAGATATTTATCCCATTTATCCTTGGGATGGTTCATCATAAGCAAGCCAATTAATGTGATATAACACATTAATAAAGGATTTAAATGACATGATCAGATTGACAGATGCAGAAAAAAAAATTGACAGAATTCAACTCTCTACTGTTTAAAAAAAAAAACTCTCAACTATCTAGATACAAAAGAATGTAACTTTATAGAATACAGACCATGTATCACAGCTCTGTACCCAATATCATCATCTCCCACATTGAAAACCTTGAAGCTTTCCCTTTCTTATCTGGAGCAAGACAAGAGCATCCATGCTCACCACTTTTATCCAACATGGCACTTGAAGTCTTAGCCCAGACAACTATGTAAGAAAAAGAAATAAACACAACACCCAAATTATACACCAAGAGGCAAAATTATCTCTCTTTGTAAATGATACCAGAAGAAAATTCTGTGAGTCCTTTGAAGGTGTGGACAACCAATTCCTTTCTGGTACCTGAAATGGCTTTTCATTGTTCTCCTCAGCTGGCTCCTTGGAGGTACTTGGAGATAGTTTCTTTGGTCAATCATTCAAGTGATTCTTCCCATTCTACCTTGAATCTAGCTGCTATAACATGCAGAATATGATTTCAAGTGATCTATTTATTTGTTACCCCTGTGTGTTAGCTTTCCATCCACATGACAAAGTAAAAATCAGCTCAGGAAGAAAATGTTTCTTTTGGGCTCATGATTTCTCAGATTTCAGCGCATGGTCACTTGGCCTGATGACCATGGACTTGTACTGAGGCAGAACACCATAGCAGGCAGCAGGGCATAGAAGAAAGCTGTTTACCACAGAGCAGCCAGGAAGACAGAGAAAGAGAGAGAGGGGGGGGGCTCAAATAAGGGACTAGAAACAAATTATAATCTAATAGGACATGCTTCTTGTGACCTATTTCTTCCAACTAAACTCATCTCTGAATAGCCCATTAAGCTATGAACACATCAAGAAATTAACACACTGATAAATACAAACCTTCATGATCTAGTGGTATAATCTTTCATCAAGCCCTACCATTTCAATCTGCCTTCCCTCCATGAGTCTCTGGGGAATACTCCATACCCAAACTATAATACCCTGTCATACTAGGAGCTCTCTGAGGACAGGCAATGTCTGTCCACTTCACCATAGCATCCCCAGTGCTCAGCACAGTGTCTTGTACACAACAGATGCTCAATATGTGCTGAATGCCCAATCCCTAGCAAGAAAGCCTTCCAGTCCAATTCATGAGCCCCCTGCAAGCACACTACAATGTAGGCTGGCCCGGCATGTCCCCTAAACACACAGCTACATCATCACACGGCTTCAGTGGGGCATGGCCACTTGAGCCACAGCCATCCCTGCACCTGACTCCACAGCAAAGAAGGTGCCTTTGTGTCCTTGGGCCTAGGACAGGGTTCTACACCTGGCAGGTGCACAAGAAAGGTTGATGATGATGCAAAAAAAAAAAAAAACTACTTCACTTCAAAACAATAGCACGAACAAGGTAGGTGAAATTGGTAGATTCTGGCTGATGTCATCTCAAAGTCACATGAAGGATCTCTGAGAAATCAAGGAGTATGTGAAAGTACAGCAGATAAATAATGTATTGATTTTTTTTCAAAGAAAGGAAACAGATTTAATCCTGAAAGGAAGGGGGTATATGGAATTTCTAGATCTTGGTATTAACTGACTGGTTGGCAACGAATTTAAAAAGAATGAGGCAATTATCAAGGTCTAATGTCCATCCTGAGAGAATGTCAGATGAAATTATTCTAATTTCCTTTTTGGTGAGGTACCCATGCTTGGAACTGATAATATGTACATTTTAGACAAGTATTCACTCAAATGTTTATAGAGAGGTCACTGTCTGCAGACGCTGGGCTTGCACTCAGGATGCAGGGCGAGTAGGGCTAAAAGAAACCCTGTGTCCATGAGTGGCTGTGAAGTGGGAAGCAGAGACAGTATGCAGATCAACAGCAAGTTGGCTATGGTCCATGAGTGCTATGAGGAGAAACAAAGATGAGGAAAGGGATAAACTGATTTGTTGGCAGGTTGCAACACTAAAAATGGGGTAGTTAGAGGAGACCAAAATAAGGAGACATAAGGAAGAGAGTCCTACAGCTTCCTGGGGCTGGCAACTCACAAGCCAGGGAAATAACATGTGCTCACAACCACATGTATACCAGACCATGTGGGAGACAGGAGCCCTTCAGGAGTTGAGCGGAGAGAGTGAGAGGAATAAAAGTAGGGAGGGGAGGCTCACAACAAGCAGGCCTGGTGAGGTCAAGGCTTTCTGTGTAGACAAAGCATGTAGTATTGTCTGCCTTACTGCAGCCACTTGGAATTAAGCAAGACAGGAGGGACACACCATGTGAATGTCACTGGAAAACATGAACAAAGTAGATAACTGAATGAGAGAATATGGTGAATTCTCAAAGAAAAGTCAAAGACTCCAATCCGATATGCAACAATAACAAATTCTACCCTCCTAGGCCCAATTCACAAACATTCACAAATGTTCTAGAATGTTTACAAAAGCACTGTTCACAGTCTTCAGAATATCCCGTTCATAGAAGGGAGGATTTTCACACCACAGAATATTATACAGCAAAGAAAATAAATGATATTCAGCCCAATGCAATAATATGTATGGACTTCCAAAATGTAAAGTTGAGTAAAAAAAATAGAGAAGCAAGGGCTGGGAGTTTAGCCTACTGGTAGAGTGCTTGCCTAGCATGCACAAAGACCCAGGTTTGATTCCTCATTAAAAGAAAAAAAGCCGGAAGTGGTGCTGAGGCTCAAGTGGTAGAGATCTGGCCTTGAGAAAGTCCAAGGACAGTGCTCAGGCCCTGAGCTCAAGCCCAGGATTGGGAGGGAGGGAGGGAGGGAGGGAGAGAGGGAGAGAGGGAGAGAGAGAGAGAGAGAGAGAGAGAGAGAGAGAGAGAGAGAGAGAGAGAGAGAGAGAGAGAGAGAGAGAGAGAGAAACAAGAGTGTAGTTTTTTTGTATTTTATTGTCGGGGTAATGTATAGAGAGGTTACAGTTATATTCATCAGGTAGTGGGTGCATTACTTCTCAAACACTGATGCCCCTTCTCATGTTTTTCTACCTTCCCTTCCCCCACCCTCTCCCAATCATCTTGTTTTCCCCTTTACCTTCCCTATTTCAAATAAACAAATAAACATGTATACAATACACCAGGTACCAAAGTCAGATACAGTAACCACATGAGATTAACCATAAGAGGAGAAAAAGAGAAAAGAAATAGCTTCACACAGTACATTAAGAACAACAATCACAAAGATAAATCTCTTGAAACAAGAGTTTTATACTATGCGATACCATTTATGTAAAGTGTAAAACTGGGGCAAAACCCACTTAGTCCATTAGAAGCCGAAAGAGTGTGATTTTGTGTGAGGTAACAACTGGGAGGGAAATGAAGGATTCTGGGGCAGATCAGATAGCTTTCCTGGTTAAGAACTTTTCTATTTGTGTACCAAAGTTTAAAAACTCCTAATTAGAAGGCATGTTTAGTTATATAGAACCAACAAAATTGCATCCCCAACCAAAAAAAAGTGAAAAAGCAAAAGACCAAATTCTATACATAATCACAACATGACATGGGCAACTTTCCAATCCCATTTTTCTTCTCTTTCAAGGGGGAAAGACTAAACAAAAGCTACTGGCTCTGCTTAGGGAGCCATAGTTGGGCATGAGGGAGGCACACACAAAATGCACATACAAGTCTATTAGAGGGCTGGGAATGTGGCTTAGTGGTAAAGTGCTTGCCTCACATACATGAAGCCCGGGGTTCAATTCCTCTTTACTACATAAACAGAAAAGAAGTGGCATTATAGCCCCAGTGGTAGAGTGCTAGCCTTGAGCAAAAGAAGCCCAGGGGCAGTGCCCAAGCCCTGAGTTCAAGCCCCAGGACTGCCCACCCCACCCCTCAAAAAAAAGGCTGTTAAAAAAATTACTCCCGTGAGCATGATCTCAAGAAACCAGAGTTTGGCAGGCGCGGTGGCTCATGCCTGCAATTCTAGCTACTTAGGAGGCTGAGATCTGAGGATCAAAGTTCAAAGCCAGCCTGGGCACAAAAGGACCCGTGACTCTTGTCTCCACTTAATCACTAGAAAATGGGAAGTGGGGCTTGACTCAAGGGTAGGTTGGTAGCCTTAAGCTGAAGAGCTCAGGGACAGCGCCCAGGCCGAGCCCAAAACTCCATGACCCACAGGAAAGAAAAAAAGAAAAGAAACCAGAGTGTAAGAAGAAACAAACTGAAAATGTCGCCTCCAGTATGGAGGCATGGCTCCAGTATAACACAAAGAGGTTCCTTATGTGTTACCTAGTCAACCCACAATTCCTTGTTCAGCCCCTTGTAAAGCACAGGATTGTTTTCATAGCACTGGGAACGTGGGTTAGGAGAGACCCCTCTTCATTCTTCCAGAGATGCAGAGTATGCCTGTAGTGGTATCTATATTGAGAGTCTGGTTTGTCCCAAACCAGTGGCAAAGAGAAGTGCTCAGCATAACTAGCATTAGAGAATGTGCTGTGCGCTCTCTCCCACCCCAGATCTGGTTCCCTGAAAGGGAGGGTAGAGGCCTCAGGCTCCTCTCCCTCCTTTGGTCATCACGGACCAGTCATCCACCATTTTCCCCCAAATCTTCACTGTCCTTCAGCAGAACTGGGGCTAGAGTAAACTCCAGAATGAACAATGAAGCAGTTGATTTTCTCAGCCTCTAACTCCATACCTAAGGAAGTCTTAAAGAAAAGAAGATTCCAGAAACTTGAGACCAATAGATAAGTCAAGCGGGTGTCAATGTTAGCCGACACCTGGAAAAGCCATTCCTCATAAACCAACCCGTATCCCTAGTACCACACATATTGCCATTGTCACTCAGGGTCATGTTGTGAGGGAAGGGTGAGACTTGAAGCTGTCACAGAAGATAAACCTGGAGGCTGTGGAAGGTTCTGGTCTTCCCACAGAGCCTTGCTTAGGATGGGTCAGGTGGGCATCTCTTTTATGCTCAGTAAATAGGGACTAAAAAGGAAGCTGAGGATGGCTTCCTGGTTGTGAACCTTGCCCCAAGTAGGGAGGGCAGCTGCCCAGTATTCAACATCCAAAGAGGTAGTTTGTAAAGTCAGTGCATTCATCCTGGGCCAACATCCAGCAGGACTGATCTAAAGAAGTCACAGGAACTGGGTGCTGGAGGCTCATACCTGTCAAACTAGCTACTCAGAAGGCTCAGATCTAAGGATCAACATTCAAAGCCAGCCTAGGGAGGAAAGTTTGTCAGATATCACCATTTAACCACCAGAAAACTGGAAGTGATGGCGTGGCTGAGTGGTAGAGCACTAGCCTTGAGAAAAAAAAAAAAAAAGATTGCTCAGGGAAAGTACCCAGGCCTTGAATTAAAGCCCCAAAACCAAAACCAACAGGAAAGAAGGAAGAAGGGGAGAGAGGAAGGGGAAAGGGTAGAAGAAGGAGGAGGGGAACAGGAAGAAGAAGTGGAAGAGGAAGAAGAAGAAGAAGAGGAGGAGGAGGAAGAAGAAGAAAATTAATCACAGGACATGGTCCAGCAGACCAAGGACATGTCAAAAGAGGGCTAGGCAGATTCCTACCACGTACAACAGTGTCAGGGCAGGATTCCAGCCCTGAAGAGTCTACAAGGCCAGCTAGCACAACTTATAACTTTGAAACAGTGTTTCATGACCAAGCCAGAGGCACTTGTGCTACCCTTGAATCACTGTGGAAATCTGTGGCCTGGTAGACCCCAGGTCATTGCAGAACTGAAGTAGCCAAGTAGAGGCCAGAGAATGGTGGCTCGGCAGCTGTCCCTGCTCTCAGGAACAAGAGCTCCAATGGAATAGACCAGGAATGGCCAGTTACCTGATCGTCCTGCCCCATTCCCCAACACTAGGGCTGTGAGTACAGCTCTCCGCCTTTGCAGTGGCAAGCTGAGCTGTGTGTGTTGGGCAAGGGACTGTTCCTGCCATGGGAATCTAAAGAAGGTCATTCATGGACACAGAAGCCACCAGGCTTTTCTGCTACTGTATAGCTACTGTAAGCCCCCTTGGACTCGCGTCCTCCACTTTCGCCCAACGCCAGCTTCTCCAGACACCTCAGCACATGGGCTCCTCCTCCTTTTTCTTTAAAACTCATTCCTGTTTTGTTTATAATCCCAACATTTGGGAATTTCCCAAAACTCCCAGAGACTTTTCCACATCAGTTACTTCCGATCACATTTTATTTCCCCCTTCTCCAAAGAGAAACCACAAGAGCGCAGAATTTCCCTGGACACGGGATTGTAGTTCGAGGCCACTGGGCACAGTAGATCTGACTCCTGTGTCACTTTTATGCATGTTGAATTTTTTTAAAATCACAACAAAGGTTGGCTTCCGCAGTTGTGCATGCTGAGGCCTTCACAATGCTTGCTGTCGGAGAGCGGCTGATTACCCTACTCCATTTATCAAAGTGTCACTTCCCTGACAGGCCCTAATAAATATCCTGCCAGAGACCCCGCACCTGGCAGCCGCACCACTCGGCAACACGCCGCTAACCTAATTTGCTAATTGCTGCTTTCCCCATTAATTTTAGTCCTGTCTTGTTTGGTGTTGACATGGAAGGAAAAGAAATAGGGTGGAAAAAACAGAAAAGAAAGAAAATATCTCAGGGTACCCCACCTTCCCACCCCTTTATACAATCACTCACTCATACTCACACCTAAATATCAACTTTCCTCTCTCTTTCCAAACCATGGTGAGGAGTAGACCAAGCATTTAAAGGTGCAGGGAACATATTTAAAGAAGGAAAAAGAAAGTCAAGACACATGCCTGATAGTAGAAGAAAGTGTTTGAAAACAGGGAAGTTGTAGAAATAGGAAGGACCTGGGGTTCGTATATTAAGATGGCTTTGGCTTGGAGGAAAAATGCAAGGAGTTCTTAAGTCCAGTCCACCAGGCCTCTCTTCAGGATAGATACCTTCCAGGTCTCTCCTCTAGCCACCAGATAATCTCAATTCTCCCTGAATCACAGGAAAATCCTGCCTCCCTCTGGTCTCATTTTAAGCAATGGTTTCCAAAATAATATCACAATCTGTCTAAGGCTAGATCTTCCCAGCCAGGACTGTGACCCATCCAGCGTGTTAACTCCTGCCAAAAGGCCTCAGCGATGGAACGCCTGGCCATTTAATTAAACTTCATTGTGGTCGGATCCAATGGGTTTTACATCTTGTTGAAGAAACAAAGACAGGAATGAGAAAACACTTCTCCATGAGCAAAGAGAAAGGAAGACACCGCCTCTTCTCCATGATGAACAAAGTGGTCTGAAGATGGCCTTCTCCCTTTATCTTGGTATTTAGCTCTGGTGTTCAGCAAGAGGTCCCAGACCAGATGGAGAAGAATCTATTTTGAATGCTTCCTTATTGTAGATTTTTATTCTAGTTATGCCAAGATAGGCAAGATAGTGCTGTGCAACTGTGACTGTCATTATGGAGTTGATAAAGACAGCGCCTGCTTATTGGAGAAAACTACTCTGCACCTTCAGAGAAGTGTAAAGAAGAAACCAAAAGCCCTTGGATGTCCCATTACTCTGACAGCCATCATCAACCTCTGGGCATCTTACAGTCACCTTGGTGCCACTTCATCTGTCTTGTTTTGTTTTTCTGTTTTTCTTTTTCATTCATATGCAAGGTTCTTTCTCTGTGTTACCAGGCACTTATCTTCTTTTTCTTACCCATTTTACTAGGACTTTTGGAGTTAATTCTATGCATATGGACACTTACTTCCTTATTTTCTTTTCCATGAGTCTGTAGTAAAAAGCCTTTGTACCTAACATCACCATGCCATCACGCATCTGTGCATTTTATTACCCCAGGGATAAATTATTAGGTATGGGTGCACCAATTTAAAAGACGTGCATGTTTAAAACTTAGAAAAAAATATATTAAGTGAAGTAAACCAGATCCAGAGAAACAAAGGTTACATGGTTTCCCTCGTCTGTGGTTGATAGGATGTACCTATAAATCTAGAAGTAAACATGTTGAGTGTTTATGTAAGTGGTTACAAATGAACTGACAGAAGTATAATAGACTCTATAGAGAGATCAAATAGCATAATCTTAAAAAAAAAAAGACTAAGTCAAAGCCCAGCACCAAGAAATTGGTATGGGGAAAGGGGTAGGTGAATGAAGGGGGGATAAAGGGAGAAAACAGTCAGGAAGGCATTATATACCACAAAATTTTAAACATCAGGGGAAGGGGTGGGTCAAAGGGGGTGAGAATGTTAAAGGGGCGACACTGATCAAGATCCATTATATTCATAAACTGCTTTATAAATAGCACCTCCTTTGTATAACTGTATAAAGATCATTATAATTATTTTTGTCAGTTGTGGAGCCTGATCTCTGGGTCTGGGTCCTGTCCCTGAACTCTTCAGCTCAAGGCTAGTGCTCTACCACTTTGAGCCACAGTGCCACTTCCGGTTTTCTGGTGATAAACTGGAGATAAGAGTCTCACATACTTTTATACCCAGACTGGCTTGGAATGGGGATTCTCAGACCTCAGTCTCCTAAGTAGCTAGGATTACAGGTGTGAGCCGTCAGCAACTGACTTAAGATCATTACAATTTTTAATGAGCCTTCTCCAATTGTGTCTAGAGTAATACTGTACACATTTATATGGAAACTCTGCCTATGTTACATACAGCCTTATTCCCTAAAGCCACAAATTAATCAGTTCTTTTTTCTTTTAATTTTAAATCACTGCTAACTCTGACAAATGACTTTCTTTTATTTTCCTTTTTTATATTAATTGTGAAGCTCAATATTTTCTATATTTGTAGGACATTGGTACTTATTTTATAAGCCTCATTTTCAAATATATTTTCTATTAGAGTATTTGTCTTTTTACCAATTACTGACTGCTGAGAAATTTCTTTTGCCAGTCCTGGGGCTTGAACTCAGGACCTGAGCACTGTCCTTGAGCTTTCTCAAAGCTAGTGCTCTATCACTTGCTCCACAGCATCATTTCTTGATTTTTCTGTGTATGTGGTACTGAGGAATTGAACCCAGTACTTTGTGTATGCTAGGTGAGCACTCTGCCACTAGGCCATGCTCCCAGGTGTGAAGAGAAATTTTTTATCTTTTAGGGATATTGGTCCTTAACTATGTACAAATTTTTCATATATTCTGACTACTGGACCACCAACAGAGGAAAACATTTGCCTATAATAAAATCCAGGATAAGAAAGTAATCAAGAGTCACAGAATTTGTGGACATGCCTCCTCTATCCAATTAGGGATTGCCAACTGAACACTGAGGAGATTTGCATACCAAGATGAGGAAGGAGGTGATTTTCAGATCCCTGAGCTGTGAGACAGACTTAAAATCCACTGTCCTTTTCTCATACTTAATCTCTTCCCCTGAGCTGATGTCCAGAAATAAGCCAGGGGAGCAATGATAGAGACTGTTCAGATGGAAGGCTGTGAGGGTGCCAGAGCTCAAACCTTACTTCTCACCTGGGCTCAAATGGCTTTCTAACACATTGTTTGAGACTCTATCATCTGAATCTGGGCACCGAGAGCCATTTCCCTGGATCACAGCCCAAAGAGTGCATCCGTACCACAACAGGGGGGGTTAAACAGGAGGAGGAAGTGGAGGGTCTGACCTATCATCACTCCTGGACACATCCAGGCTTCTCCCCTGACATCACGTGAGAAGTTATCCTCAACTTGGGTTGTCCAAGCTGCGCACTACAAAAATTCAGGATACGATGTTCATGCACAGTATGATGTAAACACCTTCTCCCCCATCCTCCACCCCGCCATTCAGAAGGATATCATAACGACCTGCCTAAGCACCGCCAAGAAGCTTCATACAAGAGAGGTCCACTGGATGGTGAGGACCTCCGGGACTCTTCTCAAACCCAATTATCTGATGGATGAGGGTGAAGCCCCGGGTAGGGGCTGTGGTGTCACTGCTTCTGTGAAGGTAGTACTAATTTGAGGATGGGGGAGGATTTATGGATGGAGAATTCCTGAAAGGAGTGGACCAGGTACTCTGAGGAGTGGTGGGACCAAAAAAAAAAAAAGCATTGCCCTTGTGGAGGCCAATTTGGGGACCAAGAGATGTCAGGCTTGTATGCCTTTGCTGTGAGCCTGTTGTGCTCAGAGAGCCCCAGATCTAGCCACAGCTGGCCTCAGATCCCTCCCAGAAAGAGTGCATTGCCCACACCTCAGCCATTAAGCCCCGCTGAGCTTCTTTTAGATCGCTACAGTTGAACAAAATATTGCCCTGTTCCCAGCTACGTTAAAAGGGCCTAGTAAAGAATAATGGCAAAGATGCTCACAGCCAAAAGCTGCTCTTGGTGGCCCTTTAAGCGAGATTTACAGCCGGCATTTAGCAATGTCCCTGGAATCCTTGCTGGCACTGATGGCTGGGAAGTGTGTGCGTGGCGCCTCCTGGGGCCCGCAGGAGAGGCCGTCCTTCATTCCAGGCAGTTCTGCCTGCCCCCTGTGCTGTGCTGCCCCCCAGAACCCCTCCCAAGTCCATTAGGCCCCCCCATCTGGACTGCCCACTAATAATCCCTGCTGTCAAGTGCCTCCAGAGAGAGCTGGAAAAGGGCCCAGGTGGAGAGACCTTGAGGTGTGTAGATTTGAGAAACTGAGGCAGGGCACAAGTAGAAACATTAGGGAAAAAAAAGAGATAGTGGGATGTCCCTGGCTGAGGGTCCTGCTAACTTTTCATTCAAAGTGCATTTTAGAACCTCCATAAATGCATACAAATAGGGCTGAAAGGTACACAAAACAGGTAGCTTTGTCCTGTGCTTTTGTAACACATTGTCAAGAGGAGGTAAAAACAGGTAACTTCCCAAGAATAAAATATTATTTGTGTTTTGATCAAAGGAACACATCAGCCCAGGCTTGGGGGCATCTCTGAGGATGAAGATGGAGTTTCCTGTACCATCCAGTATGGTCACTACAAACCGCACCTGGCTACAGAAATGTGGCCCGTGCAAATGTAAATGATCTAGAAGTATAAAATACACACCCAGGCTCAAAGCTTACCATACTAATAAAAGAGAATGTAGGCTAGCTAAGTGACTATTTTTGTGCCGGTTTTGAGGCTTGCACTCAGGGCCTGGGCACTGTCCTTTAGGCTTTTTCATTCAAAGCTCGTACTCCAGCCTTTGAGCCACAGCTCCATTTCTGGCTTTTTGCTGGCTAATTGGAGATAAAGTCTCATACACTTTCCTGTCCAATCTGGCTTCAAACCATGTTCCTCAGAACTCAATCTCCTAAGTAGCTAGGATTCCAGGTGTGAGCTAGCTACACAGCTAGTTCAGAGATTTTTATATAGGTTACATATTGAAATGTAAGATTTGAGATATACAAGCTAAAAGTACCATCAAAATTTACAACTTGCCTCTCAGCCGCGTGTCAGTGCTTTCTTTCATGCCTATAATCCTAACTACTCAAAAGGCTGGAATCTGAGGACTGAAGTTCAAAGCTATCCTAGGCAGGAAAGCCAGTGAGATTCTTGTCTCCAATTAACCACCAAAAAGCTAGAAGTGGAGCTGCAGCTAAGTGGTAGAGCACCAGCCTTGAGATAAAAGACTTAGGGACAGTACATAGGTCCTGAGTTCAAGCCCCAGGACTGGTACCAAAAAAATTAAAAATTTGTTTCTTCTTACTTTTTTGTAACATAACTGCAGGAGCATTTTCAAGTACATTGATGGCACTCATTTATGGCTAGCTTTGTGTCTATTGCACAATGCTAACCTATGATGGATAGGAATTTGCCAGTTAAAGGAGATAGACCATAGGCCATTACTGATGAGTCAGTCATAAAAATCTGCCCAATCACAAGAAAGTCCATAGTCTAGAGCCCTCACAGATACACTGGGCTCTACTCACAGAAGCTGAGGCAAACACTGCTGTCACCTGTGCACACACAACAGACATCTGGGGCAAGACAACACTTGGGGATAGATGACACTCAAAGCCTACCTTGGGGCAATGAGTATGTGACTGGACAACTCACACCTGGCTGCAGGTAAGGGTTCTGCCTCAATGTCCTCCTCCCTTTGACTCCAGCATCCTGTTACGTTTCTTTTTATTTTATTTGTCAGTAATGGGGCTTGAACTCTGGGCCTGAGCCCTGTCCCTGAGCTCTTCAGCTCAAGGCCACTGCCTTACCCTTGGGCCTGGGCATTGTCCCTGAGCTCTTCAGCTCAAGGTTACCACCCTACCCCAGGAGCTACAGTGCCACTTCCGGTTTCCTAGTGTTTAACTGGAGATAAGTCTCATGGACTTTAGTGCCCAGACTGGCTTTGAACTGTGATCTCAGCCTCCTGAGTAGGATTAGAGGCATGAGCTACCACATCCAGCTCTGTGGTAATCCATGTATGGAATGTCTCTCATTCTATGCAACATGCCCCACAGGTGAATCAGGCGAATTCTTCTACTTCTTGCAACCCACAGAAATTCAAGGCAGAGATCTGTAGAAAGAAGATTAGCTAAGAAACGAGTTCTGTCATGACCAAGGGGCTAGGCATGCATTTGGCCCCCTAAGCAGTTCAAATTTAGAGAAAGTTAACCAAAGATACAAGAATCCCTTCCTGCCCCCCCCTTTGCCCCGCTGCCCTAATATTCAAAAGAGGTGGTGGGGTTCTCATGGTAGCTGTGTCAGAGCAAGAGTGAGTTTCCTAGAGAAGAAGAAATCAGTAAAGTGTCTGGAGACAACTTGTTCCTGAAAGCTCTCTTCATCCCTCTCATATCCAACTTGAATCTAGGTATCATGCCACATCTTCACAGTCCAATGGCACATGGTTGGGGGACAGAGAGGGATAAAAACACCAGGATGGATGGGACTGGGGCTTTGGCCTAGTGGTAGAGTATTTGCCTAGCATGCACAAAGACCCAGGTTCAATTCCTCAGCACCACATCCATAGAAAAAGCCAGAAGTGGTACTGTGACTCAAGTGGTAGAGCTCTATCCTTGAGAAAGCCTCAGGACAGAGCTCAGGCCCTGAGTTCATGCTCTAGCACTGGAAAGAAAAAGAATACTAATATGGATAGAATTATTGCTGTTCTGTACCAATTTCATGTAGGTGAGAGGAAAAAATAAGAACCTAAGGAAAAGGCCGTTCACATGCACATTAGCAATGTCCACTGCAAGCAAGACCATCGACCTCAAAACTCTGACTCAGCCACTAAGACAGTGAAAAGCAAAGAGAATTCCACTCTCTCAAAATAATAAAAGGAGCATGATTCTCCCTTGGAACCTAGAATCTCACGATTCTCAAACCCATAGGCTCCCAATGCCAAGTACCCACAGAGTCCACCTTAATGACGTATACTGAGGTCCTATGCTGGACCTAGTGGCTGGAAATCATTGATTGAAGGCCATAACTTTACAAAATGCTGAAAGGGCTGAAAACAGCAAAGAAAAATATCAGTTTCACTAAGCAGCAGTTAAAATGGCTTTCTATCTCTAGTCGGATTTTCCAACTGAATGCATGGCAATCACATGAGCACTTGAAGATCACAGATGCCCAAAAATCTTTCCTGAGTTGGTCTGAGGCCTACCATTTTGGATGGCCTGAGAATGTGCACATGATCACAAGTATACTGGGGGAAAGAATTACCCCTTAACTCTAAGTTCTGCCTAAGAGAGGGGAAGGGAGAGGAGGAACGAGTGGTCAGTACCCTGGACAGAGGCAATGGTCACCAGCATCAGGCCCCTAGGCCTTGGTTTCAGAAAATGAATGCCTGATAAGAAACATGGCTAGATAAGAAATAATTAGAAAACTGGGGCAATTAATCCACAGTATGTACAAAGAGGCTTTGGGAGTATTGAAGAGTACTCTCAGTATGCAAAGAAGTATAGTATAAAACCAGGTGCCATGCTCATGCCTGTAATCCTAGCTACTCAGGAGGTTAAGATCTGAGGATTGTGGTTTAAAGCCAGCCCAAACAGAAAAGTTGGTAAGACTCTTATCTCCAATTCATCACACACACACACACACACACACACACACACACACACACGCTCAGGAATGGCACATAAGCCCTGAGTTCAAACCCCAGGGCCAACACAAAAATAAATAAATAAATAAATAAACAAATTAATAAGTTCTCCAAGGAAGGAAGATCTAGTATGAAGCTAACCTAAGAAAAGCATTTCTTCCTTCCACAGATATTTAAGTGAACAATGCATATCTCCTAAACTCTGAGGGACCATGAACTTCCTAACATTAACATTTACACCAAAATAGCAATGTTCCTGACTTCTGTGCCATCAATTTCCCTTCCCGTATCCGTGGCAGGCATAACTAACCAACCTTACCATCCTTTCACTGTCAGCAAAACCCTTTCTCAGGCGACCAAGGCCAGTCAGTTGAAGGAAGCATCTAGAATGAGAACTTTGTGGTTCCAGATCTGGACCTGGAGGGTTAACAGAGGTTTTGTGAGAACCTTCCACATATACACAATCAGGAAATGGGTAAATGTGATCTTGTGTGGTCAATGAAGAGATCCAAGTGCAGGGAGCACTATTTGAAGCCTTTCTCAGCACTTACAGGACAGGGGCAGGGTTTGTAAGAGCAAGTTAGAGATCCACAAGGGAGAATTCACTCCTCATGAGGCTCAGTGGAGGCGGAAGGCCACTGCCTCTGGGCCATGCTGTGATTCCTCACCTGCCAGGTTACTGAGTTTCTGTCCCTGAGATCCAGTGCCCTTCTGAGCATCTTCAGGAGGCCTGAGAAGATCCAAGTCTCCGGATCTATGCCAGTCAGACTTTTGCTCAGGCCTAGTACCTTCCACCAAACCTGTTATCCCTAGAGCCATGCTCTCCAACTGTGCCACATCTGAGGGGCACCTGGGAACTTTGACAACCCCACTGCCAGGCCCCCATCCCAGACCAATTACCCAGCCTCAGCCTGAGGTGGACAAGGCTGCCAAAAACTCGCTCTGAGTCAAGTCAGCGCTGTGAGGTGACGTCCGAGGCAGAGACAGGCGGCCCGGCTTGCCAGCTGCTCACCCTCTAAACCCCATCCTCTGCCAGGCTCAGCACTGAGCCCTGCCAGGCCTGCTCCCCAAGGCGCAGGGTCCTCCAAATAAAAACAGGCGGCCAGAGTTCAGGGCCCGCTGGCGTTCTCCCAGTAAGCACCTTTTGTTCCCGGCTCAGAGCTGTTAATTAAAGAGCCGTGATTAATGAGGAAGCACTCCCAGTCCCTATCTAGGAGGAGAGGTCCTGGGGATGCTGACTTTGCTGGAGGGATCTGCAGTCAGATTCCAAATGGAGCTATTTATAGGTGGGCTGGGAGGGAGGGAGGTGCTCCTCCCCCCTTCCTCTCCCCTCCCCTCCTCTCCCCCGACCATCACCACCACATCACCATGGAACATGAAGGTGGGGAAATCTATTGAGGAAGAATTTTTAAAGGAGTACATCTTAGCAAGCCTGCATTCATATCAAGTCACCCGTGCATTAATTCCTTTGACACATATTTATGGAATGCCTACTAAGTGCCAGGCTCCAGGTCAGATGTCAAGGTTGCAACCCTGGTGAAGAGCCACCCCTGTGCTATTAGGGTTCACCCTCCAGGGGTGCAGCACACAAGTGGACAATGGTAAATGGCAGGGGGCGAAGCGGGTGGGGGGGGGAGGCAGTGGTCTGCAAAAGAGGACCAGAGCTCCAAGGATCTGTTGAAGAAAGAACTCAATAAACCCTGCCCACAGCACTGACTGCTGAACCCTGCGCTACCCCTAGTCTCACCTTTCACAAGGAAACCCAGGCTCAGTTGTGTTAAGGGAATTAAGGTCTCATAGATAGGGACAGATTCTGGGATTGAAAATGAGTGTTGCAAAGACTGCTAAATCTCTCCAGTCCTGTTTCCTCTTGTTCTTTTACACATGGCTGCTACTCTCCTTTAGCCAAGTTCCAGGACCCTGGAACAAAAACAAGGATGTCACGACCCCCTCAGAGGGCCCCTAGCACCCCAACTGTATACTGTCCTCCAGGCTCAGGAGGTTTGACCTTGAGAGATCTGTGTTGAAGGTACCCAGGTTTCAGCAGCCTGGGTTCCTGCAGGGATTTTGTGCAGCAGATCCTCCTCTGGCTCCTCCTGCAAGCAAATCTTGTGTGAGCAAGAAATAAATTTACCCACCACTCAGGAAACTGAAGCAAGATGATCCCAAGTTTAAGACCAACCTAAGCTACATAGCAAGACCTTGTCAATACAAAGGAGGGGAGGGAAGGAAGGCAGTGTAGAGGGAGAGGGAGAAAGGAAGGGAAGAAAGGGGGGGAAGGGAGGGGAGGAAGGGGCGGGGAAGGGAAGAGGAAGGTCATTGGGGGGAGACCCAGAGATGGCATGTTTACTTGTTGTAGCAGCTACTGGTGCCTAATGTTTGCAGATCTGCCTATTCTAAGCCCAAGTTTTATCTGCTCCGGTGGAACCCAAACCCTTGAGGCTAAGAGTCCCCTGAAATAAAAGGATTTGTTAATTCATTACAGAAATTAGCAGCAGGAAGCAGGAAGGAGCAGATCCTGGAACTTGGCAATGTGCTGCGGGAAGGCAGCAAGCTGGAGAGGGGTAGCAGCTTTTGAAAGGAAATACAGGGAAGCGAAGGAGAGGTTGTTCACACTGAGCTCACACTGCTTATTGATGGAAGGGGCAGGTTAATCTGCAGCAGTTGTGATCATTAATGTCGGCCATCTACTTGATGACACTGAAAGACTCCAGGAAATTAGTAAAGCACACTTCAGGTATGCGTGTAAGTGCATGTCCTTAGGTAAGCGGTATCTAGATCTGTGCACTGAGAGAAGACATTCACTGAGAGTGGAAGCACTGTCCAATAGCCCAAATGGTGCCAAAACACAGGAGGAGGAAGCTCATTGGCTCATCCTTGTTCCCTTCTCAGTGGATGTGGTTTCATTGTCGTTGACACCCATGGCCTCAGACCTCTTCAGTCTTTCATCATGGGCCCACACAGTGACTACAGAGTCACTTGAAGGGCTTCCAGGCTCTCCACCTGGGACCAGGTCTGAATCAGTGGTTGTCTCTTTGTTCTCATGATTCCAGCTTCTTGAACTAAGCACCTTACTTGGTTCTCTGAATTTCCAGAGGAAATCATTTTAGATTTACCTTATGTCTATACACATTTACATTCATACATACATACTATACATATACATATATACATACATATATACACATATGTGTGTAACATTCTTCTAGAAGACCTTAACTAACATGAGGAAAAATGTTTGAGAATAGATGGACAGTCCATTAAACAGACACGATTAATGGTCCAGGACTGGCTGAGGCAAATAGTTGAGAAGGTTTTGTGGCAGGCTGAGTACCAACAACACCAGATGTTCAGTGAGCTGTGGTCCGAGCCAAGCTTTCAGCCCATATTTGTCTCGCAGTGCTACCCTCACCTCCCCTTCCCATCCTGCAGCCCTTGTGGATTGAATACAGGACATCTCAAGTGTTGCTTTTCTATCACTTTCGTCACCCTCCTGTCACCATTGGAGATGAAAGGCAACAATACCTGATGTTCTCCGTCTTTACACTCAGGCCTGGCTCACCTCCTACACACACACACACACATGCACACACACACACTGCAATCCTGGTCCTTCTTGTAGCTAGAACCAGCATGGCTCCTCCCTACAGTAGGTGATCTGGGGAAAGAGGGTAGTACAGATGTTGTTCTGGAACCAGCTCAGAATTATGGCAGAGGATGTCTGTGGAAGTGATCCACAGAGGAGCACAGAGATCCTGGAGGCAGAGACTTGGCTCACATTCTGGGTCCCAAGCACCTCCTCCATAAAGTGGGTGCATGAAAGCACCGTGGCACAGTATGCAACATATAGAGACAGGAGCTTTGAACATATGTGCACACAGGCGAGTTTCAGAGTGGGAAGTACATGTAGAAGGATGGAAAGGCCCTGAGTTGCTGTGAGGTTGTTGGGTATTTTGGTGAATCAGCAAGGCCCAGAACCACCTTATACCCAGATGTGTCAATATTCAAGTTCATAAATTGTTCTCATTAAGACCATTTGGGCCTTTTCATTACTGAGAACAAAAGCATTCTGATTCATCTATAAGGCAAAATACATCACATCTCTGTGATCCTATTTCTCAGACACAAAATGGAAACATCATTCTTTTTTCCCAGAGATGATTTAGCTAATGGGACAATCATAATAATCAGAGTTTCGTAAGTGCTAGAGGAGCTGGCCTTGTCTGAAGCTATTCAAAGGGCTCAAGAAGAGCAATCTGCAAAACTGCTTCTCTCCTTACAGAGTTGGTGGCATACTGAGAGTTCATTTTACTCAAGTGGTTCTCACATCTTTTGGAAACATCACACTCTCTGTATAAATGTTATTCGGAAGGCCAGTGTCTAATGTGAACATAAAATGAGAATAATTTTGCTGTTTCTAAGCATATACACATGCATTCTGCATTTGCTTGCACACACACTGCACATGCATATACACTCTGTGAACACTTAAACACACTGTGTACATACATGCATACATACTGAACATATGCATGATGAACATATAAATGTGCCTAGTGCACACATGGGCACAAATGAATTCACACGCAGAATATGTGAGCATGCACACATATGCACTGTCTATACAAAGAATGTGCACATCCCTACATGATATATGCACATATTGTATGCATGCTAACACATTGTTCATATGCACCACACATGCACTTGGCAAATGGACAAACGCTCATGGAAACACGCTGTGACATGCACACAGATTGTGAAAATACACAGATATATTATGCACATTGACACACTGCATGTGTGTCAGTTGAACATGAGCACAAATATAGTGTATAAATCCACACACAAAATCCATATGCACACTAAGTATATGTGTATACATTACAAATACGCACACTGTCCCTATGTGCACACTGGACAGGCACACATACATGTCATATGCACACAGTGTGCATGTGAACACACTATACGCACATTCACACACTTAGACTGCACATGCATAAATACTCAATATGCATGCATGTATATACTGTGTGAAAATGTATATGCATTGTGCAAAGGGCTGCACACACATATGTCAAGCACACATGCAAACTCATGGACGCTCCCACCAGATATCTATCCATACCCACCCACACACCACATGCATTCAAAGCCTAAATGAAGAGGGAGTCCTGCTGCACACCAGCTGGGCAGCCGCAGACTTTCCACTATACCAGAGTAATTAGTGCTTTAATTAAAGTCCTCTCATTGCTCACTGGCCACAGGACCTGCACACAGACACCTGGCTTGGATCCTGGGCCTCTTGGAAGCTACAGATGAGCCAGGCCAATGTCGCTCAGGAGCTCAGTGTGGGTGGTAATTAGGGACAGGGACTTAGCTGAGGAACTGCAGCCAACCTGCTATTTCCTTTCTCTTCCAGGAAAGAAGGTCCTGCCAGTTCTTGGGTTCTACGGCTCCTCTGCCTCATTATGCCTTGGCTCTGGCTCACCACCTTCCCTGTATCCCAACACACACACACACACACACACACACACTAGGGAAGGGGGTGGGGGTGTGATCTACATCCCCAACACCAAGTTTAAGCTTTTTCTAAGAACACTGGCCATATTGAATTAGGGCTATCTTAAAGGCCCTTTTAATTTGATTGCCTCTGTAAAGACCTTTTTAATTTGATTGCCTCTGTAAAGACCTTATACATTTGTCTTTGGAGTCCTGGGGGTTAAGACTGTACCAGTGAACTCTGGGAAAGAGGCAGAGTTCAGCCCTGAAAGCAACAAGTATGTCACACCTTGGGAAGTGAAAGTCAATGGAGTCACTGCACAGCCTAAGAAACCAGAAAGGTGTAAGCCAACCTGGTGCAAGGAAGGTATAAACCAATCCCTGGGGTCCCCAGAACAAGTGGGATAGGTAAGACCAGAAAGTTGGTCAAGAACTGGATCATAACTGTCCCTGCCAGTTCTAATAAGGAGTTTGGATTTCTATCCTAAGAACTGAGTGAGGCAGAGCCACTTTACTGGGTTCTGACTTTGCCTCAGAGGGTACACTGGAAGAGGTCAGGTTGGAAATCACAAGGACACAGTGCCTTTGTAGGGTTTAGTACCAAGAAGAGGCTGAGTGTGCCTGAACAGGCCTTATGTGTTCTGGTGAGATCGTGCTCCCTAACAAGAACCCACTATAGCTTTGGATGCTCGCGTGCACACATCCCAAAGCCTACCATTTGGGAGGCTACTCCACGTTCATCCCTGCATCTCTCAGTGGTGAACTGAACTTGGCCTTGAGGTGACCTCCTGGCTTTCAGTTGAAACCTGCCTTAGCCACCAAGACGCAGGGTTCCACAGGAGTTTGCAAGCACTCCACTGTGAATATTTAGACCAACCCAATCACCCTGCCAGCTCCAGCCTGGTGCCAGAGGACATGGAAGTGGCCTCAGCTGTGACGAGTCCCCAGACTCTGCTTTCTGGAGCATAGCCTGGTGCCTGAGCACTCCCTTTTCCTAGAGCCAAGACCTCGCTACCATGGGCTGCTTTCCTTTGCTTCCTTCAGGCCTTTACCACTGTCAGCTGCTCCCAGCGTTGTCCCCATCAGCTGCTGAAGGGTGGTCCTCCCTGCCCTCCTCCCTCCCACCAGCCAGCAGAGCATTTGTCATCATTATTCACTGCTTTACACCTACGTTGGCTGAGACTCCCCACTCAATACAAATTCCCTCGGGGCCGGCTAGGTATCTATCTTGTTTAAGAGGGAGGAAGAGGGAGGGAAGAGAAAGGAAAGAAAGGTGGATGGAGGAAGAAAGGGAGAAGGGAGGGAGGGAGGGTATTTTGATGGTGAATATTTTATGACTTAAGAGTTTCTCAACCTCTGCTCTATTGGCATTCTGAGCCAGGTAGTTCTCTGATGTGTGGAACTTTCCAGAACATTGTAATGGTGAGCAACAGCCTTGTACTTTCTCTCTGTGTCTGTCTGTCTGTCTGTCTGTCTGTCTGTCTGTCTCTCTCTCTCTCTCTCTCTCTCTCTCTCTCTCTCTCTTTCCCTCTCTCTCTCTCCACCTCTCCTAGTTGTGACAATCAAAACTGTCTGTGAACATTGTCTAATGCCCTCTTCTCAGAAGCAAAACAAACACCACTGCTGAGAGCCCCTGGTCTAGTGGTTTCCATCATTAATCAATCATTAATCTCTTATTTCAAAAGTAATTTGAAAAGGAAGTCCAGTGCAGAAAGCCCTCAGTGATGGCCAGGGATGGTGTTACCTTGGGGCAGTGTTAAGTCAACTCTGATGGTACTGACCCTTAAAGTATCCTAATGACAAGGAGCCCTTGATCTGGGGCTCCGGGTCTGTCATTGAACTGGGCTCTGCTCATCGAGGCTGGAGTCTAGGGGATGTCTCTGCTTCAAGCTGAACAGGGGCTGGATGTGATTTCAGGCTCCACATTGGGCTCAGGTCTGCTGCTGGCATGTTCATACTGAGGTTACCTTGGACATGGTTGTCAGGATGGCACATTACCAGTGTGCATGCCAGAGAGCAAATGCCAAACCCTACAGGCCCATTCACAGCTTCTTCTTATCTCATCTGGTAATGTTGCCTTGTCCAAAACAAGTTATAGGAGCATGCCTAGAATAGAGCAGGCAGATGTGACTCCTGCCAGCTAAGAGGATGGGAGAATTTCTGAGCAATGATCTATGTGCCACGCCTGAAAACACACCGATCCACAGAGTCGGAACTTGTGGTAAAGAGTAAACTATGAGCCTCCACTTTCCGCTAATTGTACACTGTTTTGGTTTTGTTATGGGATTTTTTTGACTCCTGTAACTGAGTTCCAGAGGGTGGGTAACTTATAGAGAACAGAGGTTTACTTTTATGGGTATGAGCATCTGCTTGGTTCACAGTGAAAGATCTCATTGTGCTGCAACTCATGGTAGAAAAGCAGGAACAGAAAGCAGACATGTGCAGAAGAAGTCTGAATGCCAGCAAGAGGTCAGTGCCAGCCTTGGCTGTTAACAACCTGCTCTCTCAATAATGAATGTGTGCTTTTACTCGTCCACCCTGCGGCCAAGCAGATGCAGACATGTGGATCTTCGTGAAGACTCTCACGGGCAAGACCATCACCTCAAGGTCAAGCCCAGCGACACCATCGAGAATGTCAAAGCCAAAATCCAGGACAAGGAGGGCATCCCATCCGACCAGCAGCGGCTGATATTTGCTGGCAAGCAGCTGGAGGATGGGCGCACCCTCTCAGACTACAACATCCAGAAAGAGTCCACCCTGCATTTGGTGTTCCGTCTTCATGGTGGCATCATCGAGCCCTCCCTGCACCAACTGGCACAGAAGTACAACTGTGACAAGATGATCTGCGGCAAGCGCTATGCTCGCCTGCACCCCGGTGCTATCAACTGCCGCAAGAAGAAGTGTGGCCACACCAACAACCTCCACCCCAAGAAGAAGGTCAAGTAGAGCTGGCCGCCACCAGAGGCCAGGGTGGCCTCTGCCAGCCCCGTGCCCAGTGCCTGAATAAAATTTCCCTTACCTAGAAAAAAAAATAACGAATGTGCACTCAAGAAAGCTAACCCCATCTCTTGAGAAAGACCCAATCCCTCTTAAAGGCCCTACTGCCTCCCCACAGGCTAGCAAACATAGCCAAACCACAGCACCACAATCCTAACACTACATTAAGCCCCTGCCCATGGCTCCATACAGCATCACAGGGCTCTACCGGCTGGACCCCGGAATCTGTGCCCAGACCTATCTGCTTCCTCACACTCCTCACTGCTTCCTGAGCAAGTCAGTGTGTGGCATCCTTCAGCCAGTCTTTTTCTGGTGCCCCCTCTATGCCTGGCATGGAGAGCCCTATGGTAAGCATAGAGAACACAGACAAATGGGGTGACTAACCCCAGTCCCAGGGTAGGATCCCCACATCCACCCAGAACCACAGATCCTGAGTTCTTAGATGAACACCCGGCCATTCATCTCTCTGGAGTGTGGGTGGAGGTCTGAGAAGGGTCCTCTTCCTATCACGGCTCCAGAATCTCAGCCTGGGGTCCCTTTGATAAGGGGGACTGGTCTCTCGTCAAAAGAGCATCAAGTCAAAATCAAGGCTGTGTCAGCAGCCCCATGAAAATGAATAATGGCTGCAATTATGACCCATATAACAGCCCAATAAAACCTAATTAAAATGATCCACATCCCATCTGCCAAGTGAGGGCAAAGCAGCCAGGGAAAGTTGGAGGCCTGGGCAGTTCAAGGAGAGCAAGTAACAAGAAGAATCATAAAAGTATTTATACTATTATAAATATCCATTATACATTATTAGGATGCAATAACAGAGCTATGACACTCATGATGGTGGTGATGACAATGATGATGATGATGATGACGACGATGACGACGACTGCAGCTAGTATCTGTCATGTGCCACCAGTCAGCCAGCCCTGTGCTACAAGGAACTGGACCTGTGTTCTTTTTCTTTTCTTTCTCACTAGCATGCAGTACATTTTAAAAATTGTACCCACTTTGCAGATGATGAGACTGAGGCACAGAGTGATTCTGTAAAGGAGTTGAATTCACAGGGCAGGTGCTAGCACTGACTAGCTCTAACAAGTGCTCTGTGCTGATTGGTGCATACATGACAAAATATGGCCAGGATTTCAGTCAGAAGTAACCCAAGCTACCACACACAGCCAATAAAGTGTGGTCTAGATTCTGTAGCAGGTGACACAGAGAGAAGGAGAAGTGGAAGAGAAGGAGTAGAAAGAAGAGAAAGAAGAAGGAGAAGGAAGAAGAGGAGAAAACAGAAGGAAGAGGAAAGATGAGGTGAGAGAAAAATAAGCCCATCACTGGAAGGTAATGGAATAATCACTGTGATGGTGATACAAACATGGTAGATGCTTGATGCTAAGCTTAGAATATGAAGAGTTCTTCTCAGCTGGTAGCACTATTGGGAAGTATTGGATCATGAGGGTGCAAATTATCAATGGATTATTTCACTGATGAGTTCTAGGGACCTAGGTGGAAGAAGCAAGGCACTGTGGCATGCCTTTAAATAATGTATGCCCAGCCTGGGCTCACACCTATAATCCTAGTTACTCAGGAGGCTGAGATCTGAATATAAAGGTTCAAAACCAACCCGGGCACAAAAGGACCTGAGACTCTTATCTCCAATTAACCTCTAGAAAAGGGGAAGTGGGGCTTGGCTCAAGGGTAGGGCAGTAGCCTTGAGCTGAAGAGCTCAGGGACAAATCCCAAGCCCAGGGGTAGGGTGGTAGCCTTGAGCTAAAGAGCTCAGGAACACCACCCAGGCCGAGCTCAAGCCTCATGACCCACAGAAAAATAAATAATAATTAATAATAATAATAATGTAGTCTCAGACCTTTCTTCTCTCCCTCGCTTTCACCCTCTGTTTCTTTTTCTCTCTCTCCCTCCCTCCTCTTCCTCCTTCATCTCCTCCTCCTCCTCCTCCTCCTTGCTCTCTCATCCTCTGGATCTCACTCTCTGCTTCCCAGCCACTATAAGGTGAGCAGCTTTGCTTCACCGTACCACCCCCACCATGATGTTCCACCTTGAGTCAGGCCCAAAGCCAGGGGACCCAAACAGCATGGGTCCCAGTTCTGAAACCATATGCCAAAATAAGCCTTTTCCTCTTTTCAGATTGGTTCTCTCAGTTGGAGTTTCTCGATGGTGAAAAGTTATCTAATACACACAGGTAGGGTGAGGGGCTGGGTTCTTCATGGTACATCAAGGAAGACTGCCCCTTAGACACACCAAAGGCAAGCCTTACAAGATGGGCAGGAGTTCTCTGCAGATACAGGCAGAGGATACAACCCAGACAGAGGGAAGCACGTGTGTAAAATCACACACAGCCCACAGCCCAACAGATTCTGAGGGTGACAAGGTTAAAAGTGTTAAAGCTATGACTTCACAGTCTAGCTGCACCACAGTAGGAACGCAGACAGGGGCATCTAATGAGAAAGCCAGCAAGGTCCACAGGTCAAGGCCACCAAACCTCTCTTAGGTCAGGCTGACAAATTTCATGTTTCATAAACAATGGGAAGATTGTAAAGAGGAAGTCAGATTTGCTCATTAGAAAGGCCCTTCCATGTGATGGCTCCTGCCTGCTCTTCTAGCTGTACGGGAGACTGAGACTGGGAGGACCACAGTTGGAGGCCATCCTATACAAGGAGCTGGGGAGATCCTATCTCCACCAAGAAGTTAGACATGGTAGAACACATCTGTAATCCCAGAGGTGAGGAAGTTATTACATAGACGGATCATCATCCAAAGCCAGCCCTGGGCAAAAAAAAAAAAAAATGCAAGCAAAATAGAGTGGAAGGTCATGGCTCAAATGGTAGAGCACCTGCCTAGAAAGCCCTGAATTTGAATCGCAGTACAAGAAAGAGAGAGAGACAGAGAGGAGAGAGAGAAAGAGGAAGAAAAGGAGAAAGAAGAGAAAGGAGGGGGAAGGAAAGAGGAGAAGAGGGGAAGGGGTAAGAAAGATGGAAAGAGGGAGGGAAGAAGCAAAGAGATAGAAAGAAAGAAGGAGGGAGGGAAGGAAGGAGGGAGTGGAAGATTGCTTCTTCCTTGAGTGGCTTGGCAAGAAATGCCTTGGGCAAGACAGGAAAACCTACCACGTCATGGGACATTCAGGTGTGGTATTCCGGATGGGGCCGTGGATTGCCAAGACTTCTTATTAGAGATAAACCTTGAGGCAAGCCTAGGACAAGCAGATGGGCAGCCCCAACTCCACTTGGCACAACAGAGGGAACTGGACCAAAGCCTGAACTCTTTGCCTAAATAAGAAGCGGAATACTCAAGCCATCTCCAAGCAGGAGTGGTGCTTCCCCCCCCCCCCAGCCCAGCCCAGGGAAGATGATTCCTGTCTCCGAGACACCATCCCATGTCTCTCCCTGCCAACAGAATGGCAGGAGATGGCCCATGCTGTCTTGTATCTTGAGTCCTGAAGTGCAGGAAGGAGCTGACTCTTCTAAACAAATGGGTCTTTAAAAACCCAAGAATGCCAGGGTCGCAGGCACATGAGACAGATCGGTTACAAATCCGATCTCTGTCGTTGCCTTTTGTCATTTCAAATAATGCTGCCCTTTGACCCAGGAAGAGCTTCCAAATGCATAAATAGAGCAATAATCTCCAACATCAATGTTTTGATAAAAATGAAAAAGAGGAGGAGGGAGATACATATTATAAACACCACCTCCGGGAAGCACAGTCAGGAAAAGTTATTAAACATTCTGTCACAAGCTTGGCAGGCACCACTGTCCACCCACCCAGCACTGAGTTCCTAATAAAGGCAGCAGCTCAGAATTTGTCACTCTCGAATGCATAATTCACTAGTCAAAAAGCAGCGGTAATACATTGCATTTTCATAAGGGACTCTGAAGCTGTCTAATTTCCCTGAGCCGCAGGACGGCAGGAGGCTGTGGCTACTCGCTGAGGCCCCTTTATGCATTATGGATAGATAGAGACTTTGCAATTCAAAGTGACAGCTCAGGCTCCCCATCACCCAATCCAGGAACTCCCACTATGGCAAAAGGCCTAGAACTGAGCAACACATCTGCCCCCAAAGCCTCTGGCCATTAGTGCCTAGCAAGTAGGTATAGGTGTGGGCAGATGGGTTAAGGTCAGAAAGGAAGTAAAAACTAATTACCTGGGTCTTGCCAAGAATAACCAGCCTGATCTGTGACTTGATACCAGTGTGTGTGTGTGTGTGTGTGTGTGTGCCCCAATCCTGGGGCTTATACTTAGGACCCAAGTATATATATATGAATAGAGGAAAAGCCCAAAAATTCTAAGTGACTCTTGCAACAGGTGACCTACAGGCAGGACTAGAACTTGTGTCTAGCTTTGGACCAGAGCATGGCTGATCCACAGATCTCAGCCTCCTGCATAGCTAGGATTACAGGCATGAACCACAGATATGTCTAGTTGGATTACATATTTTTTTTTATTTAACAAGTGGACAGAAGCTAGAGTCAACCAGCCCTATGCCTACCACCTGTGTTCTCCACAGTCTCAAAGGTGAGACAGACACTGTCCCTTCCCCACAGGCTGAATTTAAAAGACTATATCACTCTCATGAAGGATTATGGCAGGTCTTTCCTTAGGCTCATCCCTTCTCCTCGGGGACAAGGGTCAATCCATTGCATTGTAACTTGTTCTACTTTTTATGCAGTATGCACAGCGCTCAACTTCCTGGGTTTGAGTCTCAGCTGTGCCCCAACATCACCAGGCTTCGATTCAATTTCTCCAACTTTAAAGTTAAAATTTAAGTGCAGCTCACCTCAAAGAGATGCCAGATCCAGGGCAGAAGTGCTAGAGAGGAAGATGATAAAAATGTGGAAGTGGGAGGGAGGTCAGAAATGTCAAGACAGAGGAGGAGAGAAAGGTTGCCACATAGAGGCTGGTAGCTTTCTAGAAAGGGACCCTTCTGCTGAGGCACCTACCCAACCCTATTTTCCACAGGCTAGTTTTCGAGGTAGGATCTTGCTTTCTGCCCGGGCATGTGCTAGGACTATAATCCCCCTATTTTAGGGATCCTGTTGTAGTTAGTATTATAGATATGCACCACTGCAGCAAATTTCTAATGCTGAGATTGTCTCACAGATGTTTCTGCCCTGCCTGGCCTAGAATCACCATCTTTCATATCTCAGCCTCACACAGGCAGGATTCCAGGCAGGCTTATACCACATACTCAGCTATTGGTTGAGAAAGGGGCTCATGAACTTTTCTATCCAGGTTACTCTTGAACCTTGACTTTCTCCTCCCCCCACCCCTGCCCATCTCAGCTTCCCAAATAGCTTGGATTACAGGTGTGAGTCACTGGCACCCAGCTCCTCATGCGAATTCTACTATCCTCAGCGTGCTCACAAATTCATGAAAGAAGTGGGCTTGCTCACAGGCCTCAAGAAGGGGATGGATTACCCATTATCAACCATAATTAATTAAAGATTGAATTCCTGAACACAGGACACCCAAGTGAAAGGTGATGTTAAAAAAAAAATAAGGCCTAGAAGGAGAGGCAGAAAAGTCAGAAAGGTTTCTGATAAACTTCTGACATAAAAATCAGATCTCTGAGCAATCTTTTCCAGAACACGAAGGACTGGGAGATACTAGCTGCCCTCCAGATTCTCTACAACATAATCCACAGATAATCTACAACATGCATTGCATACTCCTGTGGTTTGCATAGAGAAAACAGAAGCACTAGGAAAGAGGGGATAACTGGGAGAGAGGGTGGCAGATGGATGAAGTGGTTCCATCTATTAGGCCATTTCTCCAAAAACAAGGAAATGATAATATTCCCACACAGCCTCAGGTAGGCATTGTATCTAAGAACAGTAGCTGGTACTGAGAGCTTGGAAAGGTTAGGGAATGTTTAAGCAAGTAGAAAGTTTGGCATGGAGGGCACAAGTTGTAGGCCAAAGCAGACCAGCCTAAGTCTCCCTAAAGAATTAGAGCTTTGTCGACAGATCTTGCAGAGACGGATGACACAAAGACAGAAGGTACAGGAAGAAGAAGTGAGGTCTGACAACGCCAGCAACATCCAAATGAACAAACCAAAAACTACCAAAAACTGGAAATTGGCAAAGGATCTGAACAGTCAAGGCACAAAATAGAGCACATGCCTAGACACTAAGCAACTAAAAACCTATCCCTTTGTTCAAATACTTAAGGATAATAACAAATATTTCAAGAGAAATCAGTTCCAGGACCAGGAGTTTGGCCTAGTGGTAGAGTGTTTGCCTAGCATTCATGAAGACCTGGGTTCGATTCCTTGGTACCACATACATAGAAAAAAAGGCAGAAGTGGTGCTGTGGCTCAAGTGGTAGAGCTCTACCCTTAAGAAAGCCCAAGCCCAAGGACAGTGCTTAGGCCCTGAGTCTAAGCCCAGGACCGGCAAGAGAGAGAGAGAACGAGAGAGAGAGAGAGAGAAATCAGTTCCAATAAATAATTTTAAGTCATAAAAAATTGTTGAGGTCAGGAAGTTTGGCCTAGTGGTAGAGTACTTGCCTTGCATGCACAAAGACCCGGGTTCAATTCTTTGGTACCACATATACAGAAAAAAGCTGGAAGAGTGCCAGGAGTTTGGCCTAGTGGTAGAGTGCTTGCCTAGCATGCATGAAGACCTGGGTTCAATCCCTCAGTACCACATATATAGAAAAAAGCTGGAAGTGGTGCTGTGGCTCAAGTGGTAGAGAACTAGCCTTGAGGAACACACAAGGACAGTGCTCAGGCCCTGAGTTCCAGCCCAGGACTTGCAAAAATAAAATGGTTGAGCAGTCTAGAAAACCCTGACATATTAATTACACAACTGGAAATTTTCCTTGTGGAAGACATCATGAATGTACCTCAGAAACAAGAATTTCTTTCATTTAGAATTAGTAGGCAGGGCCAAGAGCATGGCCTAGTGGGAGAGTGCTTGCCTAGCATGCATGAAGTCCTGGATTCAATTCCTCAGTACCACATATACAGAAAATGCCAGAATGGTGCTGTGATTCAAGTAGTAGAGCACTAGCCTTGAGAAAGCCTAACAACTGTGTTCAGGCCATGAGTTCAAGCCCCAAGACTGGCAAAAAAAAAAAAAAAAAAGAATTAGCATGCAGAAATCTTTTCATCAAAAGAAATCTTCCTTGGTGTTAGTGTGATTTTACAAGACGATCCTTCTGTAATAACAGTTTACATGTAATACAAACATAAATGTATTTATTTACTTATATTTGTAGAAAGATACTAAATGATATGAAGAGGTGTAAATTAAATGTTAATTCAGAAAAGAAAAGCTTAGCCAAGTGTCAGTGGCTCATGCCTGTAATCCTAGATACTCAGGAAACTGAGACCTGGAAGGTCTGCCTACGCAGAAATGTCTACCAGATAACTTCTCCAACTGACCAGCAAAATGTTGAACTGGAGGTGTGGCTCAAGTAGGAGACCACAAGCCATGAGCAAGTAAGCTGAGTAAGCACATTAGGCCTTGAGTTTAAGCCCCAATATCAGCAAGTGCGTGCATGCGCACAGACACACACACACACACACACACACACACACACACACACACACACACACACACACACACACCCCAAAAGGCTCGGCATATTAGTTTGTATATGCACATTGAAATGTCCAGAGGGGCCCTTTCTGATTATACAAGAAAGGGGTGGTACTCATTTTAATACTTCTACATATTATTTTATCTATATATACTTTATGTAGTTTAAATAATAACTGTATAGGTAAAATGATGTTCTTCATCAAAAATTCCAAACTCCTCTGTCTCTATATTAATCTACTCAAGCTGCCAAACCAAAATACCACCAGCAAAGTGACTCAAATAGCAGAAATTCTTTTCTCACATTTCTGGAGGCTGAAGTCAGAGGTCAACACAGCAGTTGCTGCAGGGTCTTTGTGACTTGCAGATAACCAGATGACCTCCCCTGGCCCGTCCTTAATACCACTATGAAGGCTCTATTACCTCCAAAAGCCCTATCTCCTAACACTAGCATACTGTGGGGTTCGATAGGGTCAATCTCTACCACAGCCAGTGAAGACAGGATCATTCTTCCCAGCTCATGTAATTCTATGTCCTTCAACCCTGTGTTGTTTCTTGTGAGATTTCTTGTGGCAGAAGAGCATTTTTACAAACATAATTGAGGATCATAAGCATGATCCTCCTGGAACATCCAAGTGACCCTTAAAACACACTCACAGGTCTCTTTGTAGGACAGCGGCAGAGATTGGGAGTGATGTGGCCAAAACATAAGAAATGTAGGCAACCATGAGAAGCCAGACGAGAAGAACAATGGCAATGCCCCTAGAGTCTCCCATCTGGAGGGCGGCCCTTCATTTCTCCCCAGTGATACTGATTCTGGATTTCTGTCCTCTGGAGTACTGAGAAAAAAATTTATTGTTGTAGTGTTGTGTTATTGCAGCTGGGAGAAACCAATACCATCTATCAGGCACTGGGTGAGGACATCTCCCAGTGCATGAACTGCCTACACTTAAAACATCCACTCCTGAAAACAGTGGCAGAAAAATCCCACTCGAGGCATCCAGGCACACAGAAGGGTAGCATTTAGTTTCTCCTTCAATGATGAGTGCTTAGGAGGCAGCATAGGAGAGAGATGCCTGCACCCACAAATCCAGCTTCCCCAACTTATCAGGCCTACTGATCTAGGGAAAAAAATGAGATGATCTACATTCTGTGAATCCTAGCTTGGCCCTGGCATTCCACAGCAGACTCACGGCTGGGAGTGAAAGACAAGGATGAGTCTGACAACCTGGCTGAGTGGTGAGAAACTGCAAGAAAGTCAAGATGCAACCCTACCTCTCCCAGAACTCATTTACTCCTTTCATCACCATGTGGCAGGATCCCTCCCTATCTGCTCACCTAATCATTGCTTGGCTTCCTTGAGCCCAACTGTCTTGACCCAGAAGTTCCATGACTGCAAGAGGATATTGAGCATGCCCTGATCTGGAGGGCTGTTATCACTTCTGGTTTAGCATCAGCAAGTATCAAATGGGCCTCTGGATACTCAAAAGGGGCAGGTGCAGATCCAGTGTGCTGGTCCCTGCATCCTGGCCCTCCAAACACCCCTCTAACAGTCAATGCCATGAACCCCAGCCTCTGTTCAGCCCACCTAGGTCCTATAGACACCTTTGCTTCCTCCAGACCCGCTGCCCTCAACCAGGTCACCCACCGCCCTGCCTTCCTCTCAACAAGGGATACAGCCACAAACACATGGCCAGGCAGAAAGTAACCAAGCTTTAAAAATGCAATCAGGGGCTGGGAGCATAGCCTTGTGGTAGAGTGTTCACCTAGATGCATGAAGCCCTGAATTTGATTCCTCAGTACCACATATACAGAAAAAGTGAGAAGTGATGCTGTGGCTCCAGTGGCAGAGCACTAGCCTTGAGCAAAACGTGTGCAAGGACCGTGCTCAGGCTCTGAGTTCAAGCCCCAGGACTGGCAAAAAAAAATTAATAAAAATGCAGCCAGTAAAGGCAAGAATTCACCCAGCTTGATCCAGAAAGGGTATTCTTGCTAGGATTGGTTGAGGTGCCTAGAAAAAAATGAGAACAGTATTGTTAGCTGAAGTTGAAGAAGCAGGTAACAGCTGAGCCCTGGGCTAGTAAGAAAAGACATGCCTTTGTCATAAAGCTCTGAAGAAGGGACCACAGAGGTGGAGACAGAACCTGGGTTCCTGTCACCTCCCATCCTCCTTCTGTGGCTCTAAACTTAGTCTCTGGACCAGCAGGAACAGCACCCTGTTAACTTGTTGGGACCTGTGAACCTCAGCCCCTTCCTAGACCTCCTGAATGAGGGTCTGTATTCTAGTAAGAATCTTAGGCCACTAGTCCACATGTTCTAGTATGAGGACAGGAGGGAATGAACTGCCTTCTCTGTTTGTAGCCACAGACCAGAGCAGACAGGTGAACCTGCACCCTTCCACGGCGTGGAGACCACTGCTGTGACCCCTGAAGGGTCAGTTTCACCACCAGTTGGTTCCATAGGTCCCCAGCCTAAGACTTTCTAAATGGTAAAAAGTCTCATTCTCATGCCAACCCATGCTCTGTGCCAGCCCAGATCAGCCCAGCTCAGCCCAAGTGGGCTTCTTGGCCCCTGGCCTCAGCCTGGCAAGCATATAAGGGTAATCCCTCCACCGCAGACTTTTGTGTCTCTGTAAAATGTTTAGTGAAAAACTGCCGACTATGTAAATCAGAGATCATTAGAGGTTGTTGTTGTTGTTGGTTTTTTTTTCCTTAAAGAATGGATTCAGCAAAATGCAGTTTTCTCTCCGGCTCTGGGTCTCTATTTAGGGGATTGGAGCTGTGTTTATTTATTTATTTATTTATTCATTAGCTAGGCCCACAGTCAAGGAGAAGGGAGCAGGGCTATTAATCTTTCCTGTCATCCATTCACAGATGTGGAGTTCACACTACAGCAAATGTGAAGTCAGCAGTACACAGGCACAAGGTGGAAATTTCAAGAGAAACAAGCTTAGAGAAATCACAAATAAATAAATAAGAATTCCAGGCAGTGGAGGAGGGGTGGGGAAGAGGCAGCATATTTAAAATCCAGTGTCTGTGCCTGGCTGGGTGCTGGTGGACTGGGAAGGAGGACAATCCAGTATGAAAAGGGTATTGATATGATAATCATATCTTTCTTTACTCTTCATCCTCAAGAAGAGAAGTTTGCAAAGTGATCCTGATGAAGTAGTATGTCTCCCTCTGTGTGCATGTTGTTTCTAGAGTGACTAAGACACACTCACCCTTCTCTGACTATGACATCTACTTAGTGGAGTCTAGAAATCTCCTTGGAAAGGGCAGTCATTTCAGCCATGAAGTATCCCTCCAGGGTATAGCTGCCAGTTCTTGGGCTGGAGAGACAGCTCTGGGAGTGGACTTTTGCTAAACAAAACTGACAATATTATAAGTGACTTTTGTGCCTAGTTCTAACCCAGGGGACCCCACTGTTCCTGTCCTACTCAACTGTAGACTTCATCAGAAAAGTTAGCCCACAAACGAGTGGTTTTCAAAAGCCTGCTGATCCTCTGACATATGCCTCCATCTCCTTTCTTTTCCTTTTTTTTTTTTTTGTGCTGGTCTTAGGGCTTGAACCCTCAGCCCAAGCACTGTCCTTGAACTCCTTTTGCACAAGGCTAGAACTCTACCACCTGAACCACAGCACCACTTCTGGGTTTTTCTGTGATTTATCAGAGATAAATCGTATGGACTTTCCTGCTGGCTTCAAACTGTGATCTTCAGATCTCAGCCTCCTGAGTAGCTAGGATTATAGGCATGAGCCACCAGAGCCTAGCTCCATTTCCTTCTTGCTCTGTTCTTGCTTTGAGGGCTGAGGTTCTGAAACTTAACCATCTCAGTAGGCATCTCTTTCCCTAACTCTTCATGGGCTAAGTAGGTAGCCAGAGTCCTACAGTGCTCTACCTCATTATTAACTCCAGAGACCTCATAGGTACCCATTGCTCAGCTCAGACTAAATGATTTCAGCCTGATACAAATCCAAATTTTCATATCTCTTCTTAAGAGGTAGGGAATCTGTATCTTCTCCCCTGCTGGCCCAGGATGCTGAGTTCTTGGTCACATGACCACATCTAAGCATGGTCTCATCTAAGTGGGGAAAACAGATCTGGCCTGCAGAGTTTTGTCTCACACAACTCTGAAAAGCAGTAGAGGAGAGTTGTCACTTCAGAGGAACTTCTCCCATCAAAGAGTGACTTCCTGGGGGCATAGAGCCCATGTTTATTCATCTCTGCTCCTTGACACTTAGTGAATTCTCAATAAACATTTGTTGAATTGTGCTGAAACCTGGGTCAAAAGCAGAGCTGAGAAAAGGCTGGCTGCTTGGTGGGGGAAGGATTAGGTTGTGCAGGAAGTGTTGCATGACTAAAACTCCAGGTGAAGCTTGCATTGAACAGGACTCATTGGGAAAGCCTTGTGGTCTCTTAGCAAGTCTGCCCCGGATGGAGAAAGGGGTCAAGGTCCCTCCTCCCTAGGGGATGTGCATGCCTAAGCAAAGAAGCATTGGAAGTTAGCTGCCTCAAGTCACAGAGATGTGTTTCCAGAGGGTGTGAAAGTAGCTGCTCTGTCCACTTGGATCTGTCTGTGCTCAGATCAGATCACATTAGCTTCAGAAGAGAAAGGGCAGAGATCACAGGTTGGATGAGCCCAACTGGCAGCTGAATCTGCAACTCAGGAAGCCCTGGCACAGAGGGTGGCCAGGGAGGAGGGCTGGGCATGAACTTGAGCTCGGGACAGTTGGGGAATGCAGCAAGTCTAGGACCCATATCCAAGGAACCACAGCTTCATGAGACCAGGCCTGAAACACCTCAACAATGTAACAGATCCCACTCCTAATGCTTGCAGGATGTGACAGCCACCCTGGAATCCTCTTTCTAGAAAGTCTCCACACTTACATACCACATCCACTTTCCCATCTCTAAAGCAGAAGCAGTAAAATCCCACTGAAAAGGAGGAAAGAACAAAATGTACAGGTAACACAATACACAGTACAGAGCACACTTCACTGATGACAAATGCCAACTTCCGGCTGGTGGTAAGACTCGTGTGTGGGGCCAGCCTTGTCCTGACAACCTCTCCTTACTTCCCCAGCTCACCCTCAGTTCCCACTACAGCAACCCCACCCAACCACAGCATCTTCTACTTTGAGCTTCTGTTCATGCCTTTCTGTTAATTCTCCCCACACCCTTGCCTAAATTATTGAACTCACTCCTTAGGGCTCAGGTTAGACATTGCTTCCCCCAAGAAGCCTTTCTGGATGTCACCCTACCACAAACCATGCACTTACACTTTGTCACATCATTGCTATACTGTGTGGCCACTACTTGTTCATCCATGCATCTTTTTCTTTAGACAGCAGATAGTCAAACGTAGTCAGCAAAGACCCATTGGCCAATAGTGTAGGCACCACAAGCTCTGTGGAGCACATCTGGAGCCAGAACATTTGTTGGAGTCTAGCTTGGCTTGACCAGGCTGAGTTGAACCCCAGGCAAGTCCCAGATCCCTGATGAATGCTCAACTATTGCCCGGTGTGCCTGGGGCACTTTGTTACATAGCATTATTGCAATGGTAACTGAAATCAGACAGCAGGCAATGTCTCTCCTATAAGTCTTTTGGCCTCATCTACAGGGGCTGATGACCAGCTTGGTGGAATGCCTGGGACACACGCATCCCTGGCAACAGTTCTCCACATTCGCATGGAGCAGCACCCTGTATTTATTCTCTGAACTGTAACAGCCTTTCATTCTCACTTGGGCTTGACTTTCTGAACAGTGAAGCAGATGGAAGAGCTTTGTGGAGACTCCCTGGGCACTGTTTGAGAAGGACAGTCTGTCTAGGCGTGGTCTGAAGATGATGGACAAGTCAGTTGCATAATGGTTCTCATCAACTGTACAGGGTTATGTGGACCAAGTGAACTTTGAGTCAACTTCTTTGGGCTTCTGTGGCACAAGACAGGGGTGATTCCTATTGGAGATCATCAGGATAAGGGTTTTGATTCTATGATACCCATGTGAACCAGAGCCATTCATGAGTCTCACACCGTGAATTTCACATGCAAATTTTTGCTCTTACATGAAAATTTGATGAAATGCCTTTATGCTAGATTTTTTAAAATGAGGTGGTAGTTATTCACAGTCCCATACGCATATCTCTTTGAGTTTTATCAGATAGATCTGCCCCTGAAATGATGTTTTCCCCACCCTTTAAATATAAGCTGGGCTGGTGCATGGACTAATGGAATTGAGAGGAAGTAATGTGCTACTTCTTCTATGGCAGGCATCAGTTGCTTCTCTAGGATCCCTGCCCAGCCTTTAGGTGGGCAACCTAGGCAAACCTGCTAGACGAGAGATGGCAAAAAGCACCACTGAGTCAGCCCAGCCGGAGGGATCCTAGACAAGCCAACCTGTGACCAGGCCAAGACCACAAGAGCCACCCAGCTGAGCTCAGCCCATACTGCCAACTCAGGGACTCATACACTGAGCCAATGAAAGCTTGTGTAAGTCACTGCCTTTGAAGTGTCTTTTATGCTGCAAGGATGACACTTATCCTTACTAAAAAATGCATTCAGAGCCCAACACTGCAGTTCAAAGCCAGATCAGGCAGGAAATTCCACAACATTCTTGCTTCCAATTAACCACCAAAAAGTTAGACATAGAGTTGTGGCTCAAGGGGTAGAAGCATTAGAATTGAGCACAAAAGCATGGCTCTCAGTCCAAGCCTCAGCATGCAAGCGTATACACACACACACACACACACACACACACACACACACACCTGCACACATACACACACACAAATGCATTCTGATTATTCACATGCATGACTATTATAATATTTAGAATAATTGTTTAAAAACATAAACAAGAACAAGTGTTGATGAGGACATAGAGAAACTGGAACCCTGGGCACGGTTAGAAGAAATGCAAAAGGGTATAGCTGCTATGGGAAACAATACAGCCAGTCCTCAAAAACTTAAAAATCAGCATATGATCCAGCTCTTCCAATGCAAGAATGAAATATGCCTGAAAGAATAGAATACGGGCTTCTGAACAAGATATCTGTAAATAATGTTCATAGTAGCATTTATTCACAACAGCCAAAACACAAAAGTCTTCTAAATGTCTAAATGTCACACACACACACACACACACACACACACACACACACACACACACACACACAATCATTCAGCCTTGAAAAAGAAGGAAATTCTGACACGTGCTACAACATAGGATTCTGCTAAGTGAAATCCACTAGTTACTAAAGGACAGATACTGTGGGCTCTCGTTTCCACTCGATGCTGAGAACTGAATGTGGGACCAGGGACTAGAGTGAAGAGAGAATGGACAATTCTTGCTTAGTGAGTCAAGTCACCATTTTATAAGATGAAACACCCTGGAGATGGACAGCCTGATAGTTACTGGACAGTATGAATCACTTAAATGGTGTTATGATGCTGAGTTTTATGATGTGTATCTTTTGCAAAATTTTCAAAAGATAAATGTATTCTGGTAGTATGAAGAATTCTCTAGAAATAACTAGTGGTCAGAGAGTCCTTGGCAAGTCTGAAAGAGAAACAGAGAAGGGAGACACAACTCTGCTAAGAAATTCTGGCGAATATAACTGTAACTCCTTTATACATGGAAATAAAATTTAAAAAAAAAAGAAATTCTGGGCACAGCTGGTAGAGAAAACAGGGTTCAGAACAGAAGAAATGGTTTTACTTTTTCCTTTCAGTGTGCCTTGTTACATAAGCATCAATAAATAAATATAAACGAATGGGGGTAATAAAAATTCCTACCTACCAACTTGTTTCCTTGCTGCCTGCCCTCTTGAACGCCTGGGGATACATCTTCCCAAGTAAGTGGCAATGCCTCTGTGTGTGGTTGCACCTCATTCAGTAGCATCGAGTCACTGCCAGGGGCAGGACTGAGCCAGGCTAGGAAGAGGTTGACCTTAAGGAAGCAATTACTCTTAGCATCCAGCAAATATTATAGGGCCACCACTGAGAAACTAGCAGCTCCTTCAATTTCACACCCTATCCTCTACCAACTCTCAGTGGCCTGATGCCTTCGAATCCTCTCAGGGAGCCTCACTGAAGTGGATGAACTAAAGACTTGTAGAGTCGCCCGACTGGTGGATAGACCTGAGAAGGGGGTCTGTTCCCTGGGATTCTGGAGCCAGTTGGGGACTGGCTTTTAAGGATGGAGCTGGAGCTGCCGGAAGGAGTGCAGGGCCCAGGTGAGGTGCGTGGTACCTTCTCCTCCAAACATCCTGATTTTCTTCAGAATTGGTATACAGTAAACTAAAATGCATATGCTAACCTAAGGCATCACTGGAAGCTGGACACCAGGGCTCACATCCAGGAGCCTAGCTACAGGTGGCTGAGATCTAAGGATCGCTGTAGAAGCCAGCCTGGGCAGGAAATTCCATGACAGGGGACCCTTGTCTCCAATTAACCACCAAAAAGCCAGAAATGGAGCTGTGGCTCAAAGGGTAGAACACTAGTCTCGAATGAAAAACAATCAGGGACAGTGCCCAGACACTGAGTTCAAGCCCTAAAACAGGCACAAAGAGGAAAAGAACAAAAGATATTATTTGCTAAGACAGGAAGGAGAAGGGAGGAGGAATAGGAGGAGGGGGAGTCAGGGGAGGAGGAAGAAAAGGAGAGGGAGAAAGACGTCTTGTAAAGTGAAGAGGGCAAGATTGAGAAGTACTTCAGCAGCCCAGTGACATCAGGCACCAGTGGCTCATGGACGCTGAGACGAAGCTTGGTTCAAACCCAGCCTGGATGAAAAGTCTATAAGACTACACCTTCAATTAACCAGCAAAAATGTAGACTGGAGATGTGGCTCAAGTGGTAGAATGTCAGCCACAAGCAAGAAAGCTGAGTGAGAGTGTAAACTCTGAAGTTGAAGTACTGGTACCAACCCCCACGATCCAGAAAGGAAAAGACTAATCTCACCGAGCTGGCCCCTCAATCTCCTCCCCACTCCCACCTTTTCTTTCCTTTATTCCTGATGAGCCTCAACCTCCACCCGAGGACAGCAGTTCCAGCAATGTCAGTCTGCAGGAAGGAGACCCACTATGCAGCCTTGCATTTACAATCCCTGCTGTCTTACTGCTCTGGTCCCCAGAGGAAGTACTGGGATTATGCACGTAAGCAGCACCTCTGGCTTCAATATGCATTTTCCTTTCCTTTCTTTGGACTCAGGACCTTGCAGTTGCTACATGGGTGTTTTCCCTCTTAAGCCACACCCATCCCTTTCTGCTCTAGTCATTTATTTTTATTGATTATGGGGATTGAACTCAGGGCCTGAGTGCTGCCCCTGAGCTTTTTCGCTCAAGGCTAGTGCTCCATCACTTTGAGCCACAGAACAGCTTCTGGTTTTCTGGAGAATCACTGGAGATAACAGTCTCATGGACTTTTCTGCCTGGGCTGGCTTCGAACTCCAATCCTCAGATTAGCCTCCTGAGTAGCGAGGATTACAGGTGTGAGCCACCTGTGCCCAGCCATTTGGATTAGGTTGAAATGGAATCTCACTAACATTTTTTGTCTTGGCTGGCGAACCATGGTCTTCTCACTGCTTTCTGGGCAGCTGGGATTATAGGCATAAGCCATTATACCCTGTCCAAATTCTGATTGTTAAACATCATGTTGCATGTGATTAATACATGCACTTTGTAGTCATCATTTTATTTTTTAAAAATTACTTTAAGAGCCAAAAGTATCTATACATGTTTCATAAATATTTTCTTTCTTTCTTTTGCCAGTCCTGGGTCTTGAACTCAGAGCCTGAACACTATCCTTGGGCTTTTTCAAGGCTAGCAATCTACTACTTGAATCACAGCACCAATTCTGGCTTTTTCTGTTTATGTGGTACTGAAGAATCGAACCCAGGGCTTCATACATGCTAGGCAAGCACTCTACCACTAGGCCAACCTCCAGCCCAATATTTATTTTCTTATGACACTGAAATATTCTCCAAATTTTCCTTTAAGTGATTCGTTAGAGAGAGGTGCAGAGAGAGAGAGAGAGAGAGAGAGAGAGAGAGAGAGAGAGAGAGAGAGAGAGAGAGCGAGCTTGTCTCTCATCTCACTATTTACTGACTGGATAACTGTGGGTTACTGCCCTCAAGGCTGCTGGTTTTGGAGAGCTCCATTTCTTTTCTTCAACTGTTTTTGCCACCCTGGGTTGCAAAAGGGTTTTGTGATGGTCGTTAAGGTTTTTGGTTATTTTGTTTTAGAGAAATTAACAATAACAACTACAGCAAAGCCAAAATCCACAATGGAATGAATGATGGATGATGGACAAATATCATCACCTCATGGGACATCTGAGGTCACTTGAGGTCAGAAGCAGAGAGCCCTACCTCCCCACCCCATCCCCCACAACCCCTGGCTCCTTAACACTTGACCTTTCTGAACATTAAAACAGGAGCCCATTAGATCTCCAAAACACGAAAATGGTTTGACACTATGTGCATAATCTAATACAAATCACAGACCCTTAATCGACATTTAATTTGAGGCAATAATGTTTTCCATGAGGGTAAATAAACAAAATATATAAACAGAAATATCTTCTATGATGTTTAATAACTACTTAAGCAGTGATCTGGGTCATAGATACTGAGCCCTAATAAACAGATGCTTAATAATCAATTGAAATGTATTGCTCTGGTTACGGCTGAAGGAATGGAGACTGATGAAATGGCAGGCCCTGAAGCATCCTGAAAGTGAAGAGAAGAGGTGTCTCTCCCCCTCTGCAACCAAAGGTACTCAGCTCACCTGCACCCTGGGATGTATTATCCTAAACCAGGTCCATCTGCTTATTTAGCCTGGTTCTCATTATAAATCTTTCTCCATGGGGCCGGGAATGTGGACTAGTGGTAGAGTGCTCGCCTAGCATGCACAAAGCCCTGGGTGCAGTACCACATAAACAGAAAAGGCCAGAAATGGCACTGTGGCTCAAGTGGTAGAGCACTACCCTTGAGCAAAAAGTGTTCAAGGACAGTGCCCAGACCCTGAGTTCAAGGCCCAGGACTGGCAAAAAAAAAAAAAAAAATCTCCATGACCCGTCCTGTGAGAAACCCACTTTACCAAGAAGTGCCTGAACTCAATCCTTAGCCACTCAGTCATCCAGTGGCTGCCATCTGCCCTGTCACTAGGTTTATAATCCTAACCTGCCCGTCCCCTTGGGAATTTCCTCTGGTCTGTGACATGTTCTTTCTTGTATAAGAAAGCCTCTCTTGTCCAAGCCTGAGCCGACTCACACAGGGCCTGGTCAGCCAGCAGCTCCAGCTACTTCCAAAACAATGAGCATGCAGGGGAGGCACCTGACCCCCCTGGCAGGTAGAGGACCTGGGCTCTGTCAGGCTGGAGCTTTGAGCCCTCACTCCTTCCCTGAAATCTTTTCTGTGTCACCTCTAGTGACATGTGTACACGCTTGTGGATGAGGGTGATCGCAGTGACAATAATCCCGACCCTTTGATGCCAACAGAACTTTTAAAGGAGAGGATTACCTCCAGGGTGCCCAAGGCCTATTGGAGATGTTGGGTCTGTGCTTGATGGACCCAGGGCGCCATCGTGTGGCCAGGTGGTGAGATGACCCAAAGGGGCCTCGGCTCCTAAGGTCCCTGATCCTTATCTAAGATTTCCTTCCTCAGACTGCAAAGGTCTCACACATCACCCTCTTAGAGGGAGGGGAAAAGACAAAAGGAGTCAGAAGCCAGAGCAAAAGAAGGGAGGCTGGGATGGCTCATAGAGAAATGTTGATCTGAAAAGACTCACAGCTCCTGGAAGAAAAGATGTCAGAAAAAGAAATGCCTATGTGAAGAGGAAGGGCAGAGCTACTAGGAAGAAATGTAGATGGTCGTCCTCAGAGCGCTGCAGTTCCACTACTGGTGTTGGGGACCTAGAGAGAGGAGGAGTCAGACTGAGGAGCTTAGAAAACAGAGCTCCTTCTCATCTCTCTCCTCGCCCCATCCATACCTCCCTATCACACTCTCCCCCAACTAGACACAGGCTAGGACAGTTCAAAGGAGCCTCCCAATTCATGCCTAAAGTACTAGCTCCTTGGGAGGCAGAAAATGGGAAGACCATGGTTCAAGGCTGGCCCTGTCAAAAAAGTTCACAGGCCCTCATGTTGACCAATAAATGAGAGATCATGTGGCCAAATTACTTCACATGCCTGTATGAAAATGGAATGGTGAAACCTGTTGAAGCTATTTTAAGAAGGGAGAGAACAAAAGAGTGATAGAGGCACTGGGTTTGATCAGGATATGCTGCACACCTATATGGGAATATCACAATGAAACCTCCTTGTACAACAAATATGCTACTAAGAAATCTTAAAAGAAAAAGTTTCCTGGGCAAGATGCCATGCCCCTGTGGGAAGCGTCAATAAGAGGATCACAGGGCCGGGAGTTTGACCCAGTGATACAGTGCTTGCCTCACATGCACGAAGACCCAAGTTTGATTCCTTGATACCACATACATAGAAAAAATCTAGGAATGGTGGCTCAAGTGGTAGAGCACTAGCCTTGAGAAAGCCCAAGGACAGTGCTCAGGCCCAGAGCTCAAGCCCCAGACTGAAAAAAAAATAAGAGAATCACAGTCCAGACCAGACTCGGCAAAAACATAAGTCCCTATTCAAAACATTATTAACACCTAAAGGGCTGGGGAAAAGGGCTGGGGAATTGGCTTGAGTGATAGAGCACCCACCTGGATTCCAGTACCCCCAAAGAGAGAAGAGGAGAAAGAGGAGGAAAGGAAGAGGATGGGAGGAGGAGGAGGAGAGAAAAAAGAGGAGAAGGATGAGGAGGAGAAGGAGGGGGAGGAGGAAGGGGAAGGAAGGAGGAGGAGGGGAAGAAGAAGGAAAGAAGAAGATTATAATGATGATGATGAGCAAGAGTCTCCTTCATTCACCTCCACTACTCCCTTCACTGGAGTCTACCATTCGGCCAGGTATGGGCACCCTGTATTATCAAAGAGGAACTTGATTGTATGCTAAGGTCAGGCCGACTTCTGGAAGGCCATTACTGAGCACTCAAGCTTGAAAATCCCACACATACTAGTCTACCCCCGTGTGGCTGTGGCCAGGCTCTTCACGTCTCTATTCCTTGTCTTCTGCTCTGTTAGAGTAAGTGCATCCTTCCCAAGAGTTTTCATGATGGTAACAATGACATAATGCATGCAGAACTAGATACTTTCACACTCAGTGAATTCTGTTCCCAGGTCATCCCAGGGGCCCTGAGCTCTACCGTCTCCTATTTTTACTGGTAAGAAAACTAATGGGGGAGGGCGGGCAGGACAGCATCCCCAGTCCTCATTGTGACTTTAGGACCTAGGAGCCTTTCTCCCCAGCAGGGCAGATACCCTCCTGGCTAAGGCAGGCATAGCCCCTGGCGCCAGCCACCTGCCACTCCTAGCGCTGCCTTCCCACCAGTTCTTGGTAGATGATGGCATCTGACTCACTCTCCTGTGCACTTTCTCCCTCCCCACTTGGTGTGGAGCGGAGGAGCTGGTGCTGTTAGCACACCTGCCACCCTCCTGTTGACTCGTTTCTTTAGAGAAGACAGAGAAGGGTGGTGTGGTACCTGGGTGGGGTTCCCACCAGCCCGCACAGTCGGGGAGAATTTCTGGGGATGCTCAAATAGAGATGTGGGGAATTTTTCTCCCACCTCCCCCTGCTCCTCCCAAGCTCTGAGTAAGACAAAATGCTTCCCCTTGCAGGCATGTAGGCTGGCCTGAGCAGAAGGGCCTAGCAAAAGCATCCAGGAAGGGGGGCTGCTCAGCCAGTTCAGGGCAGCGCTGCCCATCTCGTCACCTACAAACCAAACCTCCCAACATGGCCCAGAAACATAACACTGAGTTCACAGCACAGCACAAGCTGACCAACTAACATGCCTGCTGGCCCCTTGTGGATAGTTTATATGGGTTTTGTTTCTGCTAAAAGGAAGTTGGACTGAGTACTGTGGCTCAAGTTTGTAATTCTAGCTACTTGAGATCACAGTTTGAGGCTAGCTCGGGTAAATAGAAAGTCTTAAGACTCCATCTTGACCACGGTCTGGGCACAAAAAAGCACACAGCATCTCCCCGGGAATGGGAGAAGCACAATGCATGGGTGCCCACTGAGCAACACAGGACAGCAGAACTAAGAGGATCGCAGTCCAGGCTGGCCAAAGGGCTGTGGGTTCGCTCCCACAGGTGGCCAAGCTCAAATTCCTCAGACTTTCCAAGACCTTCACAGGAACTGTCACCCTCCCTTCACAAGGAATACCTGACAGAAGTGAGAAGCTTGCCCAAGGTCACATAAAAAGCAAGGATGACCCACGATGTAGGCCCCAACCATGCCCTAATTCTGAATGCTTCTTGACTTCTTTTTCTTTTCCTCCAGAAGAAAGAGTTCAAGAGCAATGAGGAAGTCTGTCAGGTGCAGAAGGAAACCACAGTAGGGCGGTGGAGGGAATCCTGGCTGGAACCAGCTTTGATTGGATGCATAAAATCTTTTCCTTTCCAACCTGGACAAGCCAGACAGCCCATGGAAACTAGAGAGTGGGGGAACGGCTAACTCTTTGGAACCAATGGGAGCAGGGTGAATGGAAAACTTGGCCTTTCCAAAAAGAAAAATGGAGCCAGGCAGAAAGATGTGATGCTCATTGGAAATTCTCACTGCACACTTCTTTCATTCGGCCTTGACTCTCAAGATGGCAGTGCCCCATGGGTAAATGATGGCCTCTGACTCAGGACCTGCAGCCGCCTCCCTTCCCCCCCCCCCCCCCCCCCCCCCCCCGCACTTAGAAAGGCCACTGATCCTTCAGCACATAGGGCGTGAATCTACCCTGCTGTGAGCTAAGGCAATGGTGATATCATTTAATTTGCCTTTAGAAAGGATTGTCCTGCTGTGGAACAAAAGTTCGTGTTTGTGACATCTATGGTAATCCCTGCTTGGAACAGGGGCTCAAGCAGCTGCTCTAGACTCCACACACGATCCACTAGTGATGCCTGCCAAGAATGAAGTTAGGATCCTCACAGTTGTTTGATCCACTCTTGTCCATCATCTCATCCAAAGAAGCAAAGGGAAAGGATGCTTTGAAAAAGCTGATCATGAGGTTAGTTAAAGGCCGGCCATGCCCAGTTGGGAGTGAAAGGGCGACCACTCTAAATCCCTGTGTAATTGTGTCACTGGCTTATCCACTATTCCTTTATTTAATTCCTTTGCTGCTTCAATTAGTCAGAATCCATTTTTTTCCTGCCTGAAGCTAAATAAGAAGTGTAACTTGCACAATTTTTCTTTCCTTCCTGATTTCCAGATACCATTAATACAAGGCTGTTGTAGTTAAGAATCTTATTAAAGGTTTACAGGGAGCACAATGAAAAAACGGAGAATGATTCCTCATTTGATGCTGGACACAGAGCTCGTACAAGCCTACTGGCCATTTGTTACCCTGAGAATTTCTCACCTTGGACACTTATTGCCTTCACCCTCCTGACTGCCCTCTCTGTCCCTCTTCTCTCCCAAAGAGCAAGGATTCGGCACATATCCTAGCTCTGTGGGGGACACTTGGCTGGAAACCAGGGTGAGGATATTTACCCACACACCATGACAAGTAAACAATTACATACAGAGTCGCTTTGCAAGCAGAATTGATTCGTTCATTTTTCCTTGGTGAACAATATGTTAAATCTCCCTATGGGAGAAAGAGGGGGGACTATAGGATTCTATGTCTCCAAGAATTTGGAAGAGTGATCTGACCATGCCCAGATACATCCCAGGCTGATGAAAGAATAACCACCTCACAGCACCACACAGGAGTGGCCAAAAGACCATGGGTACCTTTTTGGGAATCCTGCTCTGCGGAATGAACTGACATTGAAACGTCTGCCTCGAGGGACCTGTAGAAAACATGACAGGGCAGGAAGAGAGCTCTAGGAAGGAGAAAATGAAAGTGCTGGCCCAGAGGTTCCAGCAGGCATTTAGGGCTGAGCCCAGCTGTACACGGGTAGGAGGGATCCTGATTTCCCAGGCCATGTGCCTTTAGGCGCCATCTAATCCTATGGCAGTGGGTACTGATGAAAGGGAAGATGACTTACCCAAGACTGAGGTCAGGAAGTGAAAGGGCTAGGATTTGAAGCTAGGCACTGAAGAGGAGCCTCATTCTTAAACCCTCCAACACCCCCACAAGCTCCAGCCTGGCTAGTCAACCAAGGCAGTTCCAGAACCTGAGCTACCATTACATTCAGTGTTTCAATAAGTTGAGCCCTGGTGTCAGGGAACTACAAAAAAAAAAAGAATCTTGTGTTAGCCCATTTTCCCTGCCACAATGTTGTGTAACAAATATCCCCAATAGCTCAGCACTGTGCAGCAGTGTTCATAGGTCTGAGGTCAGCACAGTCATCTCTGCTTCTAAACAGAACCACTCTGAGTTCTGCTCTAGTGACTGAATTCTAAGACGAATGACTACCTGGCAAGCTGTCTTCCCCAGGCAAATAGAAGAGGCACAGGAGAGTTGAACAGAATAATACAGAAGCATAATTCCTCCCAGTGGCTCAACTAGTGCCCAAATGCCCTCCTCCCCTACCCCCCCCCCACACACCCTTCCCTTCTCCTGGGTGGTCCACTTTCTTTCCTCCTCTTGGCCCGCCACCAAATCCCTTCCAAGTAAGCTCACAAAGATGCCCCATGCCTTCTACCTACAAACTCCTAACTGCCCCTCCCATGGACCCCAGCCCTGGTTCCCAAGCCCCAGTCTCAGAATGAGGGCCTAGGGACAGGAAAGGGGGAGCCAAGAGCTGAGAAGCCCCTCTCAGGGATAGAACAACCCCAGAAGTTCTTGATCTGGGTACATGTGCGGGGTGGGGGGAGGGGAAGGCAGAGAATGGTCCCTCACTCCCCACCCCCCTCAGCTCCCCACATTCTTAATTTGAGACTCCAAAAGGAAGAAATAGTAACAGCCACCAGCCTGGCTGCAGCCACAGCATTTCCCGCCCCGTTAAGGCAGCCGAGAAAGTGCTGACAGGGACGGCTGACAAGCCGTGCGCATTGTAATTCACACCATAACAGCATCTCCCGGGCTCGTGGATTTCTCATTGAAAAATTATGTGATGTCTTTTTGGAAACCCAATACTGAGTTATTGATATTGTGGAGGCAGCCGGAGCACTACTTCCAGCTTATTAGCTTTATACTTTCTGAAGGACTTTTTTTCTTTCCCTCCCCTCTAATTTCCAACTTGGATTTCCCTTTTCAGGGTAAATTGGATCATTGTGCTTTGACTGAGTGTCTGGGTGGGCAGACCTGGGGAGGGACTGTTCTCTGCACCTGGAGTGGGTACTTTAGAAGTATGTCAAGATGTGGGTGTGGGTGTGTTTCTGTGAGGGTGTGTCTGAGTGTGTAAGCATCTCTGAACTTAATGGTATACCACTGGGGGGAAGGCTTCTGGCTTTGTATCCTGAGGGCAGGTGAACATATCCATATCCAGGAAGCCCCAATTTCTATGCAGTTCCAAACCCATTTCTCCTTCCTTCTCCTCACTCCCCCACCTTAGCATCTGGCTTCAGCAGGCTGGGACAGCAGACATTCTCAACTATCCCAGAATCAACAGCTGTTCCTGCACCATGATCACAACCCAAACTCAAATATAGAGAAAGGAAAAAAACGCCCTTTCTTTTTATTAGATTCCTACTGAAACGCCTGATTGGAACCTTCCCCCAGATGCACACACACTCACACACACACACACACACACACACACACACACAGACACACACACACACAGTTATTTTTCTTTTTCCTAACAGAGCAAGAGAAAGGCCCCAAGCATTCTATAACAACCTCTTTCAGTGGAAAAGGTGTTCCATGCTCTGCCCCCCTAAGATCTCTGTGACTGAGTTAAAATGGGCTCTGGGCCTTTTTTTATTATTATTATTATTAGATGAATTGCATCATTAAATTACATTATAAAAGCTAAAAATGCACCATTAATTTTCAAAAACAATAGTAAATACATCTCATTTCTAATACATGATTCTGCATTTAATTTTTGCCTGGGGCCTTGCCTTTTTCTTTCTTTTTTTTTTTCCAGCTTCACTGTCTCCCTTTATGCAGACTATATAAATGGAGCTAAATTGCCAAGGAAATTTTTGCCAAATGTCCATAATGTGAAAATAAATGAATTTCTAATTGGCTGTTGCAAAAAGAAAAATTACTTTTTGATCTCAGCTCAGCCAAGCAAAAATCTACCTAGCCAGAGTAATAAGATGCATAGAGACAAAGGCCTGGGGGTAAATGTCCATAGTGAAATCTCTTCTGCCCTACTATGTACTCCTCCTAGCTCCCTAGACAGTCTGACCCTGAACAAACTGGAGTGTGGGGGGGAACTGCTATGTTGGGGATCCATCCATACAGTGTTCCACCTCCTACCTTCACATTTCCTGCTCCCCTGAACCTGATTGGAGCACAGCTCCACCATCCAGAATTGAAGTACCTCCCATTCGTTCCTGCTTGACCTCTCACCCTTGACCTCCCATCTATAAGATAGCCATCACTTCTGCCTTTGTAGGTTCATTAGTGTTTTAGGTTGAAGTAACCCCCCCCCAAATTAATATACTAAAGTCCTATGCCTCAGTAGGTCAGAATGTGAAGGGATCTTTACAAGAGCAGACACAGGCACACACACAAGAGTGACATGGGGACAGACCCTTCCTTTCAGTCCTCAGATGGAAGCAATCCTGGATATTGTAAGATGATGGATTTCTGCTTCTGAGGCCACTTAGTCTCTGTAAGACAAATACACAATATTTGAGACCCTGACAACCTTGGCAGAGGCAATCCCACAGTTTAACAATTAGGTCCACAAGGTTTGGTCTTCTCCTCTTGGATCAGAGTCTTCAGGGGTTATAGAAGCCCTTGATCACTAAAGTGTGCCTGTCAGGAGAGCCTCTGGTCCTTCCTCAAATCTGCCCCTGTAGTTCCCTTCCTTGAGTCAAGTTCTGGCCAGTACACAGTCTGACTTTAAGCCCTAGATTCATCTCACAGCAGGAAACCCAAGGCTTTCAGAAGTGAAAGGACTGGGCGAGGACCACACCTCTAGGAAGTAATAATAAGGGATTGAAATCCAGATGCTCTGGCCCAGGACCCAGGTTAAGTGCCCACTACGCCTCCATTGCCAGTCAGGATCCAATGTGAGGGATTTGTGCTGGGATATAGGTGGGTCCCTCAGCTCTCCAGGCCCTGGAGCCAAGGGCTGAAGAGTAGATAAGACCTGGGCACCTGAACAGATCTCACTCTCAACTGGAAATGGAGCATGGAAACCCTTCTAATGAGTCCCCCACCTGGGTGTGCTCAGATCCTGGGCTTTGGGGTACATCCTCTGGGAATAAATGCAGGCTAAGCTGGGTGTTGATAGCTTGTGCCTATAATCCTAGCTACTCAGGAGGCTGAGATCTGAAGATTGTAGATCAAAGCCAGCGAGGGCAAGAAAGTCTGTGAGACTCTTATCTCTGGTTAACCCAGGTGGGGGGGAGGGGAAGAAAATCTAGAAGCAGAGCTGTGCTTCAAATGGTAGTGTGCCAGCCTTGAGCAAAAAAATCTGGGAGACAGAACCTAGGCCTTGAGTTCAAACTGCAGTACTGGCACATGCACACACACGTGTACACACACACGTGTATACACACACACCTGGGATTCGATCCCAGGCAGCCCCCATCCGTACCTCAGACCCTTCCTAGCAGTAGGCTGGCAGCTGATCCTGTAGTGACTGAATTTTGACCCACAATCCAGGCAGTTTGTAGAAACTTCTTTCCTTTTTAGTGTGCATATTAATTATCCTGAAACAGGTGCAAAAGCAACCCCGTTTATTATTGTTTCTTTGAGCTCATAATGGCAGTTGTTTCAAATGAATCCCGTTAACCCGGGTGAGAGAATTTATGGCCCCAAATTTACACGGGGCTGCTTAATCACCGCACCTTTGCTGCAGACAGACTTTCTGGGAGAACCATTTGCCCCACGATTTGTCAGTGGGAAAATGGCCTCATATAAACGTTTGGAGGAAATAAATGCTAATCCAAAGCTCAGTCTTTCACTCTCTTAATTGCCCGGGGGGATTTAAAGGAGGCAAACTTATTTACTCACAGCAGGAAGTGAGCAGTAATAAACCATGACCACTGTGCGCTGTCCCTGACCAGGCTAGGGAGAGAGACTGCAAGTTTAAAGGGGCGGGGGATAGGCCAGGGTAGACACTAGGTCTTTGCCCACCCACTGGCTGAAGACCATCCTGTACTTTAAAGAGACTGTCTCTTTGAACTCAATTAATAACAGAGCAGATAAATGGTTGGGCTGAGATATTCCTGTCTCTCTTACCCCATGCTGTGCCTCCCTGATTCCCAAACTGGAGGTTACAAAGGAGGAAAGAAGCAGTCCCCCAGTAGTCTCCAGTAGTCCCCAGTAGCTGTAAAGGGAGACTTTAAATGGCAGCCAGGCCAGGCACCAGTGGCTCGTGCCTATAATCGGGGCTACTCGGGAAGCTGAGAGCTGGAGGATCGTGCTTCAAAGCTAGCACTGGCAAACAAATCCAAGAGACTCATCTCTAACTAACAAAGAGTTGAAAGTGGAAGTGTGGCTCAAGTGGTAGAGTGCCAGCCTTGAGCAAAAGAGCCAAGCAAGAACACAAAGCCCTGAGCTGAAGCCGTGTGTGTGTGTGTGTGTGTGTGTGTGTGTGTGTGTGTGTGTGCACATGCACACGTAGGCAGAAGGTCTGGCTTGAGAAGCTCCCCACTGGGTTGGGGACTCAGACTGAAAGCCAGCATCCCAGCATCCCTCCAGAGCTCAGCCCACAGATGGAAACCAGCCTGATGTATCTGGCAGGAGAGGGTGAACACCAGACACTGAGCAGGCACAAGGTCCTTCCCAGGATCAGGGGACTTGTCAGGACATCCGAGGGTCACACCTCCACCTATATCTTCCTAAGCCAGGATCTTTTTCAAGCTGTCCCTTCCAAACTTTCTCCTTGGTGGGGGCCCAGGTGAGCCACACAGCCAGCATAAGATTCCACACTAGCAGACCCACAGACATGGTTACTAGGGTCCCTGCGAAGATGGAATCCACCTGCAAGACACGCTTCCCTAACCTTCAAGGTCTGAGATTGGCCAATGACTCACCAACTAAGTCCCACCCAAAGGGGAGGGCACTAGAGATGCTGATCAAATTCCTGGGACCGGAGGAACTGGTGTCAAATCCAGATAACCAGGACAGAAGTGGGGGGGACAAAGATGAAGCCTATCTGTCAATCAATCTATTCATATCTAACTTCTGGACTGAATAAAACCCCAGACAAACCAAAGCGTTGGTGCTCCAGAATCTTGCTCTGCATCCCAGTCTCACTCTAATAACCTTTTTTCTCCCATTTCTCACTAGGCTTCAAATCTTGCTCAAATTCTTCTCTCATGGACACAAAAGAACCAAGGCTGTTTGGCTTCCTTTACGAAGGGGGAAAAGGCCCAACCTGTTCTGGTGGCATCACCACCAGGGATGCTGTGTGACTGTCTCGAGGAGCATCATTCTCATGGACTCAGTGTGAATGGCACCACTTAGAGTTGTTCAAGCCACAGCCTGGGCAACTGTCCAGAACCAGGGACAGAAATACTGAAGGAATTTCCCTCTATGTTTTCCTGTGCTTTATTCTCCCCCCACACACCAGATATAGGAGAGCCTTTTCAAAAGGGCCTGAGAACAGAGATTCCAAGGATCTCACCTTCAGACTCTCTACTCTCCTCTTTGTCCAGCTTCTGGGTTTTTTCAAACAGGCCCAGGAAAAATGATTCCCAAGGCCAAGCAGGCATACTGACACAAGCATGTCCATAACCTCAGCTACTCAAGAGGAAGAGAACAAAGAGAGGGAGGAGGAGAAGGAAGAGAGGGTGAAGAAATTTTTCAGTCTTCTACTTATAAGACTAACACTGCTGTTGGCTTAGGGCCCCACCACCGTGATCATGTTTAACCTTAATTATTAATTACTTTCTAAGAGCTCAGTCTCCTATTAGTGACATTGGGAGTTAGAGCTTCAGCACATAAATTTGGGGGGGGACTCAGATTGGTCCTAGTACTTCCAACCGTGTGCTAGCCACAGCTGTGGGCACAGGGTGCAAATTTAAAAGGACAGGGTGTCCACAAGAGGCAAGATGAGGAATAGGGCACGAGCTGTCCCTAGATCTCACCAATCTTGAAATACATTCTAGCACATGCAGCCAGTTCCTGGGCTCCTGTGGCAGAAAACAGCCAATGATTAGGGTAAGGGTCTACTCTCTAAGACTGATGCCCTGGCCTAGTGGTCTTCATAGCTCAAAACTTTGCTATATGGACCCTTGATTCTCCCCTTTCAATCTTCTTTTTCCTGTAAGCGGATACTCATCACTGAATTATTTTCTCAACCTGCTTTCTACTCGTGAGAAATTGGGGACTCGCCTGGCACAGTGGCAGTGAGTTGAGTCAGAGCTTGAAGTGTGAATATTCACTGAAACACTCTCTTGGAAACTTTATGGGTCTCCTGTACATCTGAGTCAAAGATTACTAAACTAAACATGTTCCAACCTCTCCTCTTCCTCCTCCTCTTTCTCTTCCTTTTCTTCCCTATCTTTCTTCTCTCTTTGCCTTTCTCCTATACACTCCTTTATCTACCTCCTTTCTTCTGCTGGATCTTTATAATTCTTTTTTTTTTTTTGGTCATGGAGCTTGAACTCTGGGCCTGGGCACTGTCCCTAAGCTTCTTTGTGCTCAAGGCTAGCCCTCTACCACTTGAGTCACAGGGGCACTTCCTGGATCTTTATAATTCTCACAAATCATTTTGTTTAGCAGGGAGAGTCTACCAGCACCACCTTAAACACTCAGGTTGAAAGAAGGAACCTTGTGCAGCACAATGATTCAAGTCCATGACCCCTACATACTCAGAAGGCTGAGCTCTGGAGAATTACAATTTCAGGTCCTGAAGAGGGGGCCAGGGAATCAGCCCCAAGGCACCTTTTCAACCAACAGCTGAGTGTGGTGGCACACACATGTCATCCTACCTACAATGGCGAGTAGCAAGTAGGAGGAACATGGCCCAGAAACCAGGGAAAAGATGGAAGTGTCTTAAAATAACAGTGCAGACAAGGGCTAGACTGAGTTCAAGACCCAGGATCAGCGCCAGGGGGAAAAAGAAAAAGAAAAAGAGGACTAGAAGCACAGCTCAGCAATGTGGTTCCAGCCTACCAAATACATGTCCCTGAGTTCAAACCCCGCCAAATGAGAGAAGAGAGGGGGAGGGGAAGAGAGAAGGAACCTTTTGATCTGCTCTTTAGCCCCACTTTGAGATTTTCTTAATGGCTAGAAAACTGAAGTAAGAAACTTTTATTTCCTACATACAAGTGCCCAGCCACCTCTGTTTCTCCAAAATATAGGTACTTGCTGTTGCCAAGCCTTGTGCTCAGTGGGACTGCCTTGAAGAATCCTGGCAGAGGCTCCAGGAAGGAGTCTCAGGCATGGTCCAAACTCCGAAGCGTCAAGGTAGAGTGTGAACTTTGCCATTCATATATGGGAAGCACCCTCTTTACATTCCAAGCAGGGAGAATTCCACAGCCTGTGGAAGAGACTCGCCCCTGGCCTCAGAGCCTAGTCTTGCTTAGCAAGTAATCAAAAAAATAAAAAAGAAGAACATGCCACAGGGTGACAGGAGTACTAGATAGAGGAGGAAAATGAAGCAGCCATGGCTGCTTTCTACATGCACTTGGGAAAGGCTGCTGTGATGCAGGACCCAGGCAATGGGAGAATGTGAGGTGCGGATGCCTTGGGAAGGGCAGATATCTGTCAGACAGTACGTCTGGAGGTCTAAAAGAAGAACCAGGGAGCCAGGCTGCCTGGCTGTGGATCACTCTCATCCAGGGCTGGGACTCCTAACTTAAATTGGGAGGACTTCCTCCTACCTCCACCACAGCCAGGACACCCTGTACCCACACCACCTCCGCCCTGCTGAGCTCTGCTGCTCCCTCTCCATTCTCCTTCCTTCCCCTCCCCACCCCCAGCTACTCACTTCCCAAGACAAATAGCAGTTTCTTCCTGCTCATCCATCAGTGCTCCCGGGCCCATCCATTAATATTGCCATTCCCCCACCTGTCCCCCGTCCCAGCCCCACGTCCTTGCTTGGGGACAGGGTCCATTGATCAGAGGCCCATCTGTCGCTTGTCACATTCTGGAGGCCCTGACAGCAGGAGACATAGCTGTTGCTGGCCAGGCCAGCCTGGAGCCAAAGGAAGGAGGAAGCTGTTCCTCCATGCTGACGCTAAGGCAGAGATGTGAGGAGAGAATGGGCTATGGGGTCAAGGTAAGCTTCAGCCAGGCTGGAGGGACCTGGGGAGTGGTGCTGGCCCACGTGCCCATTGGCCTCGGCCTGCATCCAGCCAGGGGGGCACTGATAGGGGAACAAGGAGGGAGGAGGGCTGGAATGGCTGTCTCAGGCTCCACCCTAGGCCTTGAGCCCGTCCCAGGCAGCCTCCCCAGGCAGGTGGGACTTCACCAGATTTGCCCAGGCATGTGAGAGCGTCCTAAGTACAGCCAGCCACGCACCGCCCTGTATGCCCTCATCCCACCTCCACATGTGTGATGGCCCCTCCCTAAACTTCTCTCCATTTTTCCCATTTTTACACACGTAAAGCTGTGAGCAAGGTCTCAGGATCAGAGGAGTAGGAGGCCCAAGATCCTGTCCCAGGAAACCAATACACAGCAAAACTGGTGTGGATGGACTCTAAGCATCTCTCCCACTGTCCCTTCAGATTTAACATAAATTCAAACATAAAAGTGGTCCAAGCACCAATGACTCATACTTGTCATCCAGGCAGCTCAGAAGGCTGAGATCTGAATACTGAGGTTCAAAAGCCAACTGGATCAGGAAAACCCATAAGATTCTTTTTTTTTTTTTTTTTTGCCAGTCATGGGGCTTGAACTCAGGGCCTGAGCACTGTCCTTGGACTTTTTCTCAAGGCCAGAGCTCTACCACTTGAGCCACAGAACCACTTCCAGCTTTTTTCTATGTATATGGTACTGAGGAATTGAACCCGGGCCTTCGTGCATGCTAGGCAAGCACTCTACTACTAGACCAAACTCCTGGCCCCAAAATACTTGTTTGTTTTGTTTTGCAGCCAGTCCTGTGCTTGAACTCAGGGTCTGGGCATTGTCTTTGAACACTTTTTGCTCAAGGCTAGCACTCTGCCACTTGGGCCACAGCACCACTTCTGACTATTTCTGAGTATGTGGTACTGAGGAATTGAACCCATGGCTTTGTGCATGCTAGGGGAGCACTCTACCACTAGGGTATGATCCCAGCAAGATTCTTATCTCTACTTCACCACAGCAAAAAGCAGGAAGTGGGGCTATGGCTCAAGTGGTATAGCCCTAGCCTTGAGCAAACAATACTAAGGGACAACACCCAGATCCTGAGTTCAAGCCCCAGGACTGACACAAAGTAATAAGCTAGGTGCCAAGTAGCTCATTCCTATAATCCTACTCAGGAGGCTGAAATGTGAAGTTCAGAAGGAAAGAACATTAGAGTCTTATCTCCAATTACTCACCAGAAAACCAGAAGTAGCTCAAGTGCTAGAGCACAAGTCTGGAGCATAAATACTCAAGGACAGTGCCCAGGACCTGAGTTCAAACCCCATGACCAACAAATAAATAAAGTAAGTAACAATTTTTTTCTTTGTTTCTGTTTTCATTCTCTTTTTCCCCCCCCCCTCATGTTTGTTCTTTTATATGTCTTTGAGAAGCTAATGGATGTCACAGAAATGGAGGGACAAAGAGTGAACAACTCTAGTGCTGGTACTCACTAGATACTATGTTGAAAGTGGACTATACAGCGTGTGTGTGCATCTGTTGGGGGGGAGGGCTAGAGGGAAAAACTGGGAGACAGTGAGGGAAGGAGTGACATTGACTAAAAAGGAATGCACTCTTTACCTGACAAATTATCATAACCCCTCTGTATGTGACGTTTACAATAATAAAAATAAAATGAATAAAGCATTAGGAGTTTCAAAATGGCAGCCACAGAGCTCAAGGCCATTCTGGCAAGGGTTCCTGTGACACCACACACCTGTGCTCTGGTGAGGCCAGGCTGTCTATGCCCCTCCACCCTCATCTCATCCAGATTCTCACCTTGTAGCCTATCCCCCACACCCTGAGGACTTGGGCCCCTGGCTGGGGTGCTACTATCACTCCCAATGGAGCCACCTTCCACATGGACCAGCTACCCATCCCGCTGCTACCAAGTAACTATCTAACTAAATACACAAAGCCCTCAAAACTCCTCCACAGCTTCTATTGTTGGCCATGGCTTCACCCACTGGCAATTCGAGCCATGTCTGGAGACACTTTTGGTTGAAACTCTGTGAGTGGGATCACTGCTGGTGGGTAGAAACCAGATGCTACGCAACATTCCACCACATAACAATTCCCAGCAAAGAACTGTTTGACTTGACATGCCCAGCATAGAAGTACATACCTATAAATCCCAGCTACTTGGAAGATGGGGATTGGATCATGGTTCAAGTCTAGCCTGGGTAAAAATTCAAGACCCTATCTTTAAATTTACAAAACAGTAAAAAAAAAAAAAAAAAAAAAACAGGTTTAGTGGCTCACGCCTATAATCCTAGCTACTCAGAAAGCTGAGATCTGAGGATCAAGGTTCAAAGCCAGCCCTGGAACAAAAGGACCTGAGACTCTTATCTCCAATTAACCTCTAGAAAATGGGAAGTGAGGATTGGTTCAAGGGTAGGGCAGTAGCGTTGAGCTGAAGAGCTCAGGGACAATGCCCAGGCCCAGGGGTAGGGTGGTAGCCTTGAGTGAAGAGCCCAGGGACAGTGCCCAGGCGGAGTTCAAGCCCCATGACCCACAATAATAATAATAATAATAATAATAATAATAATAATAATAAATTTGAAAAGGAAAAGCTGGCAGGGAGTGTGGCCTAGTGGTAGAGTGCTTGCCTAGCATGTACAAAGCCCTGCGTTTGATTCCTCGGTAGCATATACACACACAAAAAAGTTGGAAGTTGTGCTGTGGCTCAAGCGGTACAGTGCTAGCCTTGAGAAAGCCCAAGTTCAGTGCCCAGGTCTGGAGTTCAAGCCCCAGGACTGGCAAAAATAAATAAATATTTTTTAAAATAACAATAAAAAAACTAAAGGACTACAGGCATTCTTAAGTGGTAGAGCACCTGCCTAGCAAGTCCAAGTTCCTGAAATCAAAAGCCAATACTACCAAAAAATGTTCTGTCCAAAATGTCAACAGTGTGGTGCATAGGTTGGAAAATGGCTGAAACTTACACTGTCATGTTCATCCCTGTCCATCCTTGTAGCCCAAAAAGCCTCTTGCTCATGCTCCTCTAATTCAAGTTTTTACCATAAGGTGGCGCTGGAGATAATGGCTGTCTCCCATACTGCTGGATACTTCAAGGCCTAGATTATAGATTCACAAATGACTCTGCTCTATGCTTCTCTACCAAAACCCACATCCTGTAAAATATCAAACCATCCTTAAAGTGCTCATATCTTTTGGTGCTATTAGGATTTGAACTCAGAGCCTTTTAGCAAGTGCTCCATCATGGAGTCCTACCTGTGCTGGAAATTTTGGTATTATAGGGTCTCATTTTCTGCCTAGAAAAGAACCTGGACTGCAATCCACCTATGTCAGGCTTCCCATGATATCTGGGATAATAGGCATATATCACCACACCCCGCTTCTCTCCAAATTTTTCTCCCTGCTGGCATGAAGTGGCAGGCCTCCCAAATCTCAGCCTCCCACACATGTGCACCCCCACAACTGGCTCAAAAGAGGCAAATCCAAGCTGGGCGCAGTGGCTCACCTGAGACTCTTATCTCCATTTAACCTCTAGAAAATGAGAGGTGGGGATTGGCTCAAGGGTAGAGCAGTAGCTTTGAGCTGAAGAGCTCAGGGACAGCGCCCAGGCCCAGGGGTAGTGTGGTGGCCTTGAGCTAAAGAACTCAGGGACAGCACCCAGGCCAAGTTCAAGCCTCATGAGCCCCCCCCCCCCCTCAAAAAGAGAAAGGGGGGGAGAGAAGGAGAGAGAAAGAGAGAGAGAGAGAGAGAGAGAGAGAGAGAGAGAGAGAGAGAGAGAGAGAGAGAGAGAGAGAGAGAGAGAGAGAGAGAGAGGGAGGGAGAGAGAGAGAGAGAATATCCCACTACTACCATCAAAAGGGAAAACAAAATGTATCTTCTCAGGCTGTACCCAGAATCTGCAACTTAACAAGACTCCCATGTGATTCCAGCACACATTGATTCAAAAAGCGTCACTTTACAACTGAAAATAAATCACCGCAAACTTTCACTTCCCATAAAGCACCTGCTGCTACCAATCCTTGCCAGACAGGATTCCCTTCCTAGGTCCCAATCACATGACCCTGGAAATCAGCCATCACAACCAACAAGATGGGAAGTGGTTTCCTATTCTTAGGAGATCCACACGGCTGTCCTTCTGTAAATGGACCACTTTATTAATGTGGTGTAGCTATTGACTTTTACTGCCTTAAGTGTCAGAAACGATTTGTCCATTGCCCTTTTGGGCTTGTTTAGGACAGTGTCTTGAGATATAGTTTGGGTTGTTTGTTTTTTTAAGCTAAATCTGTTAGTCTTTTCTTTGGCAATTCTATCTCATCCTAAAATGAAATGCTTCTCTTTTTATGCTCTCTTACAGTCTTTTATTGGTTTATTTCTTACTGTTTTTACCTATGCATAGGGCTGAGCGTTTTAGTTTGAGGACCCTAGAATAAAATAAAGATCAAAACTGTTCTTCAGGGGCCGGGAGTTTGGCCTAGTGGTTAAAGTGCTTGCCTAGCATGCATGAAGACCCGGGTTCAATTCCTCGGTACCACATACATAGAAAAAAAAGCCGGAAGTGGTGCTGAGGCTCAAGTGGTAGAGCTCTAGCCTTGAGAAAGTCCAAGGACAGTGCTCAGGCCCTGAGCTCAAGCCCAGGACTGGCAAAAAAAACAACAACAACAAAAAAAACTGTTCTTCAAATAACCAGATTTACAGGTAGCAATTACCAACTAATCCATGCCTGTCTTATGGAGACCCATTGCACCTCTCCATGGACCAAGCTCTCACCCAGGATGCTCTATTTCAGCCTATTGATTCACCCATCTTCACTTGTGCCTGTAGCATACTGGTTTTATTATTGTAGCTTTATCTCACATTTTAATACCTAGTACAAAAAGCCCTTTTCCACATCAATTTAGCTATTCTCATCTTCTTGTTTCTCTTTCCCCCCGTTGTATCTTTTTCCCCCCATTTGTCATGGCAGAGATGTAACTCCAACTTCTGGGTACCAGGGGCTCTTCCCAACTGGAGGCAGTGGGTAGAGAGAGTGCAGGAGGTGGGGTGGGGGAAGCATGGTGGTATTTCCCCCTCCCCTCTCCCCAGCACTTTAGTGTTTCTGCTAGATTTTTATTCTTATAGGAGTTGAGCAGAGCCATGTTTTACACCCGAGTCTTCACCCACCATGATCTATGTCCCTTTTACAAACTTATCTCTGGGTTTTTGCTCAGTTTATAAGCTCGGGGTAATCTTTCTTCCCTAAAGCTCCCTTCCACCAGAGTCTGGGGGAACCTTGAGATTTCCTGCCAATGATTTAAAGGGCTATAACATTCGCAGGCTAGATTTGTTTTAGTGTCCATAAAACTCAAAAATTTCATAAAACAATTGGTGAAAATAAAATTACCAAAAAATGATATAATGCCAGCAGACTGTATAATAGTTATGGGAGAAATGGAGACCATGATTCACTGGGGGATAAAAATGACAATGTATTTATTGCAGTGCACTGACAAGAAACTAATTTGTCCCTTTTACTTTTGAGACAGGGCAAGAATTCCGATTTTTCTCTTCTCCCTCTGACTCTGACAGGAAAACAGAAGGTGGGGGCAAATGGGCCTCAGCCCATGGGATGTGTGTGTGTGTGTGTGTGTGTGTGTGTGCGTGCGTGCGTGTGTGCATGTGTTTGCATGCACTCATATGAAGAGTTTTAAAACAAACAAAACTGTTTAGTCTCATCTTTTTGAGCTTTTGAAAAAGTTTGCTCAATCTATAATATTTGTGTCTGTATGTTTTGGATTGCATCAATGCAGGTCTCAATGTATATAAGTTTGTGTGTATGTGTGTGTAAGACAGAAAGTGTGATAAGCAATAGTGGAAATAGGTGGTTTAAAAATGGATAATTTTCCCACTCTGTGCTCTGACGGAAAAAAAAAGATATACCACATAAAATAAAACTAAATGTTCAGTTAAGAATCAGTGGTCACTTGCAGGTGAATGGAGGATGAGAGATGACATCACAGAAACTCAGGGAAAGTTCCAGAAGTTGTGGGACCATTCTATGACTTGATGCGGTATAGTAGCCTGGGTATGTGCATTGGCCCCAAATCATTATACTATAAAATCATAAAATGGAAGAAGTTGATTATATAAATTATACCCTCCCCCAAAGACCTCTAAGACTTTCCTTAGGCTGCAGGAAAGAAGAAAGAGTAGAAAGTTACTTTTGACCTTGTAATTAATAGACACAGAATCTGGACACTGTGAGAGCAAAAGGGTACTTACTGAATAAATAAGTGAATGAGAAGTTAATGAATGAATAGGTAATGAGTGAATGAATAAAAAAGTGAATGAGAAGTTACTAAGTGAATGGGTAAGGGTACATGAATGAATGAGTGGAATTGATGAATGAATGGCTAAGTGAACAAGCACCAGTATATGAATGGATGAATGGGTGGATGGGTGAGTGAGTAGGTGGGTTGGTGGGTGAGTGAATGAGTGACTGAGTGGGCCAACATATTTCTCCTTAGCAACAGAGGCCACTACATAGAATGATGCAAACTCTACAGAACAGCCTATGGGAAGGGGTTCATTAAACCCACCTCACCAATAAAGCAAAGGAGGCTTAGAAAGGTTCCTGGGCTTGACTTGCCTCTGTCACAGGACTGGCTCTATTGCCCAAATTCATCATCCAATACAAAAATGACACTGGCCCCTAGAGGCCCAGGCACAGCCCCGAGCCTGCTGCCCCTCCTGCCCTGCCCTGGATCCTGCAGAAGCTGCTCTCAATTCTAATAGACAGGTGACAGCGGACACGGGGGATGGGAGACAGAAGAATGGGCAGGACTGGGGACACAGTCATCTGTCCTCACACTTGAGGAATGAGGCAAGGAGGGACATGCCACAGGAGCCTGGGCAGGAGCTAGCGAAGAGTTGGTAAATGGCTGTGAGGGGGTTGGGGCCTAGGTAGGGATTAGAATACAAACCTTCCCAGAATCCACTTGGAAAAATCAAGGAAGATAATATTTGGGGATGAGGTGCAGGAAGATGAATTGATAAGCTGCTTGATGTAGCATAAAGGTCATTCAGCGAACAGAAAGCTATGCTGTCATGGTCAGGCCGGTCCTCTGCTCCAGCACGCCAACTTGACTGAGCCATGACCCCGTGTGGTTTGAGGCTTGCCTGTGAGGGCGTTTCTGGATGGGATGAAGACTGGACGGGTGAGCTGGGTTAAGGCAGGTGGCTTCCTGGTGTAGGTGGGTCTTACCTAGCCAGCTGAAGCCCTGAGCAGAGCACAAAGGCTGACTTGCCCCAGCAAGAAAACTTTTCCTGCTTTCAAACAGCGATGCCGTTCCTCCTCCGGGACCTGGAGACCCAAGTCCTCCACAGGCTCCACACAGGCCTACAGACTCATCAGACACCGTGATCTCCATGCCTTAGCATCAATTAAAATAAACCTGCTCCTGAGTGTCTCTACCTCCTGGTGCTGCTGTTTCCCTCCACATCCCTGGTGGATGCACAGCCGCTTCCTCAGTGAGCAGAGGACAGAGACCCGAGGGAGCTAAAGAGAAGATTCTGCACTCAACAGCCACAGCAGGGACTAGGGGTAGACCTGCCACCAGGTGAGTGTCCATGTCAAGAATGCCCACAAGGAGACAGCTGCCACGCTGCTGTGGTCCACCTCCACGGTACTGCCTGCCCATTTCATGCTTCTTGGTTGATTGTGTTTCTCAAGACCTAGACTAGAACTAGGTATCTAATGCTTTTCTTCATTGGCTGGTAATTTACCACCTGAGCCATGCCTCCAGTCTCTTTCTTTGCTAATTGTATTCTCGGACACACGGACACGGACACACACACACACACACACACACACACACACACACACACACACACACGTCTGTGTTTCTCCTAGCCTCTGCAGTAAACAAGGCCTCAGATCACGGACCTATGGTTCTCTGGGCCTGGACAAGTGACACAAGAACATAAACTTGCAGATTACCTGAGGATTGGCTGGCTCCAAGAAGATACCCTGTACCCATCCAGCCCACACCCCCAGCACTGACCACAGGAGAGAAGGGCCCCCACCTGAGAGGAGACACAGCCCCTCCATAGAGGCCACATCCTTCCAAGCACATCCATCCATTCTCTAGGTAGAAAGCAGTTTCTTGTTCCTCTTCTTTTCTAGTATCCTGGGATCCCTATTATCTTCAAACTACTGCAGGTGCTATCAGAACCCTAGTGTGGGGGAAGGGGGTTGTTGGGGTGGATTGCACGGAGCTTCCTTTCTGGGAAACTATCTTCAGCTCCCATGCTGGGACCCAGAGAACAGAACACTCAGGTTTCCAAAGGCCACAGAACCCACTTCTCTGACACCTGCATACTTGAGTAAAAGCCACATAAATAAGAAGAAAGTAAACCAATTTTGTTCACTGGCACCTATGGGGAGGTAGGGAGGAAAAGTAAGAAGGGAAGAGGATGGGGGAAGAGAAGAAAGAAGGAGAGGAAAAAATGTAGAGAGGTAAAAAAAAAAGACAGGAGGGGAGGGAAGGGGAGAATGTGACTCTGTCCCACTGTAAACTGTCCTATGAAAAAGTCCAGCTAACAAGAAACTGAAGGAGGCAAGTACACTCCAACATCTAGCCAGATGTTGGCAACATCTGTCAGCAACCTGTGAACAATCAGGAAAGTGGATGCTCCTCCAGCCCAGCTCAGGGGTGGGAAAGCAGACCGTCCCTTCTGTTAAAGTGAGCTACAAGGCCATATTCAAAGGGACTGGGTGGAGGCAGGAGCAAACAGAAAGGCTGTATTGCAATTTACCCCAGTGACCAGAGCATGCACTATGCACAGGATATGTTTTTTACCAGTCCTGGGGCTTGAACTCAGGGCTTGAGTGCTGTTTTAGGCTTTCTCAAGGCTAGAGCTCTACCACTTGAGCCCAGCACCAATTTCTGGCTTTTTTCTATGCATTTGATACTGAAGAATCAAACCCGGGTCTTTGTGCATGCTAGGCAAGCACACTACCACTAGGCCAAATCCCGGCCCCCAAGGATGGTATTTTATCCACAGTGATGTCTGCAGCTCAGGAGTCTCCAGCACTGATTTTAGGATCTCGTTTTGGATTTCATAAACAGCTCAGCAGCTGGCTGCACCTATATATGGCTCAGTCCCATAAACACAAGCTCAATATTGGAAAGCAGAACATAACTTATAGCCACACAGATGCAGGAAGAATCACACACACACACACACACACACACACACACACACACACACACACACACACACACGTTGTCTCCGGCCTGTATACACCTAGAGTCTCCATGCATTATCGATAATGCTCTCGTGCACAAACACCATCATCACGCAAGGCCCACTAGCAGCACATCACACTTCAGACAGGAAGCTTGCTCAAAGGAGGTGCAGGCATTGAGACACACACATGGAAGGAAGTACCATGAGAACCACATGCTCTGGAATCATGTCTGTGGACACAGACTGAGAAACCTGCCCATATTCCCACGCCTCAAGTCCATGTGCACACATGGGCTCAGTCAGTGCACTCCACATCAGAGGAGCACACGCACCCACACACCCACACACCCATGTATCCACACGCCCACACCCATACACTCATATACCCATGCATCCACACATCCACACACCTACACCCACACACTTATACCCACACATCCACACCCACATATCCATGCATCCATGCACCTATACATCCGCACATCCATGCAGCCACACATTTACACACCCACACATCTACACATCCACACACCCACATTTCACGCATCCACACATTCGTGCATCCACCTGGGAATGGCTGGCTTCTTTCCTCCATTGGGCCATTGGGTGCTCCCACAAAGATGAATGTGCTCCTCTCAAAGATGAGCTGCCAGCCCTACAAATCAGTGCCCCTCAAGCTCCTTCTTCTCCCACCCTCGACCCTCCCCCATTAGTCATCCAAAGGGGAAATGCAAAGAGTAATAATAATTAGACAAGGACAAATCACTGTGCTGGGTTAGGGATGGCTTCCGCTCAATAAAGGGTGGTTTCCGTGGCAACCAGGGCAGATGCTAGGGACTAGGGCCCTGGGGAGGCTGCCATGGGTGGGCATGGAGCACTGCAGCCTAGGGCTCACCCCTGCCCAGCAGCTGGAACCTGAGAACCCCCAGTTCTGGGGAGGATGAGGCAAGTGTAACCCTAGTCCCAGGCACACTCATAAATTGTGCTGTGGAAGCATGAGCTGTGTGAATGGGAGGTGGATGAGTGTCTGTCACGTGCTTTATTTTACATTAAATGGCGCAGAACTCTTCATTTTTCCCCCAAAGCTTATCAAAAGAATTGAAGTTTCAAAGACAAATATGTTATTTCTCATTACGATCACAAGTGCTTGTTTATAAACGTTCCAATAACACAAAAGTCGAATTGCCAAGAGCTCAGAGCCCCAGTCCCTAGTTGGGCACTGACCGGATATGGCCCATTCCCAGCTGGACCAGGCAGTTCAGGACATTGGAATGGGAAAACATATCTTACTTTGTACAGATCCAGGTCAGCCTTGTGAGTGCCATTCTCATCCCCATGAGGATTTCAGAGGGTCTGGAACATCCCTGTTTTGGCATCACAACCTTATGAGAACAGAAAGGAGATCCATCAATTAGACAGCCAACTCCAAAGACTCCAGTTTTCACCATTCAACTCAAAGCTGGGCTCTATACAGAAGAGAAGGCCCAAAATAGCAGTGATGCACTGAAAAGATGACTTCCTGTGCCAAATCTATGCCACAAGCTCTCTTGCTCTGCCACATCCCTTTTTTTAATCTACTTTTCTATCACCTTAAAAAAAGAGAGAGAGGAAAAGAACACAAAAGCCAATGAAATACAAATAATATCTGTACTTCAGTGAATAGTCTGGGGCAGTCTGAATTTATTTTGGATAAGCATGCCATAGTTATTATATGAAATTCTCTCTGGGATCAGTGGTTTAGGCCTGTAATTCTAGCTAGCTGGGAGACAGAGATAAGCCTAAGCAAAAGAAGTTCACGAGACTCCATCTCAACCAACAGCTGGGTCTGAATGGTAACCCTGTCATATTAGTGACAAAGGTAAGCACAAATAGGAGGATCGTAGTCCAGGACAGTCTAGGTAGAAAGAGATCAGATCAGGTATTTAAAAAAGTGAGACCCTTTTGCAAAACAAACCAGTGCAAAAAGGAGCTGACAAAGTGGCCCAGTACTACCAAAAAGAGAGCTGTTCTGTTAGAGAAGTTGAATGGTGGTTGGGTGGGAGGAGATAAGAGTGGGTAGAGGGCATGGAGGAATCCCCTGTATTATTTTTTGCAACATTTGGTCTTCTAAAATCATTTCAAAATGGAATGACTGTTTAAAATGGTATTATTATAAAATTATAATGGATACCTGTTGACATCTGTCTTAACCAGGTGGTGAGCCCAGGTTTGCTTGGGACATTTATGTTTTCTGCACTTGTTTGTTGTATATTAGCTTTTTATCCTTTTTCAGAGGGGTTGGTTTCTCAAGACTCAGTCTATGTAACCCACACAGCCTCAAACACGTCATTCTGCCTCATCTTCGTGCACACACTAAGCGTGCAAGTGTGAATCACCATACTCGGCTCCTAGAATTTTTTTTTGTGGGTCATGGGGCTTGAACTCTGGGCCTGGGCACTGTCCCTGAACTTTTCAGCTCAAGGCTACTCCCTACCCCTAAAGCCACAGCTCCACTTCCTACAAGAATTTTTTAAATATGGGAAAAGACATCTCTAGAAACAAAAAAAGATAAAGTACAGCAGACATGTAACATAGAAAGCCACAGCTGTGAAAGAAGAGGTATGAAGAAGACAAATACAAACTTTAGTCCAGAGAAAGAGGGGGAGGGAGGGAGGGAGGGAGGGAGGGAGGGAGGGAGGAAGGAAGGAAGGAAGGAAGGAAGGAAGGAAGGAAGGAAGGAAGAAGGAGAAAGAAAGAAGGGAAGGGAAGGAACCTTAGGAAGGACCCTCCTGCCTAATTTGTCCTTGGAAATATGATAGAGGGGGCCAGGAGTGTGGCCTCATGGTACAGTGCTTGCCTAGCATGCACAAAGCCAAAAGTAGTGCTGTGGCTCATGTGGTAGAGCTCTAGCCTTGAGGAAAGTCCGAGGACAATGCTCAGACCCTAAGTTCAAGCCCCATAACTGGCAAAAAAAAAAAAAAAAGAAAAAGAAAAGAAAAGAAATATGATAGAGCAGATGCTGGGGAGGAAAGGAGAGGGGAAGGACACCAATTCCCCAGGGAGTTGCTGGTCTATGGGCACCTTTCTAACTTCTTCGCTAGGTAAAACTCAGCAAGGGCTTACTTCAAAACACTCAGCTCCCCCTCTGCAAGAAGAAAATAAGCAAAAGAATGAGTGGTAATTGACAGAAGAATCCACTTCCTTATTGCTGTACTCTCAAATTAACTAGAATTATACTTTTTTTCTGCTTTCTGGTAGAAGATTTATGAGTATTTTGAAGGGAAGAGAAAGAATTGAGATAGAAAATAAACTCACTTATGGATAAACAAAAACTTAGATGCCTTGTAATTTTGAATTCCAAGAAACCCAAACCCACCTCCACACACTGTGTATCTCATATCATTTCCAAATTGCTCTCCATGAAAGCTGTACCAATTTGTGCTCCCTTAATAAACACATAAGTGAACCATTTTCCCCACAACCATGCCAAGACTCTTCGCCAATCAGAAAGGTGCACTGTAAAAAAAAAAAAATCACACTCACTTCGTTCCAACTGAACAACCCGTTACATTCACCACCCCATGACGTTACAAGCTCTGCCCGCACCAGCTCTTGGCACAGACATGGAGAGTGAATATCAACCAATTTTAACAAATTTGGAACAGCAAGTTCTTGGCTGGGAAAAATATTGTGGCTTATTGACGGATGCTCCTCATGAGGTCGTGAGCATCATGTACCAGCCAAACTCGTGGAAATGAGTTCAGCCAAGAAAGGCGGGGAGAGGGTGCTGGGAGAGGTCTCTGAGGCCCAGAAAGGCCAGAACCTCTGATGCTGGCCTTCCCAGAGCCTGCAGAGGTGCCTGTACATTCATCCACCCACACATTCATCTACCACCCATCCATCCACCCACCCATTCATCTACCCATCTACCCATCCACCAGGATGTCATCTGCTTCTCTCTGTAATCCTGCCTATTTAGGAGGCTGAGATATGATTATTAAGGGTGAACCCAGGCAGAAAAATTCCTGAGACTCTGATCTCTAACTAATTAGCAAGAAGCTGGAAGTAGAGGTTGGCTCAAGTTGTAGGGTGCCAGCCTTGAGCAAAAAGGCTAAGCAGGATCAGAAAGCTCTGAGTTCAAGCCCTCGGGTCAGGGCACACACACACACACACACACCCTAAGCGTAGAAAGGAGATTTAGGCAAACACTCTACCACTAGGTCAAACTCCTGGCCCAAGGGAAATGATTTAGGAAAAGGGTGAATGGGCAAATGAGGGTAATGGGAGGTAAATATTAGCAAAGCACATTATATATTTTTCTATAGTATTTATATATGACACAAATATATTTAATATATTATGTAATATGTAGTACATATTAAATAGTAATATCTATTGAATATATAAGTATATTAAATATATTTACTATAAAATATATAAGATTGTATAATACATATTTATTTTTATTTTTTGCCAGTCCGGGGCTTGAGCTCAAGGCCTGAGCACTGTCCTTGGGCTTTCCTCAAGGCTAGTGCTCTACCCTGAGCCTCAACACCACTTCTGGCTTTTTCTATGTATGTGGTACCGAGGAATTGAACCTGGGTCTTCGTGCATGCTAGGCAGGCACTCTACCACTAGGTCAAACTCCCAGCCCATGTATAATACATATAAATGCCATAAAAAACTATAGTTTAAACATCCAATATATGCTAGAAAAATTTTAGTATCTCCAAGCAGTCTCAATGAAAGGTATCTATGTTTTCATAAAGCCCTAAAAGCGGTAGGAGACTAAAATCTACATATTCCACAGTTAGCTACTGAGCTTGAGAGCTCTTCCCAGCCCCTTCCCAGCACCTAGCACCTAGCACGCACGTGGACCCTCTCAGTAAGTAGACCAGAAGCCCAGCCAGCCAGGAGCTCTGGGATAAGGGGCAAAACAGGAGGTAATAGCTGATGGGAGGATGGTATGTAGGCCAAATAAGTGCAGTGATGGGAATGGCTTCCAAAAGTGGCCTGGTCAGGGGACCTCCAGCGGACACACGCTGAGACCCAGCAACCCTGGGCCCTGGAGTCCACGAGGCTGGCCACGTGTCCTGCCTCCAGCTCTCATTAGCCAGGAGATTTCCAGGAGCAGGTAAACCTCTCAACTGCAATGGGCCACCCACACAGTGAGAATGAAGGGCAGGCCTCCTTTAGGCCCAGAAGATGACATGTGGGGAATTTTTAGTGCAATCTTTTCTCTGCAAGGCGATTCCGTGAAGTTTAACTCCCAGTATTTAATTCAAATTAGCTCAGAGTCCCCCACAAGCCTGGCCTCGGACTGGACTCCTCCAGAAGGGTCATAATTCACATTCATCACCCAGCACCCCTCTTCTCACTCTCATTCTCTCACTCAGACACCCAGGCTCCTCTGCCTCTGCCCTCAGTCTCCTGCCTTCCTGCCAAACACTCTTTGACCTCCTCCCTCCTTCTTCCCTTCCCAGTCTAGACTTGCTCTTTTTTCATTGCTGAGGTGCATGCACATGTATGCACACATGCCAACTCTGTCCTCTACAGGTATGCACATGCATATAGGCATGCATATATATGCAGACATGGAAACACACACCCACACGTGTGATAGGCTGTGCATGCACATACAAAGCCAGGAAGTGGTGTGTGCTATCCAGGGATTACACTTGCCACGCGGGCTCCATGACTTGTATTCCAGGCTGGTGTCACATTGAGTGAGCCAGGACACACAGTGGCCAAACCAGGTCTTCCCTCCCCAAGCTGCCCTCCCACCCTTCCCACTAGCCGGGAGAAACAAAGACAGTTTAGCAAGAAGTCCCCAGCTAAGCGGTTTTTTTAAGACCTTCAGCCAGCCGCTGCTGAGGGCTGAGCTGAATGTCTCACTTTATTAGTGAGTTTGGCCTTGGGTGTCTGGCTGTTTGATCAATCCTGCTGGGGGGAGGAGGGGAGGGGAGCCCTCGTGCCGCCCGGCCTCGCCTGCACCTGATGAACAGCTGCCCCCGGATCGCTGATCACCTATTGATTTTCTGCCCTGCCACGGCCGCCAAAGCCAGCTGCCATCTCCAGCCCTGTCACCCAACCACTTGGTGACTAACTCATCCCCCCCCTCACTCACTGCAGGCCCTCCCCCCTCAACACCAGCCTGTCCTGCCCTTTTGGCTCTCACTGAGCTCAAAACCATCCTCTCTCTCAGGGCCTTGTGGTGAGACCAATACACCAAAGTCAAGGGCCCTTTCTCAGTGACTTCCCACATGCTAGGCGCCTGGCATGGTAACCTTTCACAAGTTGCTGCCTTCCTTTGTATTTCAGTTTTCCCATATGTAAAATGGGCATAATCTAGCATCATATAAATAAGACAGCAATTTCAAAGTGATGGCTCAAGCCTGCAATCCTAGCTACTCAGAGATTTGAGATCACAGTCAGAAGCCAGCCCAGGCAGGAAAGCACATGAGACTTATCTCCAATGAATCACTCAAAAACAGCAAGTGGAGCTGAGGCTCAGAGTGGCAAAAAAGCTCAGGAACAGCACCCAGGCCCTGAGTTCAAGCCCCACAATCCACAAAAAAAAGTACATTTCTAGAGCTCCAGAGGCCTCTGAAATGCTCTAGAAGGCCATAAAAGTCAAAACTATGGTGATAGTAATAATACAAAAATGTCTTTTGTGGTCTCAGTGGAAAATTTAACTCTCGATGGAATGCTCCAAGATTGTGGGATTAACCCCAAAGCCTGAATATAGGACAGGCATGATGTACACACCTATAATCTCAGAGCTTGGAAGGCAGAAGCAGGAGGACTGTGAGTCTAAACCTAGTCTTGGCTACATAGAGAGACCCTACCAAAATAACAACTTTGAAGCAGAAAGGAAATCTAGTCATCTGTTGCCTATTAAATCTGACACTATAGAGATTTGCAAAAATTGTAAAACAATGCCATACTGCCTTCTCCCGTAAATGTAAGCATGTGGAAAATATGTCATAGCTGGGTGCCGGTGGCTCATGCCTCTAATCCCAGCTATTCAGGAGGCTGAGATCTGAGGATCACTGTTCAAAGCCAGCCTGGACAGTAAAGTTTGTGAGACTCTTATCTCTAATTAACCACCAGAAAACCAGAAGTGGCACTATGGCTCAAGTGGTAGAGTGGTAGCCTTGAGCTGAAATGCTCTGGGACAGCTCCCAGGTGCAGAGTTCAAGCCCCATGACCAAAAATAAAAGTCATAAAATGGCATTTATGCTCAAATGTTTCTACTGTTGTTCTTTTAAATAAGTTGTAAATAAGCATTATTAAAATTTCTCAGTTTTGACTCCTAAAAATAGAACTGTAACTCACTTTCACAGGAGTTCATTCAGCACCTTGAAAATCCTTGAGTATAGACCAGAAACTAGCCAAGGGCTGGTGGCTCATCCCTGTCATCCTAGCTACTCAGGAGGCTGAGATCTGAGGACTGCAGTTCAAAGCCAGACTGGGCAGGAAAGTCCATGAGACCCTATCTCCAACTAAAACCACCGGAAAACTGGAAGTGGCACTGTGTTCAAAGTGGTAGCATACTAGCCTTTAGCAAAAGAGCTCAGGAGGGATAGTACCCAAGCCCCAAGTTCAAGCCCTCTGACCAACAACAACAAAAGAAAAGAATATAGACCAGAAACTGCTTCTATAAACTGCCAGACAGGGAAGGGAAAGAAGGAGAGGAGAAGGAGGAATCAGAGTGAGGAGTAGTATTCTTTTGACTGGGGGTCATAGCCATCACCCCAGTTGTGCTGGGCGGGCTACAGAGGGCAGGTCTGGGGAAGTTGTCCTTAATTAGAAATCTAGTCACTGAAGCCAAAATGGGACAAAAGTGGGGTCCCTTCTGTTGGGATCCCTGCTCTTCTCCTCCACTGCCCCTCTATGCCATTGCCAAGGGCCTGGATATCTGCCTGACCTGCCCCCAGGCTCCTGACACTGACTGCACCTGAAACCCTCAAGCTCCCTCCCCAGGGAGGCAGCTAGTGTGGAGAAGGGTGAAGCTGGGTGGGGAAACTAGACCACAGCAATGTATTGTTTAGCACTGTCTCTGGCTCTGTTGTAAACACTTTGGAAAAGTTCAGCCACCCGACCCCTGCCATCTTATGAGGTTGTTCTATAAAATGCTCACGGCCATCTGTTGTCACACATGAAATGAAAGACACAGAGACTACCAGCTAAAGAGCTAACTACTGACAGTTTCCCAACAGAAAGTGACATGTCACAGCCGGCAGGGGCAGGCCACATGAGAAGTCCCCCGCAGTACAGGAAGGAACCAGGAGGAATCAGGAATCAAAGGCCTCCTGATGTTTGCCTTGGGAGGAGCTGTGAGACAAGGAGAGCAGTTTAGGACTGGCTAGCTTTAATAGCTTAAGTTCTCCAAGTTGTACTGCTTGGGTCTTGTCAGCTATGTAGCCTCGAAGAAGAGAAATCTGGCTGGTGTTACCAAGAGCAGTTTGGGGTGAGGGCTCTGAGCTGGAGACTGCATCAAAAGCGCCTGTGTGCAGATAAATGGTTCTCATGTCTAGGATCGGCTCACAGAGACAGGCCCTTCACTTGACAGGCCCTTCACTTCCCAGCCCCACTGCCTCCTGTCAGGCCCATTTCTGAAGCTGAGGCTATTTATTCTCTGGCCAGCCTCCAACAGACCAGAGCCTAGCATGGGACAGGCTCAGGCCTTGAGTGCTTGTGTCTTTAACTTGGACCTGGTGGCCTCGGCTCTGATGAGCTGGGAGATCAGGCCACAGCTGTGCACCATGCCCTTGGGCCTGCTTCTTGGTTGGTACCAGGCATCTGGTTACCAGAGCCACTTGAAGCTGCAGGAGAGGGGGTGCAGCAGTCACACACACACAGGTTAGGGGGTGGTCTAAGAGGACCTAAACATCCCACTGGTCCCTCAGATTGTCATGTCCCGCATGCTCCTCTGCACTTCTCAGGTCTGCAAAGAAAGCTGGGACTTGCATCCCCACACAGCATTTGCCCAGCTTGCACTATGAAGGTCTTGGCAGGCCCAGTCAGTCATCAGAACTCCATAAAAGTTTGCTGGTGATTTGTGGGTGGAAGGACAGTGGTTGGACCTGCTAAGTGGAGAAATTCATGTATTCTTCTTAGGGGTGATAGAGATGAAAGGACTGTGTAGTGAAGCCCAGCTTTGGGCAGAATGGACAGAATAGGGGAGGGAGCTGGTCCTTAAGCGCTGGGGTTTGGGCCCGACCACCTGGGAACATACCTGGCTGGGCAGCCCGCACATTTGCACCAGACAGGGTCCACCCTCAGTGGCAGTTATCTAAGGCAGTGGCAGTTATCTAAGGCAGTTATCTAAGCACACAAACATGGGATGACAGCGCCCCCTGCTGGCAGCCACATGCTTTATCTGCCTGGAGCATCCCAGGACCCCCAAGTGGTGGAAGAAATGGCCCTGTCTGGCTGTACAGGCCTCCAACATTCTAGGGAAGCCACTGCAACCCTGGTGAGTGGACCAGACACCAGCAGCCTCCATCCTTGGCTATTTGGATAGGGACCAGTCCACCCACTTGCAATGTCCCTGTGTCCTTATCCTTCCATGTCCCAGCCATTTTTTTTTTTTCTGGTCCATTCCACCCTCAAACTCCCCCAGGCCTAGGTATGAAGGCTCTTCTACAACTCCAAATACCCTGAGTCAGTCTATCCAGGAAGACCCTTCAGGGGCCATAATTGTTGGTATCTGGCTTTCACATTGAAGGTCAGAATACAGGACCTGACCAGCTCAGTGTCACATAGAAGGGGCAGCCAGCACCCCTGCTGGTTAGTCAAGAGGGAGCCATTCCCAGGGAACTCCTGTTCTCATGGTCTCAGGTTCCAGATCAGGTTGTAGAGTCCTGGGCCTGAAAGTCCTACCCTGGCCAGATTTTCTGGGGATTACTGTCACCTAGAAATCCACCCCCCAAAAAAACTTGTCCACAGGTTGTCAGGGATTTGGGCAGGTTACAGTGGGGCGTTTTATCTCCATCCTGGAGGAGTGGGTCTCAGCTGTGGAGCCCAAGATAGAGGGCCCACTTCCCATGATATTCTGCACATCTTCCCTGGAGCCCTTTAGGACAGCTACCCACACCTCCAACAGCCTCTTCAGCATTCTGTCCCGTCACTGGTCTGCTTATGGGGTCTCAGGAATCAAGACAGAAGCTATGTAACCTTGGGCAGCCAGACAAAAAAAGTCACAGCCATCATTCCAGCCGGCCAGGGCACAGGAGTGTACAGACTGGACTCCTGCATGGGGAGTGTCAGAGAGTCTGTAGCTGGGCTACAGAGTCTATTCTGATGTTGTGGCTTGTGTAATCGAGCCCTGAGAAAAGGTAGTTCTAGGTTCCACCTGTGAGCTTGAACACTCCCTACTGAAGTCAGGATTGATCTCTCCATCTATGGGAGAAAGGAGGCCAAGAAGTATTTCTCTAGACCAGCTGCCATGGAGGGAAGGGCTGAGGACTGAGGAAAGGGAGAGCAAAGGACTACACAGGATGGCCTGGCACACCCTTTTCTAAGCAATGACATTTAGAGTATGACAAAATTAGTGAGCTCTCACCAACCCAGCCAGTCTTAGCCCCCTACACAACCTGGTTCAATGCCTTTTCTGTAAATCCAGGCATTTACCAGCAAAGGAGGGAAGATAGGGGCATGTATGGAGTAATACACCTGAGAGCTCTGGGGAAGAGTGCTGAACATCACTCCTGCCCTCCATATCTGCTGCCCCCAAACAAGGATTAGATGGGTGGAATCCCCTTGGCCCATGGCCAAGACAGGAACAGCAGTCTGAGTGACTGCCTCCCCTAGCCAGCAGAGGGCAGCACTGCACCACCGCTTTGCATTTTCTGAAGCTGAGCTGATTGGCTGGAGCAGAGTGGGCCTTGTCCTTCCCTGCCTAAAGAGGGACTGCAGCTCACTAGCAGAGAGCTTTGGGGGAGTAGTCATACAAACCACACACACGCACACTGCACTCTCCCCCAACATTCAAATAAATTGTATTGCATGTGTTTTGCATAGTAGGTGCTAGGCTGGGGTGCAGCGGTGACAGCACAGTCCCTACTGCCACTAGGACAGCTGTCCCAGAACCTGGCCTCTTCCTGCATCTGCAGCTCTGCAATATGCAGCAATATTGTCCGTCCTCTCCTTCTCTAAGCAACATGAAGCTTAAATGGAGACAGAATTACTAAGTTTCCTGGTGTTAGCTCATCCACCTGGCCCAGATTTTGATCTTTTTTTTTTCTTTCTTTCTTTTTTTTGTGAGACCTGGGGCTTGACTCAGGGCCTAGGCACTGTCATTGGGCTTTCTCAAGGCTAGCGCTCTACCACTTGAGCAACAGCACCACTTCTAGCCTTTTCTATGTATGTGGTTCCAGGGAATTGAACCCAGGGTTCATGCATGCTAGGCAAGCACTCTACCACTAGGTCACACTCCCGGCCCTATAAAGCAATTTAAAAAAAAAAGAAAAAAAAAGCAGACCTTTGTCCCCATTTGGCTAGTTCTCAGTGACAGAGAGAGGGAGTCACATCTGGGGGCCATGAAACAGCTGACGTTAACTCACCTTTGCCACTAAGGGTTCATGAGGGGTTTTCAAGCCTTGGTGTTTGCTGACTGTGCTGGCCAGTTCTCAGGGACTGGGAGGCTCAGTGCCACAAGCTGAGAGGAAGCAACAGGTGACCCTGCAGGTGAGCAGCATCACACCCAACTTGACAATGCTGCTGTGGAAGGCCCGGCAATGCAAGCTGCTCTACTAGTTCGTGTGGGGATATAGAGGAGCTGGAGCCCATCAACTCCAACAATGCCCCCTCCTCCCTCGCTGTTAGCTTGTTCCAGTGAGTTCACTCATCTCTCTGAAGGTAGACCACGGGCCTATAAAATCAGCTCTACTCAGGGCTCTGACAGGCCCTGAGGGGTGTGGAAGAGTTACAAGGGCATCACTAGGTAGGTCCCTTGCCTGGGTGGCATGCTGTGGTAGGCACACTGAGACGTGGCGTGCTTGCCAGATTGTTCGAAATGGACACCAGCAGCAGACCCTCTGAAGCCAACCTTGTGCTCTCTCATCTCTTTTGGATCACAGATAAATATGTCCAAGAGATGAGCACTGTATTCAGAGCCACTGGCCAGGCTATAGTCCATGGAGGCTGGTGCACCCTGACTCCCTTTCTTCCTCACTTCCTGGTGAATCTCCTGTTTCCCAGCCTTCTGGTGTGTTGATGATGACTTTGGTAAATAGCCACACGTAGAGGGGAGGCCGAGTGTGCCAGAGGGAGACACTGTACTTACAGTCTCTTCTTGTTTAATTCTCACTGAAGCCCACAGAGACAGCCTGCCTGAACAAGTTCAATACCACCCAAGGGAACAAAGTAACATTTCCATGATTCACCCTAGATGTTGGCACATAAGCCTTGTTCAGAGGGAGTCATGACAGAAGACCAACTCAGGCCACCTGTGAGACAAGCTAGCTGTGATCTGATTGGCTAGTTCCTGTTCCAACAACTATTTTTTAAAAAAAATGCCATGGACAAGTCCAGAGTTCCAAAATCCTGGTCCATCACAAGTTGGAGGCTAAGGAAGAACCTAGGTGAGTCACTAAGGCAGAAACCCCTCCCCGCCCCCACAATGCTCCAAGTTCTCTGAAGACACGGCTACCTGGTTTCTGACCTCATATTTGTTCCCAGGATGCCACTGCAATGAACTGATGTCCACAGCCCACAGCCCACCAGGTGGTATTTTCATTTTAATTGGTTTTCCACTTGGTGGCTAGTGTAGGATGCTTAGCATTTTATTTCTAAGGAAAATATTTAATGAAGAGCATCTAGTGTCACCACCATCTTGCCCCACGCCCTTCCCTGTGCGACGCACACAGCCCAAGGGCTCAGTCAACATATGCAGACCTGTTAGAGACACCCAAAGGCAGACTGAAACAGGGAGTCCATCTCCAGAAGCCTGTGCAGGCCCCACATACAGATACTTAGGAGCTCAGCCAAGGTCTCAGACTACAAGGATTTGTGTCCACCCACAAAATGTGTAACAACAGGAGAGCGGGAGGCTGTCAGATGAGGCCAGGGACAGGGGAAGGAGGGGACGCGCTTGCCAGAGGTGGCAGGTGAGGGTATACTTGATTCTGGTTGCTTCCCTCCAGAGTCTGGCCTGGCGTTCTGGAGCTCAGGTCTCAAATCTGACAATGTGGATTCTTTAACTTTTCTCCTTGCCATACCAACAAAACCTTTAAAGATATAATGTGTCAGAATTCTGGTTGGGAAGAGCTCATCTGAACACCGGTGAGAATCTGTACCTCTGGGGCTTCCTTCAAATAGCAGCTGTGGCTTGCTCTAATAAGGCCTTGATTCTAAGCAGGCACAAATCATACTTTACAGAGCCTCCTGGATTCTGTGATCCCCAAAAGCCTCAGGCTTCTTAGCTAATGGTGGGCCCTCATCTGAACAATTCATGAGACCATCTTAAAATACAGACCTTGAGGAGGATGAATGGGAGGGAACATGTTTACTTCCGATATAAAGGTTTACTATTATTAACAAGTTCTCATTACTATTTACATGTTTATAAAAATGACAACATGGAAATAAAAATGACATACAGATTTGGCACCAAAAGTGGCGGATCCAAACTAAAACCAGTACAAAAATAAATCAATCTTCAAGCCACGTGTTTGAAAGTAAATGTCACTGAAACGCGAAGGGGAGACACCTGCAGCATCAGGTGTTGGGTGCAGTCGTTGTCAGAGCAAGGCGGCCCGGGGCGGCCATGACCCAGTGCCCGCTGGGAGAGCCACCCCTTGTGCTTGCAAGAACGCTAGCAGACTAAGGTCAACAAACAAGAGTTATGTTCCTGAGCTACAGAAGTTTAGAGCGCCTAAACCGGAGTGAATTCCCACTGAGGAAGAGCTCCCGTGGGGTCAGAGCTGAGGAATGGCCTGGGGCCCGGTGGCGGCACCAGGACACACGGTGCTAAGGGAAGCTAAGCCCACTTGTGAAGGAAGAAAGCCTGGCCTAACAGTGTACCTGAGTCTTCCTGCCGATCGACGGTCCCCTGTGAGTCTTGTGGCCTGACAGAGGCAGGCCCAGGGGCTAACTGCTTGGTGTGTGAGTCCCTGTGCCGGACAGCCCTGATCCTTGGCGGCCTTGGAAGAAGTCCTCAGCAGTCACAGGATCTTGTAGGTAGCAGCTTGTGCATGCCCTCGATGGACTTCACTGGTCGACTTAGTCAGGGCCACGGCAGGGAAAGACAAGGAGTCCTGCCGACCCCATGGGCCCCACATAGGTTTCAGCCCTCAGGCGGACCCCTCCTCTTCCTCTTAGAGCCCTGCCAGCTGTAAGTGTGCCCTGCTGGCTGGGTGAGCAGCAATGAGGCCAGCAGTACGACCTGGTCCCTCTTCCCCTGCCGGGGTGCTGCGTGCAGGACCCCTGCCCATGCAGACTCCTGCAGATACTGAGGCAAGCAGGCAAAAGGGCTAAAGGGAGGGCTGCAGCCTACTTGAGGGCAGCCGCAAGGTTCCGCCTGAGCTGCTGCCGCCAGTCCTCCCAGTCACGGCTGCGCTTGGCTCACTGGTCCTGGACCTTGGCCCTTTTGGCCTTCAGAGACAGGTGCTGCAAGAGAACAGAAAACACCACAGCTGAGAAGGCTGAGACAAAGAGACGACATTCTGCCACAATCCCCCAGGAGTGGCCAAGCAGAATCTTCCAGCTTCTCCAGAAACACTGTACCCTCAGCAAACTGTGGAGAAGAGCCCAGTGCCCAGCCAAGAAAATGGCTTAGGCCACAAGCAGCCGAGGCTGCACCACTAGGGCCAGCGAAAGGTTTTCTTAGGAGACAAGGCTGCAGCCAAAGGCCTGGGCTCAGGGAATGGGCTTGGGCAGGGCGTGACCTCAACTTCCCAACCATCGAGAAGAACCCACGCCTTGGTAATAAGGAAATCAGCCACTTTACCACGAGTCTTCATATGTCAGGGCCTGTGCTCAAGGACTGAGTGAAAGCTATGGCCCTGCTCTTCCGCTGTCAATGGGGACCTCCACTCACCAACTAGGGATGCTTGACATAATCACATATAGATGGGGCAGAGGAGCCTGGGGGGCCGCCCCGATTCCCAGAGGCTCCCAATACTCATAACTCAGCACACCTTGAGGCCTCATCAGCAAGCCCCAAGAGACTGAGTGGCCAGACCTGGGTTAGAGAAGGAGCAACAGAATTCAGACTTCTACCCAGCCCCCCTTTACATAACAAAGGTATCTTGGAGAATCAGGGAAAGTAACTGGATGAGTGGCCTTTCTTCTTGTTGAGCTGTGGGTCTTACTTGAGCCTCCCCTGCACTCTCTACTCTGCCCTCAACCTAATGTGACCTCACACTACTGCTGGGCGTCCAGAGCCTGGGCCTGCGGGCCAGCATGCCTGCGCAGCCTTTTTTGGTACTCTTTTTTTGGAAGGAATGTTGAGGGTAAACAAAGCAGACTCTGAGCCATTTCAAGCCTCTTTACAGGGTAAGAACACTGAAAACCAAGTGATGGAAAGTCACAGGCGGTGCCAGTGACCGTGTACATGACCTGTAAGCTGGGTGTGGGGAGAGCTGCATTGTGGTCCACCAAGAACAGATACCATACATGGCTGCCCTGGGGACCGGAGGCCACACCCAGGCAAATCAAGTTTATCTGATTTGGGGAAGGGAAGGGGAATTATAGAAACGGTGGAACAAAAGGTGAACCAATGCCATACTCACTAGACATGGCAGTGAAAAGAACTTTACAACAGGGGCAGGGGGAAGGCAGGGTAGAAAGCAAAAGAAAACAAGGGAGGGGGAACACTTTGAAAACAAATGCAGTCTTTACTTATGTAACTGTAACCCCTCTGTACATCATCTTTACAATAAAATAAAATTTAAAAATGAAGAAGGAGCCAACCCTTCTAACAGCAGGGCTCAGCGACACACCTGTACAATGAGTGTTTCCTAAGGCCCCAGCACCTCTGATAATGTTCTTACTCCAATAAGAGGTGACAGCTAAATGCCAGGAATTTGGAGAGAAAAGATAAGTGCAAAAATTTGGGCTTGTCATTTTCTTCAAACTTCAGAAGCCATTTATTTGCCTTTTAGCTTTGTGGGTTTGACCTAAAGAAACTGCACTTCTGAACTGAGAAGGAAGCATGAGTCACTTCCAGGTGAATTCTGTTATCCACAGGCTACATGAATCCAAGCTGGGGCCAGCCTTCTCTAATTCCTTGCATCCTAGTACTCTGTCCGTAGCTGTCTGCAGTCCACTGCTGTTTGTAGTTCTAATCATTTCTCTGGAATACCTGAAATTTGCTTTTCCCACTTGCAGACTTTTTGAAGGATAGGGATTTTCTGCCACATAAGTAATTCTGATGAGCCCCACAGAGCTGAGACAACACGCTGTGTTTTCCTCCACCCCTGAGGGTGATCTGCTTTCCAGCTGAAGCATCTGAACCTGCATAGGTCTCACTTGCTTTTTATTTGACTGGCTACAAGTTCAACACTGTAGGGGATTTGCAAAAGGCAATATCCCCTGCCCTTACCACAGAGGAGGGGTGAGAAGACCTCTCCTTCATAGGACCCACCAACTCAAATATTTCCAAGATTTGAACAAATGAACAAACAGGTAAGGTAGGACTTTGGAACCTGGAAAGTGTCACCAGCCACCCCAGCCCTGCTGATTACCACCAAACAGGGAATTCAGGCCAATGGTTCTAGAGGTTTTTTTCTTTTTGAGATGGGACCTTGCTATGCTGTCCAGGCCAGCCTCAAAACCTAGTCCTCCTGCCTCTGCCTCCTGAATTGCAGGACAGATTTTTCAGACCCTTTCCTTAGGCTACAAGCAGCAGTGAACCAGGACAAAATAGCCAAAACAACTCTATTCAGGCACTGGAAAACAAACAGCACAGGGATCTCTCCTCCCCCACCTCATCCCCGTTTAGTTTATTCCTAGTGTTGGCTAGGGCTTCTCGTGCTTCTGTGCAAGATCCTGCAAAGGCTATGAATCTTGAAAACAGAAACACAAAAGGGCTAGGTGTCCAAACCTTGGCACAGGACAACAAATTCTAAACAAAGAAAAACTGAAGCAACAAAGGGTGAGTACTGAGCTGCTGAGAAAGGCTGAACCTTGCAGAGCAGCATAAAGGAGCCCCAGAAGTTCACACTGAAGTCTGGCTGAGTACTAAGCTGCACAAGAGCAGACCCAGTCAGGAAGAACAGGCACTGGGGAGGGAGCTGTAAGCTTAAATGAGACCCTGGAGGCTTGTACAGAGAGACAAAAGAGCTCTGGTCCATATAAGTAAAGAGTCCTCACCGAGTATCCTGGCCATGTGCTGTGCTCAAAAAAGTCAGGTCTTAGATGTTTGACTGAAGTCAAGACTGCATGGAATAAAAATGATGTGCCTATATAAATCAACTGATTACCAAAAAAATTTTAACCAACATTTAAAATAAAGGGAAAAAAAATCCTAGCTAGGCAGTTTCACATCCCTATAATCCCAGCTTTGTAAGAGACAGAGACAAGAGGATCTCTGGGATCAGGTTGGACAAACCCTGAGATCCTATCTCAAAAAAAAAAAAAAAAATAAGCCAGGCATGGTAATTCATGGTAATTCCCAGATACCATGGAGAAAGAGATGGGAAGTCTACAATTCAACGTCAGTATGAGGGTGAGACCCTTATCTGAAAACTGAGCTAAAACTTAAAAACAAACTAAAAACAGACTAAGGGTACAGCTGAAGAGAAACAAAGGACAAAGCCTGATTGGTCAAAGAAGGAAAAACAGCAAGGCAGCAGGTTTAAATCCTATCAATAACGACAGTAAGTAAACAGTCCAGTTAAAAGATTGAGTCTACAGCCACTTGAAGCCAGGAAGTTTGTGAGCTCTAATGTATCTGCAGCCTTCCAAATATAACGCTGCCTTTCAGTTCCAATCTTGTGAGAGGAGTAGAGGCCAGTGGATGACAATGAAGGGCCATGCTGGCAGAAAAGAAGAAGACAAAGCCATAGAGCATAGTGCAAAGCTCCCAAACCTGCTGGTGCCACAGGGGCGATCACGCCAGGAAGGGGTGACAAAGATGGCTCCATGGTGCCCAAGTATTTCAACCAGCACCAGCTGTAACTCATGCCCATCATGGCCTCAGGGCAGCAACTCTTCTGAAAACAAATCTGTGCCGAGTGTCAGGAGCGTACCATGGGGCCAGGTCAGTGGAAGGGACCCCATACGAGACAGGAAGGATGAAGGAGAGGATGATGGGGTATGATCAGAGCACTTCGATGACACTTGCATGCATGCATAATAATGAAATTCATTAAAATTGTTTTAAGAAGGAGGAGGGAAAGAGCAGGGAGTGGAATGATATAAGTACATTATATGCGCACATGGAAATACCACAATAAAAGCCCTTTGTACCGTTAAGAGATGCTCATTAAAATTAGTTTGAGAAACAAATGTAAGAGGATTTCTTTAGGAGTGTTGTTGAGAAGTGAAGTGGGGAGGAAAAGCTGGAGCTACTTTCGCCTTGGGAAGCTGGAGGGACTTCTTTGTCACCGTCATCCCATGAAGCACACCAGAGTGCTTTCAGCGGAATGTCTGAGGATATGGCACTGCGCTGGAGAAGAAGCGCACACTTCTGGGGGACAGACGGTTCACTGTACCGTTCCTTGTTGATAGAAATGTGGAGCCAGCTCCAGCAGCCAGGCGGATTCTATGGCGGTCACGTCTCTCATGTAATACCTGGAGGTCTGCACGACTTCATTGTAGATAACCCTGAAACAAGAGGCACAAATGTAGCGCCCTCCCGTGGTCATGAGGACGGCGTGAGTGGAGGTGGTCACCGTGCGCTTTACAAATGAGCTCCACACCGCACAGGACTTTAAGGCACCAGGATCACCCACAAAGAACCCTTAGCCCACACTTACAGAGCTCTGAAGAGAACTTAAAGACGGAAACGCAGAAATGGAGGCAAAGGTGTGTCGATTATGAAAGGGACTAGGAGATGGCTATAAGGACACAAGTGATGAAACTACATCTTACTTGGAGTGGAAGTTACCAGGGTGTACAGACTTCACTGTATGTACATGTTACCTAGGACTGAGGTAACACACAACTACGAAGCCAGTGGATATTAAGAGAGACTGAATTTCTAGAGTGTTTTTCAAACCATAAAACTCAAAAATAAACCAGTTATCCAGCAACAGGTCTTTCCACCCTCTATCTATCCACACATGCCCCTGCCTATTCCCCAGGTCTCTCAGAGGTAAAGAACCACTGACACTGTCAATATTTTTGTAAAATATAATATAAACAAATTTTGTTTTACAGAGAAAGATTTCATTTTCAAAATGTATCTAAGTGCCTTCTCCTCACCTCTGCATATCTCCTCTTCACTGCTGGTCAGTGTTGCAGTCTGGCACAGGGGAAGCTTGGCCAGCCCTAACGATGATACCCAGTCCCCAGATACAAGCTTCCCTCGGGCTGACATGTGTTTCCCATCTACTTCTCAGACTAAAAGCCCTTCAGGTTCTGTCTCCGTGAAAATTCTTATGTACTGTTTGTTGGTGCCTCTATGGAGCCATCCACAGCAACCCCAACCCTCCTCTAGCCAAGCCTTCTCCAGCTGTGCTTGGCCAACTGGGGTTTTCTCAACCTCACCTGCACCAGCTGTGCTGGGTGCAGAGCTCATCACACTGTTGTTTGCTTAAAGGAGTTTTATAAGATCAGCAATCCTGAGGGTGGCTCAGCAGAATCGCCAAGTCAACCAATCCTGTGGAGCAGCTGTACTCCACGCCCTGTACCCTGTTCTGGGGACCCTGGGATGACATGCTTCAAGGCAGGCAGGTCGGCCTCAGCCCAGCAGTAGAGGGGCTTACCAGCGCGGCGGCTTCTCCGCATAGAGGACGGATGCAGGGTGGATGTGCAACTCGTGGTCATCACGGATAGTCCTTGGGAGACACAAGTTTGTCTAAGGTACTTCCAAGACTTTCCCACAGTTTTGTTTTGTCTGTTGGTTGTGGGGCTTGAACTCAGGGCCTGAGTGTTGTCCCTAAGCCTTTTTAACTCAAGGCTAGCACTCAACCACTTTGAGCCACAGCACCACTTCTGATTTTCTGGTGGTTAACTGGAGACAAGAGTCTCACAGACTTTCCTGCCTGGGCTGTCTTCAAATCACAGTCGTCGGATCTCAGCCTCCTGAGTAGCTAGGATTACTGGTGAGCTGCTGGTGCCCAGCTTTCCCACAGGTTTTAACACTACCAAAATATGCACTAAGGGTAAATGCCACCTGCTGCTAGCCCTGCCATGAAAGTCAAGAATAAATCATGCAGAAAAGAGAAGAGCAACATGTGGATGCAAAGAAAAAAATAGAGAATATGATGACCTGCCTGTGTGCATGTTTATCATCTGCAAGTTCTCCTTTCTAACAATTTCCTTCAAGTCAGAAAGAACAGTGTGAGTTCTTCTATAAGCTTTCCTAGTTCAGCCAGTTAAATACTCAGGTTAAAGACCTGAGATTAGAACAGTGGCAAAAGTGAGCTCAGTGTAGGATTATTAGATTTTCTGAAACTAATTATTACTTCCAATTCAGTCTCAAATTTGATTCAATTTAATTCAAAAACTATTCACTGAGCAGATAACTACCAACAAGAGAAGATCACAAGACACAAATACTCAGGTGTGTTTCTGTGGGTGTGGAGTCTGTTTATCACAAAGCCTGCATCTTAGAACTCCAGCTAGCCCACTAAATAATGATGTGCTGACCACCTTAACCTTCATCTCCAAGAAATAACTGGCCAGAGCCCCTCATGTAACCCCTATCCCTGTTGAGGACACTGATGAAATCTGTATAAAACCCATAGCCATGGCTAAGTGACACTCCTACAGCAAGAAAGGCAATCAAAATACCCGAGGAGGAAGGGGTCTCCCCTCCCAAAAAGAAGGGGTGCTTCTATAGAGACAAAAGTGGGAGAGGGCCCCTAAGTACAGGCAGCAGAATCCCAGCCCTAACAAGCTGGACTGCTGGCCTGGAATAGAGAGTACATTAAAGACAAGGTAAGGACCTTGTTTTTAAATTCACTTAGCTTCCAACATACTAGATAGAACAAATCCGGCCGACAAAAACTCAAAACTGCTCATTGAATTCTGAACCCTTTAACAGAGGCTTAGTGTCCTGGGAAAGGGAATATTTGTCTAATTTAGAAAACAGACTCTAATATTTTCTGAGGGGAAAAAATAAACACATACCACAGGGAAGGAAGGAAGGAAGGGAGGGAGGGAGGGAGAGGGAGAGAGAGAGGGAGAGGGAGAGGGAGAGGGAGAGGGAGAAGGAGAGGGAGAGGGAGAGGGCAAGTGAGCTAAGGGCAAAACAATAAGAGAGGAAATCCAAAAAAGAACTCACAAAAAAGCCTTTTTTTAGGGATAAGGGAATAGCCAAGTATCGTGATGTATGCCTGTAATCCTAGCTACATAGTAGGCACCTAAGGCAGACAAACTCCAAGTTTGTAGCCTGGGTAACTGGTCTATCTACCTTTATGTGGCTCAGCAGTAAAAATACTTGCCTAACATGTCTTGGCTATGAGTTCTATCCACAATAGCAAAGAAATAGAAACAAAATCCAATGATAAATAATAGCTAAATTTCACAGGTTACAGTAAGTTATGAGATCACAGTAAGCCAATGGTTAGAAGGGGCAGACTTAAAGTAGCAATTCCAACAAACTAGGAAGATTTTGTTTGGAAGAAGTCAGACTGACCCTGCTATGGCTCTCATTGTATTTGAATGAGGTAAAAGTATCATAAGCAAGGAGGGGGTGGAAGGAAGGAAATAGGGACAAAAACCACGAGAAGGGGTATCAATGTGTGAGAAGTAATACACCTACTACCTGGCGATTGTAACTGTAACCCCTCTATACATTACCCCAACAATAAAAAATAAAATAAAGAAAAAAAAGGTAAAACAAAACAGAAAAACTATCATAAGCATGGTGATGGGCATCCTGGAAAACAGGATGGGAAGAAATAAGGCTGCAGGAAGAGACACTTGCCCAGATCCAAGATTTCCTGGACACAATGTACCAATGTCTAGGGCCTAAAGGGCTCTACAGACATAACAAACTATAGCTTCCTGCAGTCCTATGATTCCGTGGTTTGAACTGTCACCTTATGCAACATGTGGACACGAGTTTTTAGAGCCACTTTCAGAGTTAGAATAATCTGGCTAACACTACACAGCTAACTTCTAATTGGTTCTGGAAGGAGGCATAATATAAATTTTAAAATAACTAATTTGATTTCTTCTGTTTGTACATCTGGTTCTGTGGAGTTTGTGTTACTTTAAAGAGTCCTCTTTACAAATGACATCAGAAAATATCATGTTACCTATAAGCTCCAGTGGAATGAAACCTCGCTGCATTCGCAAAGAATCCCGCGACGATGCATCTCAGGACCGGATCTGGATCACCTGCCCGGGGCAGCAACAGTGATGATGTCGTGATCCCTGGCTCTATGATCAGCATGCTTGGGCCTGTGCTGGAATGTACAGGATCTAGACCTAACTGCCTTCCTTCCTGCCCCCAGACTGTTCTTCATATGAACCAGCCAAGCCCCATGCCTCTCACTGCCAAATACATGCCTGCCTACCCTTATTATATCTTTTACTAAGAGCAGATGACTGAGAAATTACAAAAGACCAGGTTTTTGCTTTGGGGCAAAAATAAGACCCTGTAATAAAACTGCCTCCACAGTAAGTTCATTATACTTTAAGCCTCACAATTCTCATCTATAAAATGAAGCAACAGCAGCACACATTTCAGAATTGCTGTGAGCATTAGGACTGGAAGAGTACAGCTCATGTGGAACAGCACTTGTCTAGCAAGCACAAGGCCCCAAGTTCAAACCCCAACACCAAACAAATAAAACAGGACTCACACAGAACACTACCTGCCCTATCACTCAAAAAAAAAAAAAGGGCCTGGAATTTGGCCTAGTGGTAGAGTGCTTGCCTAGCATGCACGAAGACCAAGGTTCAATTCCTCGGTACCATATACGTAGAAATAAGCTGGAAATGGTGCTGAGGCTCAAGAGGTAGCCTTGAAAAAGTCCAAGGACAGTGCTCAAGCCCTGAGCTCAAGCCCAGGATAGGGGAAAAAATGATAGCAGACACTTGTAGGATTAAGGATGTGGCTGAACACCTGGCACACAATTAAGACTATCAAGAGGACTTGGAACTGGAAATGTGCCTCAAGTAGTAGTATATGGTAGTATACCAGCCACGAACAAACAAGCTGAATGAATGAGAGTATGAGTGCCTGAGCTTCAGCCTCCAGTACTAGCACACGCGCGCACACACACACACGCGCACACGCATACAGACTGCTGCTAAATAGATGCACATCTGTGTCACCTCCACCGTGCAGGCTTGTGAGCAACACAAACTGAGCTCTGCTGATTAACACCTGTGCTGTCCTGAGTTATGCCTTCCCCATAACTCCATGCACTCAGGATGCCATCCCCTATGTCTCACACAGGGAGAGCTGAGTGAAGCCTGCGAAACCTACTGTGTCCTCCATAGCCACTGTGACCACTGCTACCAGCCAGAGACGACATGACACAGCACGATCTGCCTCACCCTAGGTGACCACCTACACCAAACACATGGTTTTGCTTTAGTAACACTTGCATCTGAACAGAAAATACTATGTTTATGTAATAGCCATGAACTTCCTCCACTTAAAAATAATTTTCTTGCAATGAGCACTATTATATTAATTGTATGATATGTAACAATGCTGAAGGAAAGAAAGGGAAACTGTTAAGAGATAAAACGTGGTGGATATAACATGTGGCAGACAACCTTTGACCTCTCATGATGCTTCTTATTCCCATGATATCTTGGGTTCCAATTCAAATACTTCTTCCCATAATGCCCAGGATTGTCCACTCAACCAATGAAAAGAGCCAGGGCAGCACATGTACAGGTAGGCCATTGAGAAATCAGTGCAAACCCCAGCTGAGATATGGGAGGAACTCTAGACTAAAATAACCACCCTCCGAAAGGATTCCACTGGAGTCCGCCTTGGAGCTCGTCCCTGAAGAGTCTCCCTACTTTCCAAGCTTTCCTTTCACTTTCACACAAACTTTCTCTGGTCTGCTTTAAACATTTTCATGACTTAACTCTTTTTACTTTCGGGTTTTCGCTGATAAGCAGTTCAAGCTGCCAAGCCTGGTGTAGGGACAGCCCACCATGCCACCACCTACCAACCCAGCATGAGAACTTCAGAGAACACAGCTAGCCAAAAAGAAAAAAAAAAGGAAATCACTGCAGGGCCACTTCATACCCACTCACCTTCGCTGGACTTCTTGGGCACCTGAAACTTCACGAGCAGCTTTTTCAACTGTTCTCGCACAGTTGCGGCTCTGACAAGCCCCTTGTAGTTCAGGAAATGTTCCTGGCACCACTGGGAGTTCTTATTGTGCTGCAGAGCAATGGGGCAGGACAGGTGAAGGGAGCATTAGGAAAGCCCAGACTCAATGTGAGAAGACATTATCACCTGGAGACAACTTCAAGTCATCCCTGATGCTTTGGTTTTGTTTTTGTCCCATCTCTTCACATTAACAATCATACTTCCTCTCTGCACTGATGAGTGAATGAGAACAGGAAGTTACAGAGAGCTGTTGTCAATCTAAGCAAAATGAGAAAGAGCCACCGCCAGCGGTTCTTTCTCAACCAATCTTTTCTTTGGCAGGCTTCAGTCTCCCTTCATGATTCTTGTCACATACCGGAACTGTCTGAAAATGTTTCTTGTCCCTAAGCATGGTTTTTCTGCCAACAATCCATCAGAGGTTTCACCATTTTCATCAGCTTAAAATACTTGGTGAAAACTCTGAGCTCTCTTACTTGCTTCTGGCTTTATTGAACATGAAGAATAGACATTAACATGGACTACAGCAAACATAGTCCAGGTACGTGATGATAGACCCTTACCTAAACATCTCTTAGCAGCTGGGACAACTTTGAAGGTTCAGTCCAAGACTCAAAGTTGTTCTCAACCCTGCCATGTGGCAGAATTTCCCTTCAAATGTTGCCTGCTGTCCACCACGCAGTAGATGTGGAGACTGGAAGGACACTGGATGGAGGCACTAAGTGGCCAGCACACCTCTAGGGTGCCATGTCTCCAGGTAAGGAAAAACAATGAATGATTCCTGTATTCTTTCCAGGAACACTACATGGCAATATCATCATGCAAAATGAAGGGTCTCTTGGCAAGTTCTTTGTGAATTCCTATACCACCCTGAGTTAGGTTTTGGGTGTGTGGGAAGAGTCCCTCTGAACCACAGCTGTGCTTACTTTGATAAATGCTTCATATACATTGAGCATGGTCAGGTGGTCGCCTTCCTCCACAGCAAATTTCCTGTGCACTCGCATCTGGAAAAAGAAAGCTTCATTTATAAGTTGATTTCCACAAACCCTTTGTATTGGGAGTAGGAGAGGCACTGCAAGGCCAACACCATATGGCTGTGGATTCAGAAGGGAGCCTGGGTCACATTGCCCCTATCCCAGCCATAGTCCAAAAAGCCCTTGGCTTGGTTATTTGGCCTTGCTTGGCCTCAGTGTTCTTATCTGTAAAATCTGGAAATTAAACTTCTCTGTCAAGATGGCTATGGACAAATAATTAACTATAAACTCTCAAGCACAGGGACTGATGTCCATGTCCCTGCCTCTGCCTTCCCCCTTTAGTAGGAATCGTTTCTCTCGGAAGCACTCTCTCCCATCCCCAACATGGCATGGGGTTGACTGTGCATGTCAGACCTGCCACATCCCAGGCCACCAGGAGCTAGCTGCAGTCCTTTCCGACCCCATCACTGAATTCTTTCTGTAAGATTTCTTTCTTCCTTCTCTCTCAGCAGATTTTTGCCAAGCACCAGACTTAGAGCAAACACTTTTGTGAACATTTGGGTTACAACAGTAAATAAGATAGTAGTAGAGGAACAATACAAAGAATAAATCGTAAGAAGTGACAAGAGGAGAAAAACAAATTAGTGAATGATGGAAAAGGGGATTTACTGTAATTTTAGACAAAAAGATAAGAACTTCCATTTTCCCCCTTTACAACTGAATCTGCCTGCCCCAAGATAAGACAGTTAAAGAAGGTGAATAAAGAGTCAAATAAACAAGAATCCTGATAAAACAGATGTAACTACCAGGCTGAGGAGGCAAGAAAATCTGTAATCTGTAGACAGGACTCTGTAGGTGGTGTACAACCCATGAGAAAAGGCTCCTCCTTTGCACAATCCATTCCCCCAGGCCCCGTCTCCATCCTTCTGTCTCTTCCCTCTTGGTACTCAGCAAACTTTTTCTCCAACTTGACCTGCCTAAGCCTATGTCTTAGGCAGACTGGCCATCTCAGTTCTAGCTCAGAATGCTTCATCTGAAATACCACTGTGCCAAGAATCTGCCTGCTCTGCCATGGTACCCAGCTCCCTATGCCACTAATGTACCCACCCATGCTTCTGAAGAGCAGCCTGCGTGGCAATTCTCCAAAAGGAGACCTGGAAGCCAGCAGGGCAAGGGTGAAAGTCTGGATGATTATGAAAGCCCGCTCACTCCTCCAATTCCAGCTGGGCAATCATGAGTTTCCTAACTGCTCTGTGCCCATTTTTAAAATAAGACCACCAGCACCAGGTGTTGGTGTGTAATTACACGCCTGTAATCATAGCTACTCGAAAGACTGAGATCTGAGGACTGAAGTTCAAAGCCAGCCTAGGCAGAAAAGTCCCTGTGAGACTCTTATCTTCAATTAACCAATCAAAACCACACATGGCGCTGTGGCTTAAGTGGCAGAGCACTAGCATTGAGCACAAAAAGGTTCAGGCCCTGAGTTCAGGCCCCACAACAGACAAAATAAATAAATACACACACATATTTATTATACACACACATATAATGTAACATCTACATTCAAGATTTAGATGAAACTGTTGAAGACAAAATGAGATTGTGCAGGTAAAACACTTTGCACAATGTCAAGCACATAGCAAACACTTAAAATGTGAGCCAACAGCTCATGTCTGGCTCTGTCTTCCGTAGATTCTGGGACACTTTAACAAGAGAAGCTCAAAGTGAAAGAATTGAGTAGCTGGGAAGGAAACTGGACTTACTGCCTGAGATTTCTGGTTTGAAGGGATCACAAAGATATTTTGGATCTGCATCATGGCGGCAATGCTTAGAATTTCCTGAGAACAGCCAAAATTTCCTAGAAAATAAAAGGTATGTTTACAAATATGCACGTATCAACAAGCTGGGCTTGCCGAGGCACAGTACATGTGCAAGGCCCTAGATTCCATTCCGGCACCACTTAAAAGAAAGTCAGCAATGTAGCAATAAAAAAGGCATTTTCTAGTATTTTCTTTGTACCACAATGTAAATATGAAGACAGTGGTTTCATACTTTCTTTGTTAAGTGCTTCATTAAGCCATCTAGAATATTCTATATGCATGGCAGTATGAGGAACTCTGGGAAAAGAAGCTATACTCAGGGTTCCATTACCATGGGCAGGCCAGCTGCATACCTGCCCCCTCCTCTCCTGTGTGTACATCTGCAACCCTGGCACAAGCCTAGAACAGGGAATGTGGGGTGTACCTCCCCCTGCTTCTCTGCCCTGGCCCTTCTGCGAGATGCCACTAGTGTCCTGCTTCTCACAAGTGCTCACCTTGTCTGAGAATCCCAAAGCATGGCAAGGGCAGGATGGTACTATGTGGTTTCTGCTGCTGCTGCTGAGTCCTGGGAAAGAGACTGCAGAAACCAACCCAGCAGAGCACTGGACAGAGCAAACACCCCTCCTACCACCTTCCCCTTTTCTTGCTTGCACGTGTATTCTCCCAGCCCCACACTCAGGATCTGCTTCCTGTGGAAGACTAAGACCATCTGGTTGTTCTAAAACACTACAGCTAACTTTCACCAAGCTGGTTCAATTACGTGTGAAAATCTACAAAGTATATCTCACAGAAACAGAGTGGAAAAATTGTTAACATAGGCTATAAGAGAAGAAGGTGAAAAAGAGGTAGAGATGAGGAAAGGTGCGAAGCTGCTCTAAGGATACCAAGTTTCAGATCAAGAACGAGTTTCAGCAATTGACTGCACTGCATGGTAATCACAGTTATCAATAATGTTAAAACAATACATTTTTTAACATCGTCTCCACAGAAAATAAGTAACAGGTATGCTAACCAATTGAATCTTTCTACAATGCACAAGTAGATCAAAACATTGCACTGTTTCCCATGAACATACACAACTACTGTTTGTTAAAAAAGACATCATTTGTTGTTTAACCATGAGTAGACTCTCTTCTCCCAATGTTCATAGAATTCAGGAAAACAACTCCTCTGATGCTCAAATACAAGCAACCTGAGCTGCCAGGATCTACCCACCTGATTCAAGCAGCATTTTGGCAAACATGGGGTTCAAAGGAAACTCTGCTATTCTCATGCCAAGCGGTTCAGTTAGGCGACAGTCTTTGTCCAGACCTGCCGAAGAACAAAAGAAATCAGAAGGCATGTACCATTATGTTGGGATGATAGGATGTTGAGAGAGTACAAGATGAATGTTTAAAAAAAAAAAACTGTTCAAAAGATGATTCATGCTTCATCAGACTGGATTTGAATCCGCAGTGCCATCACAGTAAGAAACATTTCCATTGAGTTCCCAAAAGCCCAACTAAAACAAACAAACAATAGCAACAACAACAACAACAACAACAAAAACTGTGCTGCAGACATTATTATAAGATAATGGTCCTGTAACTTCTGCCCCGACTCTCACCCTGGTCCACAGCTACCCCTCTCCCCTGTGTTTCACAGATACTGGGCTAGGCTAACAATGTAGAGAAACCACAACCATTTCCCCCACCATCTCAGCAGCGCTAGGCTCTACCCACTCTGCTTTGGCAGTTGCTTTCCCGCAGTTTCTGAGACCACAGCACACTTGGTTCTCCACCACCTTCTTGTTGCTCCTGCTCAGTCACCTTCCATATCTTCTCCCACTCCCAGGAACCAAAAGGTCAGATGTCAACGGACGGCAGCCTGGACCACACCACATTTTTCACATAGTACTTGTACCAGCACATGGCCCACACCTCTGAGAGCTCTGAATCCCAGCCCTAGCCCAGACCTGGTGCCAACAATTAGATCTGTTTATCCAACTGGCCCCTAGGCAGTTTACTGAATTAGGCCAACTCTTCCAATTCCCCACCTTCCTGATTGGCCCCTAGCATTTGCCAATACTCAGGAATTACATTCCCGAGACTCCTGGGATGTAGACAATTGCTTTACTGAGTAAAACAAATACTGCAAGTGATCAGAGTAAGACAGAAAAGGCTGTTCTTCTGCTTCTATACAATCACTTCTTCAAAGGTGATGAAGCTATATTAAGGTAGGTTTTCCCTCCACATTCTCCACCTTTTCCAGTTCATTTAGGTAGTAAAGAATAGCATAACTTCAGAGGAGGAGGGCAGTAGGCGGGGGACAGGGTCTCAAGCTGGCCTGAAATTAGGATTGCAGGTATGTACCTCTACTCCAGACTATTTTAACTTTTTCTCTGACTGGAGGAAAAACAATCAAGTGAAAAATCCTACAAAGTCACCATTTCTCACATCTCAATACAGACCTGGTTTCAAGTTCTTGGCACATGTCAAAGACAAGACAAAACTTACTCCAACACATTTACTTTGGGCTGGTCATATGCAGACCAAACTGAAGACCTTGTCAGTCAGTGGAGAACTTTTAAACTTACCACTGACTATACATTTCAGAGAAACATCATAAATACAATGAAGGAAAATGGTTCCACATGCAAAATAATTATCTAACATTGATCACAGGCCTAGATGTAGAGGAAAAGTATACAATTCTTTGAAGAAAACCAATGGAGTAAATTTGAATGGGGGTAAGGTTCTGTGTGTGTGTGTGTGTGCGTGTATGTGTGTTTTGTGTACTGGGGATTAAACCCACAGCTCATGCTTGCTAGGTAGCTGCTCTTAAACTATACCCCTAGTCCTTCAATGTTATTTTGAGGTTTGGCTGGTTGTTTTCTGGTGGCAGGTATGAATCCAGGGTCTCACATAAACTGAGCACTGTTTACCAGAGATACTACTCCAGGCTCTATCTAAGGCAATGTTTTCTTAGATGTGACACTAGAGGCACGAGTAATATAAGGCACTAGAGCTACATAAAAACTTGAAACTTATATTCTGCAAATAATACCACCACCCAAGTACTCACATACTGGCATGCTTTATAAATCGTTATAAGCAGCTTTTGCTCTACTATGGTACCAAATTCTATTTTAGTGGAGTAAACTATAACCATATGAGAAGAAACAACTGCATTCCCACAGACACTAAGAGCCCTGCTGTGACTCCACCTAGCTAGCTCTTATGGCATAGGACAACATATAATAAGGCAAACAGGCCTACCTCCCAGAGCATAGAGTAACTCCAAAGCTTGAACCATCGACTGTGCTGGAGGGGGCTGTAAAACACATAAAAGTCATCCTAAATTAATTTCTCTGAACAAGGAACAAAAACCTGACCACTTGTGGCACAAATCCCCTCTTCCTCTAGCATGCACTAGTGCTCCTGGCCCCCATGCTGTTACTGCTAGGGGTGCCTTTGACAACTGTTACCTGCCTTCTCAGCATCCTGGGTACTGTTTGGCCTCAAAAACCCAGCTAGATTAGCTGTGTAGCCCCGCTTATGCTCCATTCATCAGGAGGATAGTTCCACCTCCTCTCCCTCTTCATTCTTCTAAGCTCTCCTTAGACATGTCTACCTTGACTTAACAGTCTTAACCCTGGCAGCCCCCAATACTACAGCAGCTATTTATCTCTGTAACACCCACAGATCAGTTCCAAGCCATGCCTATGGAAAATTAGCAATATTTATTTAATCTGGGTGCTAGCCTCCTTGTAATCCTGGTTACTCAGGAGGCTGAGATCTGAGGATTGAGGTTCAAAGCCAACCCAGGCAGTAAAGCCTATGAGGCTCATATCTAATTTACTACCAAAAAAGCTGGTAGTGGAGCTGTGGCTCAAGTAGTAGAGTGCTGGCCTAGAGCAAAAAACTTTGTTTTGTTTTGTTTTCAGCTTAGCCTAGGCCCTGAATTCAAGCCCCAGGACTAACCAACCAACACATACATACACACAGAGCACACAACACAAACACACACATACACAAAACAGTATTTCTTTGTATTTCTGAAAGTAACAGTATGCTAGATACTTGTCAGTTAACAAAGCTGATATTGTGGCCTTCTCTCTACAAATCTTCACTAAGCACTGAGTAAGAGCAAACATCATTCTCCTAAGTTACTTGACTTCTAGTAGGTCAGGTAACAACAGTCCTCTTTTGACCTGCTTAGCTTTTCTTCGAAATCCATTCATGTGATAAACATATTTTAGCTCAACTTTATAGACAGGAAAGTATATCAAAGACATTTGAACAGTCAATGGCATAGTCCAAAGCTAAGCTCAGGCTTCATTATTCCCATTCCACCAAACCCACTTCATGTGCCTAAAAACCAAGGCAGACTTTCCAAAGCTGTAGTGACCACTTGCGCAGTACACCTGCACACTTGGGAGCGTGGAACCAACCCTAGGGGCTCATCCCCAGCAGTGCTGAACAGACTGCTGCTGAGCAGCCCTGCCTCAGCCCACAGGCCTCTCCCTCACAGAGGCACAAGCCCAACACAAAAAGGCAGGCGTTCAAATCCTCAGGGGACCTTCTACACTGAGGTCTCAGGACACAACAGGAAGTAAAGCTCCAATTCCAGCTTTAACAATGACAGGGCAAAATTAACGACCTTCTCTTTGACTTCTTGCAATCTTGACTCTATTTCCAGTCAAATATCCTATGAAATGAGTAAACTGCTTTGCTGAATGGCAACTCCTCTGTGCAAGTACTTAAAATCAAAATATTAAAAAAAAAAGCACATAGAAACAAACTATTAAAAAAAAAAAAGGAAATCTGTCAGGCACAGTGGCTCACATCTGTAATCCTAGCTACTCAGGAAGATGAGATCTGAGGATCACAGTTCAAAGCCAGGGGGGGCACTAAAGACCATAAGACTTTTATCTCCAATTAATCACTAGAAAAGAGGAAGTGGGGCAGAGGCCCAAAGGGGAGGGCAGTAGCCTTGAGCTGAAGAGCTAAGGGACAGCACCCAGGCTCATAATTCAAGCCCCAGAATGGACCAAAAAGAAAGAAAAAGCGAAAAGAAACCACAAAAAACGTTTCACTTAAACAGACCTTTACCACAAAGTATTTCTCTAAACCACATCTTACTGAGGACAAATAATCATTCACATATTTGAAATACTGTGTGTGTGCACGCGCGCGCGCGCGCGCGTGTGTGTGTGTGTGTGTGTGTGTGTGTGTGTGTGTGTGTGTGTGTGTGTGCTTTGTTTTTCTCCTATATGTTTGCCTGGTTTCCCTGTTGCTTGCACCCAAAGAAAACCCAAAATAATTACTTGGGAGAGCTACATAATGCTCCTTCACCCTCCTTCCTACTCCATAGGAATTCCCTTACTATGGGGCAAGAGAACTGCCTCAAAGTTTTTATTACATAAGCAGCAGTCTTACATATGCAATATTACATGTGCCTTTGATTTGTCTACAAAAAAAATACTAATTCACAAAGAAATAACCAGAAATAAATAAATAAATAAATAAGGATACATTTGTATGTTTTTTCATTTTTTAATTGTTGAAAAGTTTTGTTAGGATTTTTTTCCTATTTTTTATCATAATATAAAACAGTGCTATAAACATTATCATCTATGTGAAATTTTTCTTCTTTTGAATTATTTCCTTCTGAGGACACCGTTCATAAGAACAGCCAGCAGCACAAAGGCACCAGAGGCGGGACAGAAGGACTTCCTACTGCGCCTGCTTCAGGTTTTGCCACTATTCCTTGAGCTTTGTTTTCCTGCAGGGCTGGGAATGAGACCCAAAACCTTGTACTCGCTAGGCAGTGCTCTACCACACAGCCACATCCCAGCCCACTTCTTTATATTTGATCTCTGAGTTAAAGTCAGACCTCAGGGCTAAGCTAGTTTGCTCCTCTCTGTAACCTAGAGAAGGAATATATCCTAATGCTAGTGACAGCTTGTGCTGCTTCTCCCCCTACGACTCTTCTGGACTACTCTAGATGATACATAATGAAAGCTCTTGTATTCTTTTTTTTTTTTTTTGGCCAGTCCTGGGCTTGAGCTCAGGGCCTGAGCAATGTCCTTGGACTTTCTCAAGGCTAGAGCTCTACCACTTGAGCCTCAGCACCACTTCCGGCTTTTTTCTATGTATGTGGTACCAAGGAATCGAACCCGGGTCTTCATGCATGCTAGGCAAGCACTTTAACCACTAGGCCAAACTCCCGGCCTCTTGTATTCTTTAAGATATTAACAAGCCATTTCTGCCAGTTTTCCTTTAATCTCAGATATGGGACTTTTCATTAGCTTTTAAATTTGCCTATGCTGTTCATGGTTTTCTTTTTTATTCCCCCCAGTATCATCTCCTATAGAATAATAGTAAAAAGGTATGCTTTATACTTTCAGCAATCACACAATTATTTTCCTTGAGGGGCTGGCATTTGTGCATTCTATTACTTACCTAGTCAATCAGAACACTACAATAGGGACTTTCTTACCCCCATACCCAAACTCACCATACCAGATACCAACACAGCCAGACTAAAATAGCCAGAAAATACACTTAGAAAGTGTTAAGTAAAATCATGGTAACTAAACCAGTGCTTCATGAGTACAAGGAAACTATAAAAATCGTAAAGACAAAGACAGAAAGGTTTTATTGTTGATATGTTTAGGTCACCTGTACCCCAAAAAAGCTGTCAAAATACAAAGACACAAAAAACATTTATAAGAAATGTTATAAAATTATCGACTTTAATATTTAAGGACTCTTTAAAAATCACTAATAAACACAGATTCTAATAGGTAAAATAGTTCAAAACTTCCGACAAAATAACAAGTGGCCAATGAACTTTTTTTAAAATTTACCTTATGTGAAACAAACAAAAGGTAAGTGAAGATAATATCCTCCAGCTCTGTTCCCCACCAATCACACAGCAAAAGTCACAAAAGTCCAAAAGATGATACACAGCAGGACAGAAATGCCAAGGCCAGGCCAGCATGCACTACTGAAGATCTGACCACATATCAAGAGCCCACAAAATGCTTAGGCCCAACCTGCTTAGGAAATCAACAGAAATACAACTGGTCATAGCAAGGTGTATTCCCAAGCTACTGAAATACTACTGGACTTCAGGTTTTGCCTCAGTTATGATTAACAGGGAGGGCTGGGTCTCCTCCCTTGTCTCACAGAATACAGAGCACATTGCTCTGTAAGCGCCCGTCCCCCAACTGAACAGAACAGGGACTACCTAAGAAGGGGAACTGTGGCTACCTTGTCTGACCATTAGGCAAATAACACCTGGGCTAAGCAGGGGGAAAAGAAAGCTGGTGTGTCTGATCGCAATGTTTTAACAGCCCCCTGCGATGTCTCCAGACCAAACACGTGACTCACCGACATGAAGTGGAACCTGAGGACATTGTCGATCCCTAGTGCTTTCAGCTGTAGGATGACAGGAGCCAAGTTGCTGCGCTGCATCTCAGGGACAGTGGACTGAGGCAACTTGTCAAAAGCTTCCTCTGGAGGTAGAAAGCAGAACTGTTTGGAATCAAAGTGACATTCAAATCACAAGAGGCCTTCAAGAGGCTCTAGGAGTCTAGGTCAGCTGCACACAGCGTTATAATGTAAAGCTGTTTTTATATTTAGGAAGGCCCATATTTTTAAAAAACCTTTTGATAAATATATCTAAACATACTTTTTTTAAATCTCTGGGAGAGAACAAGGGAAGGGGTGACATTATCCAAAAAGAAATGTACTCATGTCATTCACTATAACTCCTCTGTCTTAAAAAAAAAAAAAAAATGGGGCCGGGAGTTTGGCTTAGTGGTAGAGTGCCTGCCTAGCATGCAGGAAGACCTGGGTTCAATTCCTCGGTACCACATACATAGAAAAAAGCCAGAAGTGGTGCTGAGGTTCAAATGGCAGAGCTCTAGCCTTGAGAAAGTCCAAGAACAGTGCTCAGGCCCTGAGCTCAAGCCCAGGACTGGCAAAAAAAAAAAAAAAAAAAGCCCAAGGACAGTGCCCAAGCCCTGAGTTCAAGCCCCAGGACTGGGAAAAACAAAACAAAACAAAACAAGTCAGCCAGGGGCTGTAATCCTAGCTACTCAAAAGACTGAGATCTAAAGATCCTAAAGATCAAAGTCAGCCTAGGCAGGAAAGCCCATGAGCCTCTTATCTCCAATTAACCGGCAAAAAGTAGAACTGTGGCTCAAGTGGTAGAGCACTGGCCTTGAATGAAAAAGCTAAGGGACAGTACCCAAGCCTCACGTTCAAGTCACAATACTGGCACCAAAGGCAGATGGACACTCAAGACAGAAAGAAAAAGGAATTAATAATGGCTTGGAAATTAAGTCTGTTCAACTGGAAGGGGGTTAGGAAGTAGGAAGGGGGATCTCAGTACTACTCCCCACAAATGCCTTAATCAAGGACTAAGACTATCTTTGGGCTGAGAAGCTTCTTAAGGGCTAGGACTGTCTTTATCAGAATTTAATTTTGCTCCTTGAAAGCCTAAGGCCATGCATGACGCAAAACAGGACTTTATCATACTACCTGAAAAGAAGGCTGTTTTTAGAGTGGGAAAGAAGGTGAGGGTTCAAAGGCACAGGGTCCTAAGAACAAGATCTGGATTTTACATTAGCGTTTGCCAATGGGGATGAACATTTTCAGTATTACCCAATACCAATGCCCAAGTTAACTGCAAGAAAATCACAAGCCCTTAAGGAAAGCCGCACTAACCTGTATAAAGGCGGTAACACTTTCCAGAGCGGCTGCGTCCACCACGTCCTGCTCGTTGGTTGGCTGATGCCTGGGACACTGGCACCACCACCAGGCATTCAATGGCTGTCCTGGGGTTGTAGGCCCTCAGCTTCACAAAACCACAGTCAATCACATACACGATGCCCCTGATAGTAATGGAGGTTTCTGCCACATTGGTAGCCACAATCACCTACACACACCACAAAAAGAAAAGCAGGAAGAAAAGTCACTGGGGTTCTTTTCACTTTATATAAACTGTTAGTAAAGGCCCTAAAGATATAACAATGCTGAAATACAGACAAGGCAACAAGGCAAGGTTTCACGTTGTGGTGGCTCCTGAACATACTGGCTACTCAGGAAGCAGAGATCAGCAGGGATTCAACACTCTCATTTCAACCAACAGCTGGAGTTGGTACGCAAAAGCCTGTCACAGCCCCCCCCCCGCCCCCACCATGTGAGAAGCAGAAATAAGAATGTCTGAACTAGCCCAGGAAAAATGCAAGACCTCATGGAAAAAAATAATTAAATGCAAAAAAAGGTTTGGGGAAGTGACTCAAGTTGTAGAGTGCCTGCCTAAACAGTGTGAGATCAAGTTAAAAACCCCTCAGCTAAGGGGTGTCCCCGACAAGAAGGTCCCCTGTGAGCCAGCCAAGCACCAGCCTAGTAACTCAGCCCACCTTTCTTAACCTTCTGACCATCAGCTTCCTCAACTACATAGTTCCTGTGCTGAGGGATTAAAGATGCACACGAAGTGATTAGAACCTAGTGGTAAATTCAACAATAGGAGCTGTTTTTGTCTTCATTTATACATTCACATTGTAACTATTTCTCAGTCTGTACTGGACTGAGACTGTGAACTGGGCAAGACATACAAACCCCTGCCCATTACCCGCACAGAAGTATTACTTCTTTAACTTCTCTGACCTCTGGCCCCTTAAACTATGATCCTTTTATGTGACAGTCCTTAAAAGCTGGCCCAGCATGCATGTGGATCTTTCCAATTTGCATTTTCCCTCAAAGGAAAATGCTGAATCTCACACTGAGGTATCTAAGTTTCTCAAGGCAGGCCAGTAGAGTCTCAGAATAACTGAACCTGGCAAATGTCTCCCCCTGAGGCAGCTGCCACCTGCCTCTCCCATTCACAACACACAGTTACCTAACCACACCATTTCACTTCCAAAAGATAGACATTTAAATAAATGCGTGTAGTTCTTCCTCAGATCCCTTCTCAACTCCTTCTGTGGTTCAAGAGAAAGGTCAATGGGATGCTGGGAGCAAAACAAGTGCTGTCAGTTTTAGGAGTGCTAGGAATGGGGACACAGTGTATTACCTTTTAAATCAACCATATACCATCCTAACAGAGTTACTCCATCTTTTCTATTTCACGGGCAGTCTTGATCTTCCTCTCAATGTTTGTAATCATCTACAGATCTCTATACTTCCAGATTACTTTTATTTACAGTGAATGTCTCCCAGTCCTCCCCTTTTCAAATAGAATTCATATTTTACTTAGAATAAAAAAGCTTTACAAACATGAGTTTTTTTCTTTACTGAGTGGAAGAGAGGGAATACAAATAAAACCAGGCAATCTACTACGATGTGCTACATAGCACACTCTACAATATAACAATGGGATATGCTCCTTTAGAGCAAGGAACCTATCTGAAAGATGAGGCTGAGACCTGAGCACAGGCTGAAACCCTCCAGAGATCCAAGCTGAAACTGCGGTAGCAGTTGTAAATACAAAAGGAGCTTGAGGACAGAAGCAGGGCTAGCCAATGTGCAGTCCCCAGGCTGCAGTGAGGTACTGGGAGGTGCCTTAGAGGGCTTGAAGTAGTAGGGGGCATATGTATAGAGCTCTCTGAACTTTTTCCAAAAAAAACCTTTACTTTTTATAAATGCATTTTATAAAAACCTTCTAACATTTTACATAATAGCTATGATTTTATACTATAAAAATCACATATCTAAAAGTTAGTGCTGTTTAAGCTTTATAACCATGATAACTGAGAGTTGAGGTTAAAAACTTAACCTGGCAATTCAAGGGTGGCACCAACACCTCTTGGTTGGTTTGAGGCAGTTCCTATCTGATTGGGCTGACTCGGGTTGCTACAACCCACTGTCCAAGGGACCAAAATGGAGACTGTGGACCCTCAGCCTACCTTAACTACTTTATTCTCTGCTATCTGCTCTCCTGGAAGGGAAATGAGAGATGAGGAACAGGAAGCAGACAAGCTGGCTCCTTTTAATCAACTGATACGTTTGCCCACAGCTGGCTCCTACAAACTGATGCCTTTTCCCATCACACCCTTCCCCACCCAATTTCAAAGGTAAATATTTTGAAGGCACACCTTGAATTAACTGATTTAAAGTTGGCTCCATAGGCAAAACGTACTCAACATAGGTGCTTTAGAAACACTTGTAATAACTTTACTATTCCTTACTGGTCACAATCCACAATGACAGTCCTTAGGTCCTGAGAAAAATTTGGCAGAAGAAGAAAAACAAAGAGAAGCCCTCTAGTCTGAACATCACTGTCAGAGTGACCCTTCTGTGGCCTATGTGCTTTTAGATCTAGCAGGTCTAGAAACATAGACCAAAAATCTGAAAGACACATTCTTGTTTAGCAAGCTTCACTTCAATTTTTAAAAGTTATTAAAAGAAAGCCTTTATAGTACGGATGGTGAATGCCTGCCAATATGATTAGGGGTGGCTACAAAGACTATTGGTCACCAAGGGAGTCTCACCTTTCTGACACTTCGTGACACCCTTTCGAACACTTTCATTTGCTCAAAGGAAGGCAGCCCTGCATACATGGGAAGAACCCGGAGGTGTTTCTTCATCCCAGTGCGAGCCAGTGCTCGGGCCTGCTCAATCAGCATAGACACAACAGCCTCTACTTCCTCCTACACAGTGAACCAAGAACCAAAGGAACTTGAGACCAATCATTCTGTCACATGAAAACACAATGTAGGTTGGGAAGTCACAGTTTTAATTCTGGTCAATTCAGGAAATTCACTGCTGCCACCACTGCTATCACCTGGCTGATAGGTAAGCAGGGTGCTGAGTAGGGTACCAAAGGGATCAAAGTCTGTAATTGTAATAATATTAACTACTAAAACCAAACTGTCTTCAGTTAAGTGAAGAGTTCCCAATAAATAAAAACAATGATTATTTTACTCAGGTTTTATGTGTGAGGGCAAACAAGGCATTTCAAGAACAGGAACAAGTCGTGGCCTATAAAATCATTATACTGTTTCCCCAGAAAAGATTACTAATTGTGGAAAATGTCTAGCAGTGGAAAAGATTACAGTTGCAGGGGAGTTCTGAAGACTGCTGTAATCCAGAGGGAACACTGGGCTTGTTCAGTTGTCTTTTCAGTAACGTGGCCATTTCTGACCTCCAAGATGAGCTGGGAAGGCAGCACTAGCATAGAAGCATGTAGTGGCAATATGTGGGCAATAAAATGAACCAACATTCAGTGTTGGTCCACCAAACAGCCCACTGACTCAACTATTTCTTCTTGAAATTAGCTAATACACATAAAATACCATTAACTCTCTGTAGACAGAACAGGAAGGAGGAACTAATGTATCTAGGTGGTAGACAACTATATCAACTCAACCATTTTTTAATGCAAATTAGTAATTACAAAATATAACCAATCATGAAATAAATGGCTAGCCAGGCCCTATACTAAAACAAGTTTGTTCATCAGAGAAGCCCAATGGAATTACCTGGCCAGTAAGAAAGGCTAGTATGTCTCCATCTCCCTCTGTCTGGTGGATTTTCACCACTGTTTCCACAGTTGATTTGATATAATCAGGAACAGGACTGAAAAGATGTATGTGATAAGTTCATCAATGATAATTATCATAATAATTTGGCAGCAAAACTTCATGAAAGTTAGTTTGAGCCTACCCAATAGGTAACTAGAATAAAATTTAAAAGTTTGTATGAGGTCTTTCTTTTTAAATATACAAAATACAGTATCTAGGGGCTAAGCATGTAACTCAGTGGTAAAACATTGGATGAAGCTGTAGCAGGCCCTTGTTTGATCCCCAGTACTGCAAGAAAAAGATATCAAAGAAACATATACATACACATTAGATATGTGTTAAAAGGTACTATTAAAAGCAGCATTCAAAAATAAAAGGAAATTTCATTTTAGCTATATTTGCAAAGAAATAAAAACCCACAAATACAGATGACAAGCCAGGGACAAACAATGCCTACAGTGAGCGCTGAGACCGCCCCCCTTCTCCCAGCTCACTCTCCCTCCTGGCTATGGAATAGACTGGACTGGACTGGGTGGATGGAGCTGGTGGGCATCTTCAAAACACCCAGTAGTGACACTTACCACCTCCTAGATTTATCAGCCACTGGACCAGGTCCTAGTCCTAGCTCATGCTGACTAGGTATAGGCATTAGGATGTCTCTTCTTGCCTAAAGAACTTACTTGGGAACTTACATGACAGTGTCATGATTTGACACCAGTCTAGCGGTGGGGCTGAGCAGGGCTCTAGAACACCTGTTGGTGACAAGAGACACACGTGCTCCTCCACACCACCTTAGTGCTATAAGCAGATGCAGTTTCCTGTCATCCCACACTGCAGGCCCTGTTGTTTAGCCACTAGCCTGGAGAATCAAGCTTTATCAAACCTTTGCAGATAAAAGATATCCACTGGAAACGTTCGCCCTTCCACTGTAAGGATCACACAAGTATCCCTGGTTGAGTCACTGGTTTCATTCTGATTAAAGAAATCTCGAAATTTCTGTAAGGAAAAAAAAAGCCATTTTCTCTCTCTCAAAATAACAGTATTTCTTGGAAAGAAAAATTAATATAAAAATGGCAGAGGAGGATTGGGCAGTAAATATCCAATATGTTTAACAAACGTTAGACAGTGCAAAATAATTTTACTATGCACATGCTAAAACTGTAGGAAATTATATTTCAATGACTGTAAAGTTTGATAAATGAAGATTCAATTCCAAAATTGCATTCAATGATGCACCTAAGCTTGACATGCAGTTGAGGCATTGCTAAATTTATTCCTAATCTTCTATATCTTATTTAACTGAAGGTTAGGTCATAAGAGTTGACTCAAGTTCAGTGCATGTTAAAACAGACTAATATATGGTTCTAATCATCTAGAAAGCACACCTCTATAAAGGAAATGGTTACTTCTTTTTTTTTTTTTTTTTTTTTTGCCAATCCTGGGCTTTGAACTCAGGGCCTGGGCAATGTCCTTGGGCTTTCTCAAGGCTAGAGCTCTGCCACTTGAGCCACAGCACCATTTCTGGCTTTTTGCTATGTATGTGGTACCGAGGAATTGAAGCAGGGTCTTTGTGCAAGCTAGGCAAGCACTCTACCACTAGGCTAAACTCCTGGCGGAAATGGTTACTTCTGTGAACTGCACATATATTGCTGATATACACTGACGGCAGTGTTTTTCAGTGCATGGCTCCATCGCCACTTATCCTACAGGACTTCACACCAAGTCTGTATGGACAGGAGGTTGGCAATCATACACTTCCACACTCCTGTATGACCCTATGGAGGCACATCCTGCCCTATGGCACTTGACTACCGGATATGTGGACTTCAGGCTTGTGTTTTGCAAGAAGAAGTTGTCTATACTTTATGCTAACAAGAGGACTCTGTGCTAAAAGAATTCCACATAGTATACCCCTTTCACAATCTGTGTGGGTTAACTGCTCCAAATCACATCAGCCTTCCCGCATCCAAAGGGCATACATGCATGGGCACACTGGAAATAAGACAGAGGGAAAGTAAGAGACAGACTTACACATACATACTCTCCAAAAGCATAAACTGCCTAGGGAAGACAGATGCTGTGTCAAGAACCATTTTATGATTGCATAAAAGGGGTAAGAATGCCTATGTGACCAGAAAAAGAGCTGCAAATAATCACAACCTGCATGAACAAAAGATCAGTAACAACTGGCTTTTCAGTTTTCTTGGAGGAAGCACTGTCCCTTGACTGAGCCACCAAGGATGAAGATGCTCACTACTAAAAGAAAAGAGGAAGAGACATCCCTTATACATGACACCAAGTGTGAACAAAGATGTAAAGAAGCATCTATTAAAGGAAAAAGATGTTCATTTATACTCAGACCGAGGTTCTGCATCCCAACTTTTGTGGCATGTTGAAGACAAAGTAGAGAAGAAATTGGAAACAAGTGGACTACTAAGGAAATTACTAAAATAGTTCAAGAGAGAAATTTAAAGTATGAACTCAGGCAAAGCATTCCAGGGAATGAATGCTAGGACAGCACCTAGCAATCAGTGAGGCCAGTACTCACACTCACAATCATGATGGGGAGAAGGATGAAACTGATTTTCATTCAAACAGGGACTCACACTTCCTAAAGCAATCAGTCTTGGGCCTAAAGGACTATGATCATGAGAAAGGAGCTAAGACAAAACCCAAGTCATCTAGTACCACCTGTCAAGATAACTGAATCCAGGGACCAGGAGTAGCAGCCTTGTAGAAGAAGAATAGAAGCCAACGGTACCTGAGAGGAAGTTATGGAAAAGGCAAAAAACAAAACAAAACAAAAAACCCTAGCAGAGATGATAGGGTCAGACACTGCAGGAGGAGCAGGAAGGTTTTAAGGTGGACAGTGGTGAAAGTTACAAGGCATGTTGAACAAGGAAGAAGATCATGATTTGACAACTTGTTGGCATAGGTGGCTAAACTTCAGCTGTTAAGGAAAATACTGTACTGAGGAATAAGACAGGGTACTACTTCTGCAAAAAAAAAAAACTCAGCATGTACTGAGAAGGCAAAAAATTGTATAAGATCTTAGTCCTTAAGATCTTAATCATTTGGAAATACATATATATATATATATATAAACAAATAAATATAGTATAAACAGCATATGGATCCTGAAGTAGAGTCAAGAAAGAGGAACAAGGAAAGGAGCTCCCCATACCTGGAAAAGAAGAGTCTGAGCCAGGGTCCAGAAGGCGGGGTCCCAAAGGACACATGGTAAGAAATGTAATGAGATTTAGGGGAAGCAGACAGTCTGTAAAACAAAGTGAAAATAAGGTACTCTGTACTGGGCTGTCTTCCAGCTCTGCATGGGTTACTTTGCTGGTGGCAGCTTCTACCTGATCCACACAAGTGGGCTCCCTGTGGCCATGTCCCCAGCCCACCCCATATGCCTACAAGATACAGATGGGAACACAATGGAATCTGACCCTGGATGACCCTCGGTTCCTTCTGCAGGAAATCGGAAAGAGGAAAATTAGTCTTTCTCAAAGTAGTTGGACTTGTGACAAAAAAAATTAAAATTATTGAATAAAAACTGCAGGAATTGCCAGCAACCATATTTTCTGCCACATAGATGGGTGCAAATAAAAAAAAAAACAGTACCATATAATGCAAGGGCCAAGAAATACTTGGTAATTACAGCTGGTCATGTATGCATTGCTTAACTGAGCTTACATTAACAAGGCCAACTAAGGCAATCAAAGCCCCTATCGTTCTCCACTCGTCTCAGGACCTACTGATCACAGGCATCTTCCTCTTTAGGCTAGGCCACCCCAGTCCCCAAGTAAACCCAGAGCAGATGGCCTATTTCTATCCTATAGCCATTCGGAATTAATCCATCACCTACAGATTCAATAGCTGGGGAGCAGAGATGGGGTTTAGGTACCTCTGGGCCTCCAGATCAAAATGCTACCTAAGGATGGACCTAGAACAACTCATGTTAAATGAGGTAAACCAAGATCAAAGAGTCAAATAGTGCATATTTTCTCTCATATGTGGAAGCAAGACCTAAATATACCAGGACATGACAACTTATACAAGCCTCTAGGCATTCACACACAGTGAGACCAAAGGAGGATACCCTTAAGGGAGGAACACAGAGAGCGGAGTCCGAGGATTGATGGTAGGAGTCGTGGCTGGACAAGCATTTAGTAAACTTTGTCTCCATTTGACCAAGTGCTGGTGGAGAAGAGTGCAGCTGAAACTGTAACCAAAGGAAGCACTATACTTCCAGAAAAGTCTCAAGGAAAAGTCTTGCAAGTCACAGTAATGGCCATGGGATCGGGCTCTAAAGGAAAGGATGGAGAGATTCAGCCAGTGAGTGTGAAAGTGGGTGATAAAGTTCTTCTCCCAGAATATAGAGTTACTAAAGTAGTTCTAGATGACAAGGATTGTTTCTTATTTAGGGCTGGTGACATTCGTGGAAAGTACATAGAGTGAATTCAACCACTGAAATGGAATCATGTGAAGCTGCCCATTCCATGCAAGTTCTGAGATCTTTCATCATGTAAATAATTTCCACATCTCCCTTTTATAATAAACTGAAGGTAACTAAACTAATGATACCTATTGTCTCTAAATTTTAATTTCACTCTTCTGGTATAAACATTTCCAAATAAAACATGTAAATGGAAAAAAAAAGGGAGGAACACAAAAACACAATGTCTCTATGCCTCTGAACATATAAAATAATATTTGTCAAGACGAATTCTAAGAAATGGAAACAAGAGGTTTCCATTTTGTCTTGTTTTTTTATGTATCAGTCTTTGGGAAGGGAATGGTAAGAGGAAATGGAAGAACAAAGGTGAACAAATACATCAGTGGTACTTACTAGATACTATGTTGAAAATGAACTGTACATCTTTTGGGTGGACACAGGAGGGAAAGTGTGACATTATCCAAAAAGAAATGTACCCATGGGCCAGGAGCGTGGCCTAGCGGTAGAATACTTGCCTAGCTAATGTATGAAGCCCTGGGTTTTATTCCCTGGAACCACATACACAGAAAAAGCTGGAAGTGGCGTGGTTCAATTGACAGAGTACTAACCTTGAACAAAAAGTGTGCAAAGCTAGAGCTCTAACAGCACCATTTCTATATATGTGGTACCAAGGAGTCGAACTTGGGTCTTCAGTGACCAGGCCCTGAGTTCAAGCCCCAGGACTGGCACAAAAAACAAAACAAAAAAAATCAAATCAAAAAACAGAAATGTACCTATTACCTGAGTTATGAAATGGTAACCTCTCTGTGCATCACCTTTATAATAACAGTTTTTAAAATGCTACTTAAGCCACAGCCTCCTCTTCTCCCTCCCTTACCCTGCTCCTCACTCTTGCCCTCCCCAGCCCACTCATATCCTTTTCTTTGTTCTCTTACTCTCATAGGAACTCCTGCCATACCCACATGGACCCACCCTATATAGCCCACACTTCCCCTCACAGAAGGAGGCACTGGATATACAGGAAAGAATGAAAAACAACAGCCCAGCTGAGCCCCTCACAAGCCCCAACAGGAAAGTCTGAGGAATGTACTCTACCTTCCCACTTCAAACAAAAAGATAAATCCAGGAAGTCACCCATATCAACTACTACAGGCAGAAATGAAAATAAGTGAATTTTTAAATCTCAGTAACACCAAAAGACAAAATTGTGTATCATTCAAAATTCACTGAACTGTCACCTCCTGGGTAAGCTACTGGATACCGCCAAGCTAGCTGAATACCACCAAGCTAGCTGAAGTTAAGTACTACTTCACTGGCTGCCTTGGCACCTTTAATACTGAATAGTAAACATCTAATTTTGTTTCTGCCTCCCCCAAGGAGTGAGAGTGTGTATGGACCTCTTACAGATAGCGTGGTGCTTAACATATATTAATAGCAAGTAGCCAAAAACCGTGAAGTTGAATGGCTGTTTGAACTAAAAATGCAAGTCATCAAGAAAGAAAAACAATATAAACCTAGTTACAAAACAATTTAACAGCCAGGACCAGGAGTTTGGCCTAATGGTAGAGTGCTTGCCAAGCATGCTCGAAGACCCAGGTTCGGCTCCTCGGTACCACATACATAGAAATAGTGGAAATAGTGCTGTGGCTCAAGTGGTAGAATGCTAGCCTTGAGAAAGTCCAAGGACAATGCTCAGGCCCTGAGTCCAAGCCATAGGACTGGCAAAAAAAAGAAAAGAAAAGAAAGAGAAAAAAATTAATAAACAGTCAGGAGCCAGTGGCTCTTGCCAGGAGGCTAAGATCTGAAGATCACTGTTTAAAGCCAGCCCAAGCCAGACAGAAAAGTGCATGAGACTCTTTATCGTGAATTACCACCTCCCCTTCTCTCAAAAAACAAGCCAGCAGTAGAGTTCAGGTTCAAGTGGTAAAGTACTAGTCTTGAGCAAAAGTTAGGGACAGTGCCCAGGCCCCAAGTTCAAGGCACAATAAAACAACAATAACAATAAAAACACAAGGCATGGCTCAAGTGGTGGTAGTCCTTAAGCAAAAAGGCCAAGCAAGAACACAAGGCCCTGAATTCAAGCTCCAGTACCAGCACATACACACAAACATACACACACACTCTCTCTCTTTCTTTCTCTCTCTCTCTCTCCCTCTCTCTCTCTCTCTCTCTCTCTCTCTATATATATATATATATATATATATATATATATATGATTATGTGTACAGAATAAGTTCCAATTGCATAAGTCTAAACATATATGCTACAGTCATAAATTAAGAAATGTAGCTTCACACACTGAAAGAAGTAAAAATAACATAAGCTGTAAGCTGCCATGTAGAAAGACAGCATGTAGATAAACAAGACGAGTAGGTAATCATAAACTCTCCTGGCTAATTACAGGCTAATTTCCACCCACAGTTAAAAAGGAGCATCCTATGATTAGGTGGAATCTAGGACACCAGATGGCCCCAGAAGGCAGGCCAGCCACTCTGCCAAAGATGAGTGATTGCTAGAGGTAACTTCCCAAGGCTATGCCTAAAAATTCCAGTGTTTACAGGGGAGGAGGAAAGAGAGGAAGGCTCTTACCTCTGCATCCAGAGTGGCTGAAGCCACAATTAGCCGCAAATCCCCTCGCTTTTTCTGAATCTAAAAGACAAGATACCCATGATAACATGTATAGGTGGAATAATCAGAAACCTAAAATTTACTTCAAAATAACCCAGTGTTGGAAAAAGTTTTTTGGAGGAAAGGGAGCTTATCAGCAAAACCACAAGTAATAAAGTTATAAGAAAATGGGGCCATCATATTATTCTATTTTTGTAAATGTACAACTTTTCCAACATACAAAGCTAAGAAAAATTGTATACAAAGCTGGGCACTGTGCTTGCTCCTGTAATCCTAGCTACTCAGGAGGCTGAGATCTGAGGATCACAGTTCAAAAGTCCATGAGACTCTTACCTCCAGTTAACCACTAGAAAACCAGAAGTGGTGCTGTGGCTCAAGGGGTAGGACAGAAGCCTTGAGCTGAAAAGCTCAGGAACAGCTCCTAGGCATCAAGTTCAAGCCCCATGACCAACAAAAAAAAAAGCTGAATACAAAATATACAGGACCTTTTAGGCTCTGAAAATAATACTATTTTTTTTCCTGATACGTGACTCCTGAGACAGCCTGAATCTATACATAACAGTCAAAAAGCAAAGACATAAGCTGGGCACTGGTGGTTCATGCCTATAATCCTAGCTACCCAAGAGGCTGAGCTGAAATGTAAGAAACGAGGTTCTAAGCCAGTCCAGGCAGGTAAACCCATGAAACTTTTTTTTTTTTTTTTTTTTTGGTCAGTCATGGGGCTTGAATTCAGGGCCAAGCCACTCCCTGACCTCTTTTGCTCAAAGTTACCACTTTGAGCCATTAACATCACTTCCAGTTTTTGAGTGGTTAATTACAGGTAAGACCCTGCCCAGGCTGGCTTCAAATAGCAATCCTCAGATCCCAGCCTCCTGAGTAGGTAGGATTACAAGCATGCGACACCAGAGCCCACTGTCATGACTTTTATCTCCAATTAACTTACCAACAAAGTCGCGATGTGGCGAAAGCGAAGGAAGGGGTGACATTTCCCAAAAATAAACGTCTCTTTGCCTGACTTATGTAACTGCAACCCCTCTATTTATTGCCTTTATAAGAATAATTTTTTAAAAATTAAAAAGCTAAGAGTAAAGCTATAACTCAAGTGGTAGAGTACTCAAGTGGTGTGTTGCAGTAAGTCAGGAACACAACGAAAATACAGAAAGCAATGGCAAGGAGAGGAGTCATACCTTCTTTAGCAAGCCAATGGCAATGTCAGTGTACAGAGTCCTCTCGTGGGCTTCATCCAGCATGATGACACTAGGAATCAGAGGGGGCTCACAGTGAGCACTGGAATAGCCACCCCCACGATGCTATCCAGCCCAGCAAAGGGGTACTCAGTCCTCATGTTATCACTTCCTATCAATAAGCATGGTAATCTCAATACCTTGGTGAAGAAAGTGACTGCTATCTTTAAAGAGCTCTACCACCCACAGTGGACTTCAATAAATTTAATACCTGATTTGAAGTGGCATATAACCCTACAGAGCACATAAATATCAGAACAAGGCTCAACCATCTTAAAGCTCAAGAGGGAGATGACTATAGCTGTAACACACATGTATCAGGCAGTCAAATGGGACATCCTCTCCCAGAAGACAGCCTTGGGGACAATCTCAAAGCTACATATCATACTGGATGACAAAGAAGAAGGGAGAGAGTGACTGATAAGATATAAATTGGTCTCTGTTACATTCAACAAAACCTTGAGCAGTGAATTCTCAGCCATGCTATGACTATAGTCACCACCACCCTACAGGGGCAGAAAGGCAACATTTAAACAAAGGGCAAGTTTACAGGTTGTCTAAACAGTAACAGGAATTTCTGTGTGCTGGGTTTGGGGCTGTGTGTAAAAAGAAGCATACTACTTAAATTCTGAGACCATTGCCAAAGGTCAGAACAGCCATGGTTAAGAAAAGACCTTTGGACAGCTAAACATATGTGAATCTCAGCTACAAATACAAATGTTTTTCAATTTACTTGTGTACTTGGAAACATTAGGGAAGTTATCACAGGAAAGCTATGTTTACCTGTATTTTGTTAGCAATGGATCAACCATCATTTCCCTCACCAGCATTCCATCTGTAAGAAACTAAAAAGTTACAAAGCTTTAGAAAAAGTTCACCAGCTGCCATGTGCACCCATGGGAAGAAAAGGGAAAAATCACAAGGAATTGAGCATCTGTAAGTTGCTACCACATATAATTCAAAAAGCCTAAGAATCATAACCCATGAAAAAAGATATATAATTGATGGCATAGATAAATACTCCCTTCATGTCAAAGATATCAAATTGGGGCCAGAGTGTGACCCAGTGGTAGAGTGATCGCCTAGCACAGATAAAGCCCTGGGTTCAATTCCTTGGTATCCATACACAGAAAAAGCCAGAAGTGGTGCTGTGGCTCAACTGGTAGAGTGCTAGCCTTGAAAAAGCTCAAGGACAATTCCTCCGCCCTGAGTTCAAGCCCCAGGGCTGGCCAAAAAAAAAAGACAGCAAATTATACAAGCATGGAATAAGGTCTCAGTTTACAAATCACTCCCCTGTTCATCTAGCTCATTGATGATTATTTTCAACTTTTCTCTGTTGCACGAGAGAGAACTGTGATCCTAATAAGCTATCTTCATTTCATCAGAACATTTGTTCATTGTTTTACTGCACTATCTGATTACAACTGACTCTAGCATACTGCTAAACAACAGACACCCTCTGTTGGGTTGATTATATACTAATTACTATTGATAATAATTCTTTTAAAATTACCAAGTAGGTCAAATTAGATAGAGATAAAGTTCACTGTCATGTAAAACTAGGCCAGTCTCAACTACTGAAAACATCATTTATGAATTCTATACTGCATCAATTTCTTTATTTCATCCTGGCTTTTAAGTTGATAGGATTATTTCTATATTTAGGTATCTATGGGAGTCCATGGGAAAGAACAATGTGTATAGGAAAGGCAGCTCTGTGTGGTAGCACTACAACTGAGGAGCATAACACGAGAGGTGAGTCATTCACTTTCCCAGGCCCTGAAGCTTCTCCTCTATAGACTAAGGGTGAAATGTTACTTTTGAGTTTCTTTCTATACTAAGGTTCAAAGACTCTTTCAATGAGCTCTGTTCTTCCTAGTAGACTTACATCCCTAGGAACCAGGTTGATGTTCTATCTTTTCTGTCCTATTCACCAGTGAGGGCAGTATGCTTTTAATTCCTCCCAGATAGCCTTCGTCCTCACTCACACTAGCAAAAGCAGTTCATGCACTTCACCTTAATTCTTGTAGCCAGTGGGCTGGTGCAGTCATCAAAGCGGATGCAGTAGCCTACCTCGTGGCCCAGCACTGCACCCCTTTCCTCGGCTACTCTCCCTGCAACCTTTGGGAAGAAAGATCATGCTGAAAATAGAGACTTAGAAATTATTGCACAGAACATGTACTACAGAGCCTAAAGGTCATCATTAACTAGTATGTGAGTTCAGTGGCAAAGAAGGAGACAAAGGGCAGGCTTTTGAGAGAATAGTGTGAATACACTAACATATATATCCTGTTTCCAGGTCACATATACATACTATGCTATTCCATGTACTAACTGATACATACATATACATACATACATATATATATATATATCACACATATATATCATGGTCTGGAGGCAAACCTTAAAAAACAATGATGTTTATCATTGATTTTAATTTAAAAGACAATAAAACTGTGCACATTCACTACCTAACTACATAACTAGAGTCAAGAGAAAGAGGTATGAATAGGGGCTTCCAGGGAGCCAGCACATCAAGCCAGGTAAGGCAGGCATCCACTGGCCTTCCACCACATGCACACATACTCTTCAATCCTACCCATACCCCTCTTATCTGAAGTTCCTGAGCCTTAGTTTGGAGCACAGCTACCACAGGAGATGTCCTGAGACAGAGCTTATTGATACAGCCATTCTGGCCCACCAACCCCGAGGCACAGGAACTGAGAGTCTCCCTGCACACAGACCTCTCAGCCAAGCTTGTTTTGTGTTATCTGCCCATCACTGTTTAAGAAACTGAAGAGTACATGAACATCAGAAGTAGCTTTGCCTAGTGACTTGAAATTACAGCTCTGGCAGGCCATCTCTGAACCAATCATCAGACAGCTGATCTATACCACGTAGTCTTTCAAAACATCTTATGAAACCAGAAATTCATCCTATACAGCTCTATCTCTACAGATTATAATTCCCCATTACCAGGATTATTGCTATTGTTCTGAGTTAGCTCTAAACACCACTATACTCCAAATCCCAAAAAATGGACTGGATGTTCAGCATTAATTATTTAGCATGATTTTGTCTACCATGAATTGTGTATTGTCTATAAGAGCTTACAAGAAAATAAAATTAAGGTTAAACATCTGTGAAAACTGTGACCAAGAATATAAAGAGGGTGAATGATTCTGGAAAACATTGAGACTCTATATAAGAGCAGTATAAGAAATCTCAATGAAAGTTGTGAATCTATAGGAGCTTGGGGACAGGCTCTGTGTAGTTTCTAAAATCCACAGAAACAGTAAAGGGTGTACTAGCAACATAAAAATGTTAACTATAAAAAAATGTCATTAATGTTTCTTTATTAAGGAAGACACAAAAGGAAAATTTCTTCTTCTGTAACAGGAACTGTAACATAGTATGATTAATAAGTAACATTTTCAAGCCCTACAATCAACAAAAAAAAAAAAAAGAAAAGAAAAGAAAATTTGGGAGGCCAGGAATTTGGCCTAGTGGTAAAGTATTGGCCTAGCTTGCACGAAGCCCCAGGTTCTATTCCTCAGTACAACATACACAGAAAAAGCTGGAAGTGGTACTGTGGCTCAAGTGGTAGAATGCTAGCCTTGAGAAAGCCCAAAGATAGTTCTCAGGCCCTGAGTTTATGGGGTTTTTTTTCCTTTTCAGCTTTAATAAATTCTCTTAAGATAAACAAGCATGTATTCAAACTTCAGACTTTACTCATATTTTCATTCAGCTTCCTCTTATTAGATTCAACACAAATAAATATATAATTATTATGTACAATTATTTTGTCCAACCAGCCAGACACTTGCCTTTATCTTAAAGAGAACTTTGAAATGAGGTTCACAAATGTGTACAATGCTTGTGCTAGAACATTGGGGGGAGAGGCTTAAAATCGATTTACTTTCTTTTTTCTTCCTTAGGGCTTTCTTTAAATGCTTATAATGTAGAGATACCCATTTATAAAAATTTACTTCACTGTTCTTTTAAACTAAATTTTTAAGGCACAACTTCTACTCATTTGCAGTTTTTAGGAAATAGAAAACAAAAGAAAACAAAACACAGGAAGAATCTCAGCAAAAACTTACTGTTACAGCAGCTACCCTTCGAGGCTGGGTTATCCCAACTACTCTTCCCTCGGCTGTCCAGCCAGCTTCTGCCAGATACTGCAAGCAAAATCATATCTCAGTACATATCTTTTTGTTGTTGCTGCTGTTGTTTCTGTTGTTAGACTAGGCTTGTTTTCTATCTTTCTGTCTATGTTTCCTGTATAGCTGGAATGATAGTTTGTACCATGACATCTGGCTTATTTGTTCAGATGGGAGTCTCACTAAGCAAAGGTTCAGTGGATATCTTCCTAAGTGCTGAGGACTGCACTGAATGCCTTATAGGTCATTCCCCATGCTTCTATAAGGAAGACATAGCAGCATCAGCCATGTATAGATGAGGGACCAGAGAGATACATACAGCCTGGCTGAAGAAGCCGGTAAATATCTAATAAATGGAATTCAACAAACCAAAGCCCTGACACATAACCAGAACACAATCCTATCACTCAAAAGCAAACACTTACAAGCATGAAGTTCATCTCCTAGGTAGAATATTAGATGAAAGAAAAATAATTTCCATAGAAATAGAACCTGTCCATGGAACGAATCACATCAACGCCCTGTGTGATTCAGTCTTTTGTTGCATACTTAAGATTTCTGTAAGGAAGAAACTAAATGATGCAGTGAGTGCAGTGCTAACAGAGTGGGTGTCATGGAGCGCCTAAGATCACAGTCAGTGGCAAATCCTATCTTGGTGCTCCATGCAGCTAAAGGGATCCCAAGTTTAGCCTTCCAACAGTACTAGTACAAACTGGTTTAAGAGCATATTTTCACAGCCCATTGTTTTGACAGAACCAGCAAAAAATATCATCTGGATTCCAGATGTAATTTGTGAAATTTCAAAACTGGTAAGTGTTCAGTGTTTCAATGGTTATGTTTCCTAAGAAAAGATAATAACTCTAGCAAAAGTTTGTTCAGAAAAAGCTGTTCCATTTATGTTTAGAGCCTCAGCCTTTCCAGTGTTACCAGGTCATAAATCAAATTTAGCTTCCCAACAAGCTCAGCACAGTGAGAGAAAGAAAACTGAGTTTCTGGGAAAAAGGAAGAACCCGCCATGAGAGGCTACCAGATATTTGGAAAAAATATACTCTGGAAATATTCAGAAGTCTTCTTCCTGCTCCTGCCCCCTAAATGTCTAAGGCTGCCAGTAGCTTTTCTTAACTATCTGGTCCCTACCTCCTGCACCTATCAGGACATCATGCGGTAAATACGTTCTTGTCTTGATCTCAGTGCTGGTACACAGGTATGTTCCCTTGTGAAGACAAATCAAGCTGTACAGTTGTGACACAGGTACCATCCTAGATGTACATTTGAAGAGCTAAAAAAGCGCCCCCATTCTGAAGCAGCAACCATCTTGTTGTTTATGTAAACTGTGAGTGACCCAAAAGTGCACAAAATTAAAGAAACAGAATTGTGGTGCCATTAAGTCCCAGGAACTGACCTGTCTGTGTTAAAATTAACCAGAACTCGTGTAAATTCAAGGGATGGCATTTGTTTTCGAAAACCATAAAACTACCCTCAGACAGCTTATTAGGACTCTACTGGCATGGGAATCTCCCTTAGCTCCCACTTACCCTGAACTGTCCCTAACCCCTACCTTATCTCACTCCAATAGCTGATTGCTGTGTTGATGTAAATCTGTAGTCTTTGCCTTTAAAAGCCCTGTAGAAAAGCTGTTCAGGGCTTCACCTAGGCTCCCGCTGTATGGGAGTGTAGGACCAAGCCCGAGCTGACAGCCCGCCTGAATAAAGCCTTGCTTTTGCATTTCGGAACGTCTGACTCTCAGTGGTCTCTTGGTGGTCATCCTGAGACTTGGGCATAACACATTATACTTGAAAACAAATTATTTTTGTAAAAGGGAAGAAAAACCTTCAATTCTTTTCCTTAACTACCATCTTTCATGAGTCAAGTCAGGGCCTCAAGGCATGCTCTGCCTTCACCCTACCCTTCTCCACACTACTCACAATATTCACTGCAAAAGACTGTCTTCCCACTGGACTCCCACAAATTATCCAAGGTCTATTTCAAATGTCATTTCTTCTTCAACGTCTTTCCTGACCTTTCTGTCCACTCCTACCCACACCAGGTATGATTGTTCCTGGTAAAAAGTCTCTTCCACAGCAATTCATAATTCTATAATAGCAACTATTTACTTGTAGCTACAGCAGTTCACTGGACCCCCAGGTTTCTTCAACTGTAATTACTTGAGAACAAAAGGCATAATTACACCTCCCCGAATGAATGTCATTGTTCCTTTCAGAGAATGGGTATTCCATTACAATTTTAGAATTACAACAAATTAAAAATAACTGCCAACTTTTGTGCTAAAAAAAAAATAAAATCAAGGAAACTGTAAGTCCTAAAGGTTTAATTTTAAAAATCTGAGGTACACTATTTACTGAAAGGAGACCTTAAACACATAGTAAGGAAATTTCTACCAGCTAAGTGCCCACTCTGCTCAATGCCCACTCACCTGAGGAATCTGCGTGCTCTTCCCACATCCTGTTTCTCCAACAATCACCACAGTCTGATAATTTTCTATCAAGTATAAGATATGATTCCTAAGCTGGAAAAGAATATACATTATAAATAGCCATGTTCTGCCTCCGAAGACCTAAACAAAGAATACTTTTAACACTGAAAAATAAGTTGTTTACAAAGAGAAGTATATTTTTAAAAGAATCATCAAAATGGGCCGGGAGTTTGGCCTAGTGGTTAAAGTGCTTGCCTAGCATGCATGAAGACCCGGGTTCGATTCCTCAGTACCACATACATAGAAAAAAGCCAGAAGTGGTGCTGAGGCTCAAGTGGTAGAGCTCTAGCCTTGAGAAAGTCCAAGGACAGTGCTCAGGCCCTAAGCTCAAGCCCAGGACTGGCAAAAGAAAAAAAAGAATCATCAAAATGTACTTCCAACTCCCAATTACTTTTGGTTGTCAATATGCGCTATGTACCTGCAAGCAGCAAAATAAGCCAACTCTTTGATTTAATCGATTTTCACTTATAAACAGTTACACTACAGACACATTAATATAAAGTATAGACAGAGATGTGTATATGTGTATGTATATGTATGTGTATACATTACATGATTTACAACAGCCAAAACTCCAAACAACCTAAATCTTCATCAGATATGCTTGGTCAATTCAATCATAAGATACTGCAAAGGAATAACTCATGGCAATTAAAAGGAACAAATGTCCCTCTCATCTGTAATCCTAGCCAATCAGGAGGCTGAGAACTCAGGATCGTGGTTCAAAGCCAGCCCAGGCAGGAAAGTCTGTGAGACTCTTATCTCCAATTAACTACTAAAAAGCCAAACATGGTTAGCTGCAGCTAAAGTGAACACCAGCCTTCAGCACACAGGCCCAAAAAGAAAAGAAGTCTATCTATACTAACATAGAAGGAAAGAAATCAAATTATAGAATGTGTGAATGACAAATAGTATTTGAAGTTTCAAAGAACAAATATACCTATACTTGCTTATATGTGAGCCATCTCTGGGGAACAACAACAAGACAGAAAAGTGCCAACAGGGCTGTGTCCAGGGAAACAGGAAGGCTGGAGAACATGCATACAAAGGAGAACTTTGAACTTTACACAACATGTATATATTATCTAATTTTAAGGGTTTTCACTGATCTTCCTGTTAATAAAAAATCCCAGAAAAAGAAAGCACATGCTTTCATTTGAACCTCTAAGTCCAAGTTCATGATAAAGCACTCAGGGGTTCCATGTACATTCCATCTGAACCTCATTTCCCCACGCAGTTGAGTTAAAAGACTGCTTCAGAAGCTAAAAGAAAACCCACAGATAAATGCAATGCCCTCTCTACTTAGCTTCAGAAAGTGTTGTCTGTAACCATCACTGATTACAGTCACGACCGGTGGTCTAGAGGTAATGAAGGTATTCTATTACCACCTGGCTGATACTGAAGACAAACACTGCCTCCTGCTCCCTGTCTCGTCACCACTCACTGATGCCACGCCAACAGTGTGGTGAGGCTGAGAAGGATGGGATGAGGCCAGTCAAACAACAGAGCTTCTGGAACTCATATGAAAAATCTCATCTCTGTCTCAGCAGAAAGCAACCTCAATTCCCAGTTTTTCTTAGTTAAAGAAATATGCCTTCACAAAGAAAGTCAAGATTGCCCACATACTGAGGATAAAATGAAGCTGGGTATGAAATTCACTGCACTACTCTGTCTACTGTCTGTGTGTCTGAAATTGTCAACAGTGGAAGAAACAAATAGGAGGAAACAATGCCATTCCTATTCTTTCTGTCTTCTAAAAGGTAGCATCTAGTGGGGAAAAAAAAAAATCTTAAGAACTGGGGCTGGGAGTTTGGACTAGTGGTAGAGTGCTTGCCTAGCATGCATGAAGACCGGGTTCAATTCCTTGGTACCACATACATAGAAAAAAGAAGCTGGAAGTGGTGCTGTGGCTCAAGTGGTAGAGCTCTAGCCTTGAGGAAAGCCCAGGGATGAGCAGACATGTATGGCTGCACATACCTTGAACACAGGCAGCTTCTGTCTCTGCTGCTCTATGGAAAGAGCAGCATAAGGGTTGTAAACAACAGTTGTTGAGGAGTTTTCAGCAACACTTTGTCTCTCTTCGGAGATGCTGACTCCTGGGCCCTCTGTACCTGCAGGAGAAATGGACTTTTTAAGACTCTCAAGTGATGAGCAGGGAAATATATAAAGGTTATAAATTTTCAAATACAAAAGTAGGAAAAAGGAACAAGTTTCAAGGGCTGGGAGTTTGGCCTAGTGGTAGAAAGCTTGCCTACCATGCACAAAGACCCTGGTTTTATTCCTCAGTATTACAACATACATAGAAAAAGCTGGGAAAATACCTGTGAAAAGACAAAGTCTTTCCTAAAGACTCTGGGCCATCAACAAAGACGACAATCCTGCTGCAGAGTGCCACTGGTGCCCAGAACTGTGCATTGTCAAATCTCTAACAAAAGTCAAAGAAACCTAACAGGCCATTACTGAGCTCTAGCTACTACAGCACCAGGTACAAAGGAAATTAGAACCCGGGACACAAAGGCTTCTTCTCCTCTCACTTCTGCACCTTTACACCCCTGGAGTCGCACCTTGGAGGATGATGGGGAGTTTCAGAAAATTTTCAGAGGTGAAATCCCACTTCCCCACCTCCAGGCAACAGACCCTGAACTCCTAGAAGCAGGGTGGGGATTTGAAAAACAGGTTCCCAGACCTGCCAGACCTGTACCATGAACTCACAAGTTTCTGAACTCCCGTGCTTCCTGTGACCCTGCCCTCTAACCATGACCTGATTTAGGCTCCTCCACCCCTGCCGCCATTGTGCCATAACTCCTATCTCCTGACTCTCCTCAGGTCACCATGGTATCCCTCTCCATTAAAGTTGATCTGGTCTGTTGAGATTGTTTCTTCCTCTTTTTACTACCCTCATGACTCAGTTTCCTAACTGTATTATATAGTCTACTGCAGGATATAAATTTGGGGGGAGAGGGGGACATGCTCACCCACAGTCATCAGCTTTCTAATAAAGCCTCCTGATTCAATCTCTCTGTATCTCAAGATAAAACAATGAATAAATGAAAGAAAGAAAAAATGAATGATAGAAAGAGAGAGAGAAAAAGCTGGAACAAGCCTGGGATCAAAGATTTCCTTCCCTTTCTCCTCTTACCAAACTTACTTCTTGATAAATCCTTGTGAGCTTTAACAAGAACACAATAGCACAGAACATTTTATCCTCTTCTGCTCTGTTTCTGACCAGAATTTGTTACTTCTTTTTTTTTTTTTTTTGCCAGTCCTAGGCTTGGGCTCAGGGTCTGAGCACTCTCCTTGGACTTTCTCAAGGCTAGCACTCTACCACTTGAGCCTCAGCACCACTTCCAGCTTTTTTCTATGTATGTGGTACTGAGGAATCAAACCTGGGTCTTTGTGCATGCTAGGCAAGCACTCTACCACTAGGCCAAACTCCCAGCCCCAGAATTTGTTACTCTTTAAAACATCACAGACTATTCCCTGATGCCTAGAGTATTTTAACAACACTCCTGTAAGCTCTTCTATTTCCTTCCATACCTTGGTTTATAACACCCAAGGCTTGCTTTCATTACCCTGTCCCTTCCTTGTCTATTATACAGCCCAGTTCAGCACAGCTTAGTCTTATTTTTTTTTTTTTCCAAGCTGGGGCTTGAACTCAGGGCCTGGGTACTGCCTTTAAGCTCTCTCAAGGCTAGCACTCTACTACTTGAGCCACAGCATCAGTTCCAGCATTTCTGTATATGTAGTACCAAGGAATCGAACTCAGGACTTTGGGTATGCTAGGCAAGCACTGTACCAGTAGGCCATCCTCCAGACCCAGCTTACTCTTGCTATGTCCTCTAGTGCAAGAACAGCTGCTGTCAACCAATACAGAGCTTACCCCCGCCTTACAAGACTTCATTCAGCTAAACCAGAACATTGGAGCTGCTTTCTCTCTGTTCACCTGCCACAGCACTGTTTTGTTTAATGATTTTCCATTAGTAACATACTCTCTGCTGAAGGGAGTAAAGAACATCTTCATCTCTCCAATGTGAAACAAGGCTGGTGACAATACATCTTTTCCACATGTGAGTAGTAAAGAGACTTGGGGTTGTGGACCACCCCAGAGTTTTTAAATAATGAAAACAGAAACTGGTGCAGCTAAGCAGAGTACGAGTGTACTGAGACCCAGGATTCAATCCTCAGTACTATTTCTGTTCTATATGTGTGGTTATATTATAGTAAATTTCTTACTATGGGTCAAGGCAAAACTATTCTGCAAGGCACAGAGTCAGCAACCATTAAACAGTGGTATGAGCAAATGAAAAGGGACAGTCCCTTCTGATCTGTGAGTGCTAGCAAAGGAAGTAAAAGCTTTTTCTAGAAAAATCTCAGGCACTGACACCCCCAAATCTAGTACCAATAAACGACAAATAAGTAAATCTATCTGCCCATCTCAGGCAAGACATACAATATTAATATATTATACTACTCACTTCACCTCCTCTCATAGCTGCCTCTTAAAATACCTGATGGGCCCACCTCTCAGCATCCCTCCAGGACTCAGCAGCACCCTCTGGGATGCTCTTCAGTATTCCACTGCTATGGTTATCTCCCTGAAGCAAAAGCTAGCCATTTAATATTCCTCTTAAACACACTGAAGTTTAAAACCCTTAACTTTCCTCTGGGTCCTTTCATTGAGACTCTACCCTATTTTTGAGCTTCATTGCCTGCCACGCCTCTAAAATACATCTTACCACATCACATAACACCACATAACACCACATAACACCATTTCATTACTCAATTATTTTGGCTTTTTGGACATTCTTCAAGCATATTCTGCCTTTCTTCATGCTGCACCCTTTGCCATGAAACAAAAAGTTCACTCAAAAAAAATAGTATTATCTTTATGAAATATTTCTTGTCTACACATTGCATCTTTTCCCTCCCTCTTCTTTACTTCCATGTAATTATAACAGCTATGTATCTAGTGCCAAGTCTTTCATGTATTATTCTCACTTAATCCTCAAAACAATCTTGTTATGCAGTTTCAATGGAGTAAGCAAGACTGAGCACCTAAGTAATTCTGTCTAGTCACCAAGTTAGTGATAATGTATCAAGGTGGGCACTGCAGGCCTGACTCCTAAACTCATATTCTTTTCTACCATCTTATTCTGCCTCTAATCTCTTCTAATGGATATCTAACATCACATTCAATTCACAAAGAGAGCATCTTTAGTGCAGAGCCCTGCCCATACACAATTTGTCCCTTGACTACAGAAACAGAGGTTCAGGGCCGGGAGTTTGGCCTGGTGGTAGAGTGCTTGCCTAGCACGCACAAGGACCTGGGTGTGATTCCGTGGTACCACATATATAGAAAGCCAGAAGTGGTGCTGTGACTCATGTGGTAGAGCTCTAGCCTTGAGAAGCTGAAGGACAGTGCTCAGGCCCTGAGTTCAAGTCCCAGGACTGGCAAAAAAAAAAAAGAGAGAGAGGTTCAATAAGTATACTCTAAATGAGCTAAGTAACAGAACTCTTACAGTAATTCCAGAGTAGCTTCTTGGTCTATTTTCAACAAGTTATTAGACCTTTACTAAACCATTTTGACCTAAATGCTTGAATAAATAAAAGGTAACTCATTACCTAATGTGATCTTAGTTTCTGTTGCAAATAGGACTTAGGATAGAAAAGTGATGTATAGAAGTGCATTATCACAAAACTATCACGAAAAGAGAAACTACAGGCTTAAAAAAAGAAATTAAGCAGCCAGACATGTGGCAAATACCTGTAATCTCAGCTATTAAATATATTAGGAGGACTGAGATTGAAGGCCAGGCCAGGCCAGGCAAAATATTACTAAGATCCCCATTTCAACCAACAAGCTGAAGGTGCCAGGACAAATGTATTCTCAGCTACAAAAGGGGCCATAAGTGCAAGACTCTACCTGGAAAATAAAATAAAGAGCTTGGGAATGTGGCTCAAGTGGTAGAGTACCTGCCTAGCAAGCACAAACCTGAGTTAAAATTCAGTGCCATCAAATAAGTAAGAATTAAGCATATCCTTTGCTTGGGTTTGTCTCCCCCATGGCTTGTGTCAGAACTTGGAGAAACCATGGCGGGGCACGGTGGCTCACACCACCATGAGACCTGAGGATCGCAGTTCAAAGCCAACCCAGGCACTAAAGTAACGTGAGCCTCTTATCTCCAATTAATCACTAGAAAATGGGAAGTGGGGCCATGACTAAAGGGGTAGGGCGTTAGCCTTGAGCTGAAGCGCTCAGGGACAGGGCCCAGGCTCAGAGTTCAAGGCCCATGACTTACCAAAAAAAAAAAACAAAAAACTTCCAGAAACCATTCTAAAATATTGAAAGCGTTCCTTGCTGCTCTCATTTCATTTCTGCTGCACAACACCTTGCACATCCATACCTACAGAGGCACAAGCGGTTTAAAACAAAAAGGGAAGAGGGGGAGTCTGGTAACTCTTAGGAAACCTAAGGGTTTTTCTTTTTTCTTTTTTTACACAAATTGAGGGACAAGGAAGAAGTATACTGCACCTAGCACGGTCTGTATGTGTGCAGACAGGTGCTCATTAACAGCTAATTCGTGCAGGCCAAAACAAACACACCAGCATTCTGTAGTAGTGACCAAGGTTAGTCTGAGAAGGAAGAAGGGGCACACAACGTAGCCGGCCTTCCGGCAGCCCTTCGGGGTGGGCAAGGGCTGCCCGGGGCTAGCTGTCGAGTCCCTGCTGAGGCGCCCCTCGTGCGCCCGGGCACTCAGGGCGAGCTTCCCACAGCTGGGGATGCCCACCCTGCCGGGAGGCAGAGCCCAAGCTCCGAGCCCGGGCCCCGGGGCTCCAAAGCTTGACCTCGGGTCTGAGCCCTTGAGCCGGTCAGGCCCCACGGGGCCCGGGGCGGGCACGCGGGCACGCTGCAGGCCTTGCCACCTCCCGGGATGGGGAGGACCCGGACCCGGACCCGGACCCGGACCGGGGCCGGCACCGCGGAGAACGCCGCCCAGGCGGGGAGCGCGCGTCCAGACCGTAGGGGCCTGAGTGGGGAGCGAGGGAGGCCTGCGGCGGCCGGCCCGCCGACGTCCAGCCTGCAAGCGCGCCCGCAGGCCCCCGGCGCATGGCCGCAGCTGCACAGCGTTCCTCCGCGGGCCTTACCGGGTCGCCAGAACTTCACGGGTCCCAAGGGCGCAGCCATGCTGGGGTGAAAGGTCACCAGGAAGGCCCCACCCCCGCCGTCGCACGCCACGCCCGCGGAGGACAGGGGGCGTGGCGCCGCGAGGAGCTTGGCGGCCCCGGGCGAATCGAAAGCCTTGGAGGCCACGCCCCCCCGCGGCACCGCCCCTCAGGGCCACGTGATCGTGGAACGGTGGCCCCGCCCCCTTGGTTCACGTGACCAGCCCGCCATGGTGGAGCTCTGTAGGCCGCTTCCCGTTAACCTGCTCTCTCTGAGTGACCGATTCTCCTTTAATCGCATTTGTGAGGGGTCCGCAGGCCCTGACGACGCGCAGCGGCCTAACAATAGTATCATAAGTAAGAGAAATCCTTACTCATTGTAAGGCACTATGAAGTTCTGGAATCTGTACCTTTCTAAACTGTGAAGAAAAATGCTGCATTGAGAGAATATAGTTATGTCCAGGTAAAGACTTTGGAGACGCGTAGTCTTAATTTGCAGTCTTTGCTTGGCCACCTACTGGCTCCTAGATGACAACTAATCTAAGTTCATTAAATGAGATTTTAAAAGGTATTACATGAGATAACACAGGTATTAAGTGTAAAATCCCTAGCATAATGCAAAACATCCCTGGTATTTCCAACTCACTCGCATCAAATGGGGAGGGAGGAGGAAGGCTGAATTTTCCTGCATACATGCTTTCATTTTCCAGTTATCTCCTTGATGACTTTAATACTGAAAATAAAATTCAATACGTATTAATCCCTATCCATCCTTTAAGGGTCAGCTCTAGGACTAATCTAAATTCAGTCATTCTTAAGCGGTTCCTCTCTACATACAGAACGTGTATGCTCACTTTTATAATTATTTGATTGAAATATTGTCAATCTGTTATTACACCAAAACTGCTTAAGAACAAGGAAAATATGTCACATTCACATTCATTTCCACTTGCCCTTAGTGCCTTTTCAAATGTGTATATATCTGATATATCTGATATGAATATATACATATATAGAAATCACAGCATTTTCCCCTATTAAATACCTATGTAATAACCTATATGCTGGTGAATGTGGAATTGTTATAAACTAGAAATGGTCTCAATTTACTCTTTGTCTTCCTGGTTATTTTCAGCAAGTAATGTCTAAAGTACTTATTTCAAAATTAAAAACATTTGAGAGGTCTCACTATGTAGCACAGGCTAGCATCACATTCTAGTCTCTTCTGCCTCAGCCTCCTAAGTACGGTATTACAGGTATACACCACTATACCTGGCACTGAGGACACTTTTATCACCTGAGTTATACTTCTACTTCGACAATAAATTATTCCCCCCCCCCATTTCCTGGAGTTCATTCATTGCAATAACCAAATAAATTCTTGAGGTAGAATCATGTTGTACTGAGATACATGGCACTTCCGAATGATGACCATGTCAACTTCCAGCTGCCACATCTTCTTGTGGATATGTCCAGTGACAACCATTCATGCATGCATCCATGTGCTAGAGCATTAGCTTTCCAGAAAAAAAAAAATTAAAGTTATACCCTTGGATAGGCTCCAGGAAGCAGGACCAGATAGCTGCCTCCAAAATGAAAAGCCCATCTTTTTCAGAACTGGTTTTCAGAACTCAACCAGAATTTCCCAGAGAACCTAAAGTTCAACCTCTGCAACTGTTGTAGCCATGTAAACATGCATGGTTCACTGGCTTGCACACCAGTAATGGCATTCACATTGTATTAGCATAAGGAAAAGTAAGGAGAGATATACCGGGAAGACACTCAGCAGCTAGAGGAATCTGCATGGGGTTAGCCTAAGATATGTGAGTATGGAGTGTATTTGAGATGGAACCCTCCTTACATCTGTGAGGTGCATTCTGGAAACTGTCTCAAAACTGGGACATTACTAAGATCTCTGTAAGAAACTTTTACATCCATCTAGTATCAGGAATAATTATTCATCCTGTACCTGGACATACTTAATTGCGGGGACACTGAATGATGCAACAGGTTACTTGCTTGCTCAGCTACTGGCAAGCTTAAAGTTACACATAAACCTACATGAAATGTGTATGATACCACAACATGCACTTTGGGCTTCATGCCTGACTCCTTTTTTGCACCCCTACTTTTGAATTTCAGTCATGTAACATACAGTTTACATGGCTTGTCCTTAGTTCGTTCTTGTTAAGTCCCATAAGAGATCATCCCCAACCCCTCTGCCTGTGAAGGCAGGAGTGCCAATCAATTCTTTCCTTGTTTTATAAAAATGTCAACCCAGGGCTGGGAATGTGGCTTAGTAGCAGAGTGCTTGCCTAGCATGCATGAAGCCCTGGGTTCAATTCCTTGGTACCACATATACAGAAAAAGCTGGATGTGGTGCTGTGGCTCAAGTGGTAGAATGCTAGCCTTAAGAAAACCCAAGGACAGTGCCCATACCCTGAGCCCAAGTCCAGGACCACCAAAAAAAAAAAAAAAAAGAAAGAAAGAAAGGCAAGGACAGTGCCAGTGCCCAGGCCTTGACTTCAAGCCTAGGACTGGAAATAAATAAGTAAATAAATAAATAAATAAATAAATAAAATGGAAAAATTTAAAAAAAAAGAAATGTCATCTGTAATCTAACCAAGTCAATCTTGAATCTGTATGGATCTCTAACACAAAACAAAACTTCATGAGAAAAATAAAACAAACAAAATTGAATTTGATCAATGAATATTTATTGTACATTGACAAGAACTTATCCCAGTTGTTTAGTGTTGATAGTGATATAGTAGTTTGCTTTGTTTTGTTTTGTTTTTTAAGTGAGTTGTCCTTTAGAGACAAGATACTGGATGGTGATGACAATGACAGAGTACTTGCCTAGTATTTATGAGGTTCCGGATTTGATTCCCAACATCAGAAAGAAAAAAAAAGTAGAGGTAAATGTTGAAATATTTATAGCCAAGTCAAATGGATGGAGAAGTAGTTTTCTCCCAGGGAGGGGTGACAAACATCTTTTAAGTATATAGTCTCTTTCACTGGCCCTCCTCTTCTCTGGGATTAGAGCCAGTAATCAACACCGGGGGATAAGGGGGGTAGTGCCTTGCATATGCTAAGTATCCGCTCTGCCACTGAACTACACATCCAGGTATCCCTAGATACCCAGCACACTCTGATGCAGGTGGTTCTCAGATGTCACTTTGAGGGAACTGAGCCATGGTGATACTTTCCAGACTTTAGTTCTAGAAAAGTTTTGCTCATTCTGAGATGAGACCACTATTTTCTTGAGATTCCACGTAACTTCTAGTTCTGATTTCTAATTGTTGGCAATACTTTCAGAGAATGGTTTTTGAGTCCTGCTCTCTGAGACAAGCCAATGTGGTCAGGTATGCAAGTGACAGGTTTGGTACTTGCCCTAGTGAGAAACCTTGTGTCAGCTTACTTTTTACGTGTAATCCTATTAACATGTAAAAAGTGGATTACGTGTAATCCACAGAACAGAGGGTAAAATTTTCAAATGGGATTACATTGCACGATCACACAAATTATGGCTCTGCACCTCCATCTGTACCTGAGGCTAAGGTTCCGCTTTCCCATCGCCACTACACTGCTGCTAGTCAAGGAAAATGCTCTAAAGCCTCCCTATTCCATGCAGAGAAGCAGTCACCTCATGCAGTCCTACACTTGGAATCTGGAAACTTTAAGTTCTTGTGTCACCAAATGTTGACATGTGACCAGTCACAGGATCTTGAACATGCTATTTAATCCGAATCTCAGCTCCATCTAAAAATTGAATACCATGCTGGGTGCTGGAGGCTCATACCTGTAATCCTAGCTACTGAGGAAACAGATCTGAGGACTGCTCAGACAAATCCTCAAATCCACGAAACTCTTTTATCTCCAATTATCCAGCAAAAAGCTACAAGTGGAGGCATGGCTCAAGCATGAGGACCAAAGTTCAAGCCCTGATACTAGTGCATACACACAAAAATTGGTAAGAGAGGAAGTGGTGCTGTGGTTCAAGGTGCAGAACAATAACCTTGAGCTGAAGAGCTCATGGACACTGCCCAAGCCCAGAGCGCAAGCCCCATGACTGACAAAAAAAAAAAAAAAAAAAAAAATGGCAAGAGCTATCTAGCCTGTAAAGCTGTCTACTACATTACCATGAGAGTTTAAGGCTGTGCACAGAAAAAGGCTAAGAATCAGAATGCTTCAGATAACAGTAAGTTTACTTGAGGCTTAACCCATATTATTTATAGTCAGAGTTGTTCGCAGGCAAATACAGACCATTTTCTACATATCTGCTTCACAAACCCAACACATAACCTGGCCAGGGCCAGGAAACTTGCAGCATGCATGAAAACCTACAAGAGTACTCTGGGTCCGGATCACAATACAGCAGCATTCTACACCACAGGCAATACCTGTCCTATTATAGAGCTCTACTGTTCTAGCCTGCCAGAAAGAGGAAGCCATGGGTTAACTCTCTTCCTTTTGTCTGTCCAAGTGAATAAGACAAAAACAAGATTCCACAACTATACTGATCCTGATTAGCAGGCTGTAGAAACCAGTTACATTGCCTGCCACTGGACTAAGAATCTGGGATAATTGTCAGTGTCCTCTCTTGTCCCTTCTCTGAGATAGGAGATTGCTAAACCATAGTCAGTACACCCATCTGATGAAATGAGGTCCATGGGGCCACTAGACTTTATGCTGGGCAGGCATCCAGGGATCTTTTGGCAGAGAGGAAGAAAACCCATGTGAAATAGCTCAGGCTTTGTCTCTGAACACACAAAAGCAGGAACACATTAGAGGCCCACTCCTGTGGCAAGGTTCCTCGCTCAAACATAGTAACATCAGTCTTCACCATGCTATGGGGGCCACCATATTGTTGTAGTGGACCCTCATGCTTGCAAGGCAGGCACTCTATCACTTGAGTCATATCTCCAGTCCATCAAGTAACTTGAAGTGGCACCTTTTCCCTTTTACAATCTGGATCATTCATTTCTTCTCCACCTGATTGCACAGACACTAAGAGTGCATAAAATAAAGATTAAAATGTCAGGAAACAAAAAGGAAAAAAAGTGCTCAAGCAGTCAACACTTACTTAATGCTAAAACATATATACTTTTAAATGTGAAACTTCTCTAAACAGAATTTTGATTGTAAAAGCAGTGGTGACTCAAACTTTTAAGGCAGAAGAAGACACACATCAAGTAAAACACAGAACATTTCCTCTCTAATGATATAACCTTAAAACACCTACATATCTTTTTAAGTAATATCAACATTGTAAAATTTGCAAAAAACAAAACAAACAAAAAAGATCGTACCCATAGTGTTTAAGCCATAAAACCAATCTTTGGTTTCTACAGTACAAAATGAAAAGCATGTAATGTGTAGAACAGAGTTCAAAGTCAGCCATGGTGACTAACAGTCACTTTAGGAGACAGTTGGAGACCTGCCATGGTTTTCAAAGCAGGGAGGTCATGTGCTGCCTACAGCAGGGACCCAGACCCAGAGTCACTGATGGGCAGGAAAGAGAGGGACATCTCTAATGGCAACCAAATTCACAGAGGCTCGGGTGTAACTTCCAGGGCTAAAGCTAAGGTAGTTTTCAGTAAAGACCGTTCTCCTGGAGAGCATGGTCAGCATGTTGTTGAGCCGAGACCTGATGCCTGCCAGGTGATGCTGTCGCTCTTGATTCAAGTTTCTCAGCGAGTCCCTCAGGCACACATCCAAGCGAGTGCCCAAGTAATTGGGGTACCCCGGATTGTAGGAAGCGTGGGAGCCAACGGAGCTGGCCACAGAGCCTTGGGAAGACAGAGAGGAGGTTGACTTCAAACTGGACGACCTCGACACAGACATCTTTGACACAGGGGACCCATCTTTGGATTGGGGTCCCTGGGAAGGGAGGCTACTGTCCTCAGCATCCGTCTGTGTGGTGGCTTCCCTGGCCCACAGCAAAGTTTGGGAGCTCGCAGCCCTGGTGGCCACTGTAGTCTGGGTACCCGCACAGGCAGTGCTAAAGCTGGTCTGTGTCCCCACCTCGCTCATGCTCACTGCAGCCAGCTCTTCTCCTGGCTCTGTTTGGGTGGAGACATGGACCCCCTGACTGCCGTCCAGCTCGTCCTGACGGCTGTGCAGGTAGTCGTCCTCGCTGATGGTAGAGGCCTCGGAGTCCTGGCGCCCAGCATCCTCCCCTGGCCCCGAAGGCCCGGGGCCCGGGAGTGTCTTGGGCGTGCTGGAGAGCTTGTCCAGGCGCATGCGCAGCAGGTTGCCCAACGTGAGCGCCTTGGACAGTGGTTTGCGGTCTGCCAGGTGGTCAAACCCGCTATGGAACCGGAAGTTGGACAGCAGTTTGGAGCTGATAGGCTTTGACTGGGCGTATAGGATCCGGAACTCGAGATCGAAGTGTTCAACTACTTGGCCAGACAGAATTACCAAGTTACTGCTATTTAATTTGCCGTCCGTCCACGTAAAACTAAAGAATTGAAAACAGACAACCGAGACTGGTAAGAAGGAAGAATTTAAGTTTACTGGCAGTCTTAATAATAAAGCTCAGGGGCTGGGAGTTTGGCCTAGTGGTTAAAGTGCTTGCCTAGCATGCATGAAGACCCGGGTTCGATTCCTTGGTACCACATACATAGAAAAAAGCTGGAAGTGGTGCTGAGGCTCAGGTGGTAGAGCTCTAGCCTTGAGAAAGTCCAAGGACAGTGCTCAGGCCCTGAGCTCAAGCCCAGGACTGGCAAAAAATAAAAATAAATAAAGCACTTTAAAAAAAAATAATAATAAAGCTCAGATATTCTGCTGTTTAAAACTCACAGCGTTGGGGACGGGAGTTTGGCCCAGTGGTAGGGTGCTTGCCTAGCATGCACGAAGACCCGGGTTCGATTCTTCCGTACCACATACACAGAAAAAAGCCGGAAGTGATGCTGAGGCTCAAGTGGTAGAGCTCTAGGCTTGAGAAAGTCCAAGGACAGTGCTCAGACCCTGAGCTCAAGCCCAGGACTGGCCAAAAAAAAAAAAAAAAAAATCACACCGCTAGTGGTTTCAAACAAACCAATTCAATATACATCAACACACCTTATCAGAAGTATAGAGCCTATACATGTATCTATGAAAAGGTTAGACCAACTGTTTGCTCAACAGGTAAAACACACTCAATCCTCGGCCTCAGAGTTTTAAAAATGAGAAGGTGCCAAGCACCAGTGGCTGAGATCTGGGGATTGCAACTGGAAGCCAGCTCAGGCAAAAAGGCCAAAAAGACCATGAGACTCTTATCACCAATTAATCATAGAGAAAATTGAAAATGGTGCTGTAGCTCAAGTGGTAGAGCACTAGCCTTAAGCAAAAAGGAGCCCAGGGTCAGTGCCCAGGCCCAGAGTTTAAGCCCCATAACCAGGAGGGAGAGAGAAAGAGAAAGGAAGGGAGAGAGAGAGGAAGGAATGGAGAGAGGGAAAGAAGGAGGGAGACAGGGAAAGAGGGAGGGAGAGGAGGAGAGAAAGAATATTTCATTTTAGAGCTGAACCTACTACTGATGCCACAGAAGGGAGATAGTGATGGATCCTAGATTAGGCCCCATAACTTACAAACAGCTGATGTCATACTCATCTCTATGACTTCCATTTTCACAGAGGGAGATGATTTGTTGGCCCTACCACAGAATACACTAAGAGCTGACGACTGCCCCTGTGCCCTAGCCTGTCCAGCATCTCTTCTTCTGTTAACAGAAGAAAACTTTATGAGCCCTGTTTAAGCTCATGTGATCCAGGCTACCCAGTGCATTCATCTCCATAGATTCAGGGATTGTTCCTGGGTGGACCTGAGAGCCCCGCCAAGGCCTAGTGAGTTCCCAAAAAATCATACCATTACTCTTTTGAAGAGGGTCTCACTTTGGGAGACACCTGCTTCAAGCTGTATATATAAGCCAGGGTCTTTGCAACCAAAGGGAAAGAGCCAGCCTAAGTCCAGCCACAGAAAAGCAGAATCAAGACAGAGTCCAGCCCTTGGTCAAGAGAGGCTGACAACTACATGTATTCTCCCACACTTCCCCATTCTGTGTTTGTCAGTATCACCCTGCAAGTTGTGAATTAAGAGTTTTGGTGGGCACAGTGGCTCATGCCTGTAATCTTAGCTACTCAGAAGGCTGAGATCTGAGGATCAGGGTTCAAAGCAGCCCAGGCAGAAAAATTTGTGAGACTCTTAGCTCCAGTTAACCGCTAGGAAACTGGAAGAGGCACTGTGGTTCAAGGGGTAGAGTGGTAGCCTTGAGCTAAAGACCTCAGGGACAATGTCCAGGACCAGAGTTCAAGTCCCATGACCGACAAAAAAGAACAAAAAGGGGCCAGGAGTTGGGCCTAGTGGTTGAGTGCTTGCCTAGCATACACGAAGATCTGGATTGGATTTCTTGGTACCACATATGTAGAAAAAAGCTGGAAGTGGTGCTGAGGCTCAAGTGGTAGAGCACTTGCCTTGAGAAAAGTCCAAGGACAGTGCTCAGGCCCTGAGCTCAAGCCTAGGATTAGCCAAAAAAAAAGAAAAAGAAAAAAAAGTTTTGCCACCTGCATTAGATACACTGATAACAGAGAATTGCACCTTAATTTGGATGCTTTAATGTGAGATCCTAAAACATAGTTTCAACTCTATTACAACCAAGAACCCTGACTAATGTAGATGCCACCTATGGAACTGTCTTCAAAGCTTGAATAGGTTTTATTTTGGGTTTTTTTTTGCAGATGTAAAGCTTGAACGCAGGGTCTAGGCACTGCCCCTGGGCTCTTTTGCTCAAGGTTAGCACCTTACCACTTGGAGCTACCACTCCACTCCCAGTTATTGAGTAGTTTTTATTGAAGATAAGAGTCTCATGGGGACTCTTCTTTCCAGGCTGTCTAGATAAGAGTCTCATGGGGACTCTTCTTTCCAGGCTGTCTTCGGGCTTCATTCCTCAGATCTTAGTCTCCAGAGTAGATAGGATTACAGAGGCATGAGCCATGAACACCCAGTAGGAAGATTCTTTAGAAAACCCTCAGTGAGGTAACAAAATAGCCACCTAGCACTTAGGCTGTAATGAGGAAGTTAAAACCAACTATAGGGGACCAGTTCACTTGTGGAGGGCAGTTTTTGCATTTTTAGTTTTTAGAACAGCCAAAATCCATTTGGAAGTAAGTTTCATCAGTGTGGATAAATGCTACTTTGGATGAAAACCTTATTTTCTTCTGACATTTACAAATGTCTTACAAAAGGAAATATCAAGGAAGAGGTCACCTCTGGAAAGGAAGACACCAAGATCTTGATCTTATTGCCTTTGAGGCTGGGTATGGCTGGTAAGCCCACACCAAGGCTTGACTCTAGGCTACTTGCTTGTTCTCCAGGCTCATTTAACTTCTGCCATTTAGATTTGTGGACACGGGGTAGGGGAAGTGACTCTCACACCCATCACGTACAATAGAAGGGGCTGGGATGAGCCAACTCACACTCAGGTGTGAGCACCGGGGAATGCTGAGTCACAAAGGCTGTCATCGAGGAGCAAGATGTGTTTACCATCGGATGAGTTCAGGTTAGTAACACACTGAATGCACTTGTTAGAAACATACCTGTAGGAGCCTGTGGCCACTCGAATGCCATCAATCAGAGTGAACTTCTCATGAACTTTCCCGATAATTTTGGTTCCTGACCTTGCATAGTAGACATTTCCTGTAATAGTCCGCACTGTCATCAGCTATTGGTCAGAAAATGGGGGAAAAAAAATCAATGAAGAAATCAATGACCTCTGTTCAGTGAACAAATGAGAAAGACTAAAGGGCTTAGCTTACAATTCCCCAAACAAACTTGCTGGTGCTGTGTGACTTACAGTCACCATTTATGAGCAACATACTCAGCAGACTAGCCTAACCAAGTGATTTCACTCTTACAGTCCATCTTCTCCTATGTCCTTTCCTTATGTTTATTGTTGAGGCTATTAATTAGCTTGTATGTATATGTACACTAGAAGAAGACTCACTTTTGTGGGGAGACTAACAGATTCCAAGCAAGATTTTGAAATAAAAACGTGGGGGACTGGGACCACTGGCCTAGTGGTAGAGTGCTCACCTACCATGCACAAAGGCCTGGGCCCAATTCCTCCGTACCACATACACAGAAAAACTCAGAAGTGATGCTGTGGCTCAAGGGTAGAGTACTAGCCTTGAGGAAAGCCCAAGGACAATACCGAGGCCCTGAGTTCAAGCCCCAGGACTGGCAAAAAGAAAAAGAAAAAAAAATGTGGGGGATGAAAACATGCTAGTGAAGAAGGCTAGCAGAAGTTAAGCTGGTACTTCTGCTTGTGCATCTATGACATCACTTAGGAATAAAAGCTAACTTAACCTCACCCCCTCAGGGGTCTGAAGACAGAAACAGAGGACAAGTTTCTCTAACTCAGGGCTGTGTGAGAAGAAACACACACCATGGGATGTAATCACACTTACCCAAAGACTACATCAGCAGTACACTGTATATGTGTAATTATTGCTGTAAAATGACACACATAGATGCACATACAACAATATGTAAAATACCAAGACAATCTGAATTCTTTAGAGAAAACCAGGAGCCATTTCGATATCATTGGAAATCTTTTTTTTTTTTCCCCCCCAGTCCTGGGCTTGAGCTCAGGGCCTGAGCGCTGTCCTTGGACTTTCTCAAGGCTAGAGCTCTACCACTTGAGCCTCAGCACCACTTCCGGCTTTTTTGTATGTATGTGGTACCAAGGAATCAAACCCAGGTCTTTGTGCATGCTAGGCAAGCACTTTAACCACTAGGCTAAACTCCCGGCCCCATTGGAAATCTTATACATTCAAAATGTTTAAGATTGTTTGACTCACTCACACCACATGGCAATCCTTATATAATATGAAGAGCCCTACTATGTGCCTAACCCTGAAACAACAGAGACCAAAAGCATGCTTGGCTGCCTTGAGGATTAGAACAAAGAGAAAAGAACAAAGAGAATGATTAAAATTCTATGGCAAGAACCAGGCACTGGTAGCTCACATCTGTTATCCTAGCTACTCTGGAAACTGAGGTCTGAGCTAACCTAGGCAGACAGGTGTGTGAGACTCCTCCTATTTCCAGTTAATCAACAATAAGCTAGAAGTGGAGCTGTGGCTCAAATGGTAGAGTACTAGCCTTGGGGAAAAGGAGGTAAGGGACAGGGTCCCAGGCCGAGTTCAAGCCTAAGTACCAGCACAAAAACAGAAAAATCTATGACAAAACATAACTTAAGAAGAAGAATGAACTGAATTCCAGTAGTTCATGCTTGTAATCCTAGCTACTATGGAGGGTGATATCTGATGATTGAGGTTTAAAGTCAGCCTGGTCATATAGATCCAAGAGACTCTTTTCTCTAGTTAATCAGCAAAAATGCTGGACGTATGGTTTAAGTGGTAGAGTGCCATCCTTGAGCAAAAAAAGCAACATAGGAGTGCAAGGTCCTGAGTTCAAGTCCCCCTCCCCCTGTGTACACACACACACACGGGGAAAAAAAAGAAACTTCTGTCTATCCCAAAACTATACATGAATATTCATGGTAACTTTACTTGTAAGAGTGGAAACCTGGAAACCATCCAAATATCCTTCTAGAGATGATGGTGAACCTACTGGACAACTACACTATCTGCTACTACTAGGCATAAAAAGAACAAACTACTGGACAGGCAACTGAGATGGATCTTGAATATGTCATGCCTGTTGCCTGATTCTGCTCACTTAACAGATTCTAGATGAGAAAACGATAGAGAAAAGGACAAATTAGTGGCTGCCAGGGGATTACAGTGGTGCTGGGCAAGAAATAGTAAGACACACAGTGCACCACGAGAGAGATCTTTGCAGAATAGTTCTGTCTTGATGTGCATAGGGCTAAAAAGGCACAACACACACACACACACACACACACACACACACACACACACACACACACACACCACAGCAATGCCAATGTTCACCTGTCATTACTGGACTATCAATTACGGGAGCCCACATGGAACTTCCCTGTACTACCCGTGCGACTGTGGACCTCCTTCAAGTCTTCCTACAGAGGAGCTGGACCATCATGAAGGCAGCAACCAGCCGTGCTGACACAGCCTTAATTACAGAACACACCTTGGAATTATGCACTGGCACCTTGGAATTATGCACTGGCACCTTCCTTCCATCTCGTCTCCTGGCTCTCAGTCTGTGGAGAACTAACACCTGGTTACAGGACAGTACTCCATCTTTCCTGACTTGCATGGTGCTCGGGTCCACCTGACCTCATGTTTAACCTGATTGCCAGGTCATGTGGCCATCTCATTTCATCCTGTCTCTAAGTCTCAATCCTACCTCCATCATGAACTTACAATGTGGCACAAGTGACATGCAACTACTTAAGTAAACCCCATCCTCTGCTTCTTCCTTAGAGACAGAGCCTTACTTCTGGGAGAAGTTAAATGGTGGGAATTTTCTAGAAAAAACAACAATGTGCCAACATAACATCCTATGCAGAAACTCACAGGACCAAAGCCATAATTCTTTATATTTCTGGATGCTTTATTCCTACTAACTAGGACAGTACCTGCCAAATAGAGGGAGTGAAGGTCACGGGTAACATTGCTGCTTTTCTAAAAGAAAAAAATAGAAAGGTATACAAAACCATTCCTGAATCTGCCCATGGCGGTACTTCTTCTGTGCAGCAGTGGCACTCACTAGACATTATGTTGAAAATGAACTATAAAACTTGTGGGTGGGGGCAGGAGGGAACACTGGGAGAACTGAAGGAAGGAGTGGCATTGCCCATAAAGAAATATGCTCTTTACCTGACTGAAGTAACTGTAACCCCTCGGTACATCACCTTCATAACAAATGTTTTTTTAATTTTTATTGATTCTGAAATAAATGACTACTGCTCTTGCCTTGTTCTACCATGGAGATCAAACCAACTGTATACATTGCGTACTCTTATGTTTAAACACTTATATTCATTATCAGAGAAAAGGACAGACATTTTGATTTCGAAATGATGAGGAGTGAGCAGGGGCACACAGTAGTGATTATATGCACAGGAGGGAGGCAGATGGCGCTGAATGCCAGGCTCATGGCATCGTAGTAGGGGATAGCTGGGCTCTGTCATCACTGCCTGACCTAAAACATCAGGACAATCACTTCCCCAATGGGGCCACTGTAAGGACTAGTTCTGTCACAACTGTCAACACACTGCCCAGGGCAGGGTGGGAGTTCCACACGTAGTAGCCACCCTTAGCTACCACCCCACTGATCCTCATCTCCCGTCCCCATACCGATGTCAATCTACCTTCTACCTCTATTCCCATCCCTTTCATATAAAGGGATCATACAGTACAGTATGTGGTATTCTGTGACAAGCTCCTTCCTTAGTGTTTGTTCAGGCTCATTCCTGTCATAGCATGTGTCAGAATTTCATTCCTTTTTGATGGCTGAAGAGACAACATACTGTTTTCCCATTTATCAGCTGATGAACACTAGATTGTTTCTACCCTTTGCCTATTATGAATAATACTTCTATAAACATCCAGACACAGTCTTCATTTTCTGTGTTTTCTCTTGGTAGACACTTAGAAGTAGAATCTCCAGGTATTAAGTATCATAGGTATCAATACATGTGACTATCAAGGTCAAAAGTAGTGTTCATTTCTGTGAAATCCTGGGCAAATGACTTTGCCTCAGCCTCAGTTCCCTCACTTGTTAGGAAAGATGCTACCGCCGCCCCCCCCCCCACCCCAAACCTGGAGACTAGGGTGCTCTGTCATCTTTGCCGTCAGTGGCAAAAATGGAAAGAGTTTACCACTAACCTTTTCCTGCTCAGGATGCACTTTCAGATCCATACACATGTCCAGAAAGTGGGACAGCTGATCCTGGTCCAGAAGGATGTACACGGCTACTCCCTGTTTCCTGCACATTTCCTGCAGGTCTCTGAAGATGTCAATGTCTGTAAACACATCCATCACCACGGCAATCACCTACAGGATGAACCAGGGGCAAGAGCAAGCTGTCAGCTTTAAGCACAACCCCTTATGGCATACTGAGTGAGCTCTGAACCCCATCTCTGAGGCAGGACAGGATTCTATCCTCCAAATGTCGGTGCCCCCCCACCTTTTCCTTTACCTGTACTGCGGGTTTCTTCTCACTATGGACTACTTTCCATCTCTGTCCTAAAAGTCTTGACTTGGCCCAGCTCACATTCCCACGGTCTTCCCCTACTTTCCTTCACACTGGCAAATTTCTCAGAAATACAGAGTAGGTCAGTGCCCTGTCCTGTGAACCTGCTCCACTCAACTTCACTCCTTTACCAAATGCCCCCATCCTCCAAGCTCCACTCAGATGAACAAGCTGTCTAGATTCTGGGCTAACTCTGTTATCTAGAGCACATTGTGTTTCCCACTGCTTTTTGGTCTTAAAGTAAATAAAGAGATGGATGCTGGTAGTGCATTCCTGTAATCCTAGCTACTCAGGAGGCTGCGATCTGAGAATCATGGTTCAAAGCCAACCCAGATAGAAAAGCCCATTAGATTCTTATGTCTAATTAACCAGCAAAAAGCCAGAGTAGAGTTGATTTAAATGGTAGATCTCTGAGGGAAAAAAACAAATCTCAGGAACAATACCCAGATCCTAAGTTTGAGCATCAGTATTGGCGTGCGCACACACACACACACACACACAGGTCTGTGCTTTTGAATACTGACTTTGGATCAAGAGCTCTGATTTTTTACTACGATTTACAAAGAGCCATCCCATCCATCACCAACTTATGATGGTTTGAACCAATTGGATGAGGCACACAGCTCTTCCTATCTTCTGCATTCCTAAAGACCACATCTTCCTAGCACCCTGCTCTTCCCCACCAGCCAAATGCTCTCTCCTCTGTAAAGAATGGCTCCTGTGGTTCTTTAGTTCACTTTCCAGTACTAGTCCACAAGAACACAGAATATTCCTAAAAGTTCTGTCTTTATCTGGGCACTGGTGGCTCAAAACTTGTAATCCTACCTACTCAGAAGGTGGAGATCTGAGAACCGCAGTTCAAAGTCAGCAGGGAATTCTGTGAGATCCTTATCTCCAGAGTGGAGCTGTGGCTCAAAATGGCAGTGCACTAGCCTTAACCACAAAAGCTCGAGGACAGGGCCCAGTTCCTAAGTTTGAGCGCCAGGACCAGCACCAAAAACAAACAAACAAGATTCTGCCTTTAAGCTCCAATCAGTGCTTTCTCTCCCCATACCGTCCCTTCTTCCCCCTCCCCCCCACTTCAGCAATGTCACTTATGCCTGCCAGTTTTCTACACCTAGCATGAGACCACAGCTGAACATGGCCTCTCAGCCGAGAGTCCTGGCAAATTACAGCTGTTTTGAAAGTCTGTTTCCTTAGCTGCAGATCAGGGCTACAGCAAAAAATAAATGACTATACACAAAGGTCCAGAAGACCACAATGTGTCTGCTCAGGCAGGCATTCACTTTCCTGGTCCAGAGCGGCAGCTGTTCTGACAGCTCCTTACAGGGAGACATCCACCTCATTCCTTTAAAGAACGGCTGCAGCCCTAGGGCTTCTAATCATCCCCTAAGAAGGCTTAAAACTGGGGCCCTCAACTCCTGGCAGGGTACAAGGGGTGTGGACATATCCTAGCTTGCAGACAAGCCCCTGCAAGCCAAGCCAGGAGCTGGAGGTGTAAACTAGGAACACAGAATTTGGGAGCTATTGTACAATCAGGAGTTGTCAGGGCCCCTCCCTCCTCTTGGTTTTTCCACAGTAGACTCCAATGTCTCTTGGAATCTTGTTAATCCTATTCCTGAATGTCAAGATTTCCAGTTCTCTCTCTCTCCTGCCACAGTGGCCTTTAACTGTGATCAATTCATCCCCGTGGCCCCACAGGCCTCAAGACAGTCCTCGTGCATTTTCAGGGTTAAAGAACCAATGCAAAGGCAAACAGGCCATTTTGCTGTCTCTCTCCAAAACTCTAGGGTCTCATCTACTCAGATGAGGGACTCTGAAATGCCATTTTTTCTGGAAAGCCAGTGCTATGTGGGAGTATCTGTAGCTACCATCCTCTCCCCTCCTTTCTCCACCTGATCTCAAAGGTATCCTAGCCATGAGCTATTCTTGATAAAGGGCACAACTAAAATCCACCATACACAAAGATGTTGAGGTGGGGAAGGGGAGTGGGGAAGGGCATGGCTCAAGTGGTAGAGCAGTTGACTAGGTTGAACCAAGGTTCAGTCCTCAGTACCGGGAAATGAATAAAATGAAAGTAATACATCTCTTTTTTAATTGGTAGTCTTCAGAAGTGTAGATCCTCCAATGGCTTCCACATGGGGAGTTTTGAGAGCTGTCTCCATCTTATTCATTTAGATCACATAACAAAAGGCAGAACAGCTAGGATATACAACCACTTGCTAGCTCTGTGACCATGGGCAAGTTGTTTAACCTCTCTCAGCCTTAGTTTCCCCTAAAGGACTGTTATAAGGACCAAGACAAATCCTAATCCTCAGGGCTTAGCTCAGAGCAAGCATGAACTATTTGCACTCAATACCTTAGTGTCTACTGTGGGTTGACCCACACCCTGCACTAAGCAGAGCCGGCTGCAAAGCATGAGATGCAGGAAAGCGCCCTGTAAGACAGAAGTCAAGGATGGGAATGGCCAGGGGAGCTGCCAATCATCCTCCTTACAGTGATGGTTACCCTTGGCATGCAAATATTGACCAAATAAGAGGAGGAGGGCCTCCTGAAGAAGGTGGCATCTGAGCTGAATCACAGATAAGGACAAGATGAGGAGATGAGGCCTCAGAAGAGCTGTAGGGCCTCTGGCAAGACCACATAATAACCAAGGAAGAATATGGAAATGGGGTTTGTACCATGGTGGCTGAAACATACAGTATGTATGAAAGGGGGTCACAGGACATGACTGGGAAAGGGAAGAGTGCGCAAGACGGTAGCGGTCCCTGAATGCCAACCAGAGATCAATGCCAATCCTCCTTCACACTGTGAATGAGTACAAAGTGGAGAAGAAACCAAGGCTCTGACATGGAATCACACACGAAGTGCCTGCAACACAGCAGGTACGTGGACAATGATGAGGTTAACAGACTTCAGCAAATGTTCTGACCAGAGACCTCAAAAGAAAACAAACAGCAATGACCAAGCTTCTGACAGCAGCAAAGTAAGAAGTAATGAGAGTTGCAGGAGAGGGAAAGGGGCAGGGGAGAAGCAAGGGCTGGGCCCAGGCTGGGAGCAAAGCAGAGGGGTCTTAAAGCCACAGGTGTGGGAATCAGAGTGACACTCACAGCAGGGCACCAATAAGGGAAATGTAAAGATCTTTTCGCCTGCAATCATGAGCCTGGCACAGCCGTGGGCACTGAGGATGTGAGTCCCTCTCCCTGAGAAGCCAGTCTGATGAGATGAAGAGCTAAGCAGTGACTCGGCGTCCTGCACTCTGAATATACCTAGGGGGCTGCTGGAACGAGCACCAGAGCCCTGCCAGCTGGCAGTATTGGACCAGGCTGCCGGAGGCTGACTGGGAACACAGCCTAGAGCACAAGGTGCCAACCAAAATGAACTTGGATTCATCAATTAACAGAACCATGGTATAGTCAACACCTCTGCTGTCCAAGTATGTAATTTTCAATTTGTTTCACTGTTTGGTGGTAAAGCCTCAACCTTTCCCACAAGCTGGGTTGGAGGTTGGTCCCTAATCCCTGCAGGATATCGCAGGGCCTTGGAGGGCCTTAATCTATGGAACCCAATACACTCTCCTTTCCTACTAAAGCAGAACTCTAGCTAAAGCAGGACTCTCAGAAGACCTATCTTCCCAGTCTTTTTTGTGGGGACATTCAGCAGGATATCCGGGTCCCCATGCTCTTCTCTCTCCCCTCCAGCCCTCACACCTCCACTCTCTGTATAGCTAAACCAGATCCAGGCGATGATCCAGCTTCCTCTTCACTAGCCAAGTCCTAGCCATTGGACCTGTTCCCTAAAGGGGCTAGCCAGCCTTCATCCGGGGGCCACAGCCACCCTGGACATGGCCTCTCCCAGCTCATGCTACCCAAAGCCTGCCCACTCAGGGCTAGAAAGCTGTGCATGGGGTGACTTCTCAGTCTGTTCCAAGGTCACACCCACCTGCCAACCAGTCCCAGTGAAAACATCCTGCAGCTCAGAGACGGGGTGTCTGGCCTGTTGCCTGGACCCCATAACTGTTGGGGGGCTTCCGAATCTGCAGTGGTCACACCTGTGTCAAACTGCATATCCTCATCCTGGGTCCCTTGGGCTGACCACCACTGACTGACATGCCCCAAAGTGTCAGAGGGCCGCATGTTGGAAGACAGACCACCGGTATCCTCCATCTCTCTGCAATATGGTAAGGGATAGCTCAGAAGTGGAAAAGTAAAGATGTCCCATGAACAGGCTATAGAATCTGAACTTGGACTTAGATCCTGGCTCCTTCACTTCTGAGAACCAGGTATGCCATGGCATATTTGGTTACAGTAGCTTCTATAATATACAAACACACTCTCTACTCTCTATCCTGTTTGGGTGATTGAGTTCATAAGAGAACCCACTGGCAGTTTCTAGCACAGAGCAAACCCTCAGTAGCACGGACTCACATTCTTCCTTCAAATTCTGGCACCATCCCTAATCAAGTCATCTGTTTGGGCCTCAGTGTCTGCTTTAGCCAGTCTGTGATTCATGTGGCCTCCACAGGGGCTGCTCAGGGATATGAGCAGGCAATGTACACCTTCAAGGGGCCACTCAGGGCCAGTCATCCCAGTCCTCATTCCAGCTCTTCTGTGTGAAGCCGGAAGCACGGGCCCACCACCCCTTCCCTGTGTATCTGTTTCCCTCCCTTCCGACCCAGAGGCATAAAGGAAGGGCAGATGTGCAACCTGCCTGGAATTCAGCCAAAGCCTTTTATGCTTTCAAGGTCTGTCAGCCTGGCCACTGGATTCCCCTTGCTGACCACATGTCATTATCCATCTGTCACCATTACCTGACAGCTTCCTGCTATAAAGGCAGAAGACACATTTTTCTCTCTGTGCGTTACATGGCTTTTGTTTTGTTTTTTAATGTTTTTGTGTATCTGCTAGTACTAGGGCTTGAAATCAGGGCCTGGGTACTGTTATCTTTTCCAGTCAGGCTGATTGATGAGACCCTAATATGCTGGTCATCTCATCTCCAATAACCAGCACAGAGCCAGAAGTGGAATTAGAGCACAAATGGTGGAATGTAAGTCAAGGCCCTGAATTCAAGCCCTAATACCAGCACACACACACAAAGAAATATTGTTGTTATTGTTGTTGAGATATCACACAAGCTCTCACTAAGTAACTCTTGAATTCTCAATCATTTTGCCTCCATCTCCTGAGTGCTAGGATGATAGGAATATACCACCAGTCTTGGAGCTTGAACTCAGGGCCTGGGCACTGTCTTTGGGCTTTCTCAAGACTAGAATGCTACCCCTTGAGCCACAGCACTACCTCTGGCTTTTTCTGTGATATATATCCAAGGCTTTGTGCATGATAGGCGAGCATTCTACCACTACGCCATGCTCCATATCAAGAATTTTTAAAAGCTAGTATAGCCACAGCATTTTGGGTTTTTTAGAGAACTGAACTTATAGCCCCATAAAGAAGTCAGAGAATAATCCACACCTGCCACATTATGTGATGGATACATGTGGAAAAGAACAGAGAAATGAAATGGCAGGCAGAGGCAGAGCAGTGGTAGCCAAGAGCCAGAAAGAGGACAGTGGGAAGTTAAGACTGAAGAGTCCCAGAGTTTCTGCATGGGGTGAAGGAAAAGTGCAGTAATGACAGTTGTATAGTGACAGGTGTACAACACTGTGAATGACCCTAACACCATTGAATTGTACTAAAAAATGGTTAAAAGAGTATAAACTTTGTTATGTATATTTCCCACCATGTTAAAGAAAAAAGAAATGGCTATTGATTCTAAAATCCATACAATCAAAGGAAATGACAAACCATGGCCACACCATACTGGAATCTGACGACCATATCCTATGATGATGCTTTGGTAGTAACTTCCAGAACAAAGTTTCCCGACAGAATCTGACCTTGCTTTCGGGGGAACATTTGGCAAATTAAAAAAAAAAAAATTCAAGCTGGGTGTGGTAGCTCACCCCTGTAAAACTAGCTACTCAGGAGGCTGAGATCTGAGGATCAAGGCAGCCTGAGCACAAAAGGACCTGAGACTCTTCTCTCTCCAATTAACCTCTAAAAAATGGGAAGTGGGGCTTGGCTCAAAGGTAGGGCTATAGCCTTGAGCTGAAGAGCTCAGGGACAGCGCCCAGACTTAGTTCAAGCCCCATGACCTTCCCCACCCCGCCACACACAAACAAACACACACACACACACACACACAAATTCAACTGTGACAAAATGTGCACCCTAAGCTCACCATCTTCAATGTACAGTTCCACGCTCTCAGGCCACTAACAAATACAATCCTTGCCACCATGTCCAAATTATCATCGAGAACAGAAACTGAGAAGTAGGCTATAACTCCTGCTGTTCCTCTAGAGGACTGACCGTCAGGACTACTCAAAGGAGAGGGTTGTTACCCATGTCTCGTGAATGGGGGCCAGGGATATTGCTCAACATCGTGTAACACATAGGACAGCCCCGCTGAACAAGGCATCATCCAACCTCAAATGCCAACAGCAGTGAAGTTGAGAAAGCTCTGGGATGATCTGGGCATCTGGAACAGGAACTGATACAGCACAGATCCTACCATAACACAAGGTTGAGCAAGATCAGAAGAGCCAGCACCACGACATCCTCATACTCTCAGGGGCCTCCATCAGATTCCTCGGCTGCTAGTCCTCCAGGCAGGGTTCTCTGGCTATGCAAAGATCGCCACCACTAACTCCCAGGTCATCAAAACGATGGCCCAGGGTGAGGTCACAACAAAAGTGGACCCTTTGGAACAAAGCACACAGGGAATGGCAGCTGGTAAGAATGACAGATATGAAAAGTTTGGAATCTCCTGGCAGGATGACCTTGGCGGGTGAAGTCCCATTCAGAAGCCAGGAGTGGCTAAGTGTCAGTGGTGCGCAATTGCAACCCCAGCACTTGGGAACCCAAAGGAAGAAGACTTCAAGATCAAGACCAGTCTGGGCAGCAGAGCATGACGATGCCTCAGAAAGAAAAAGAAGGGCCGGGAGTTTGGCCTAGTGGTAGAGTGCCTGCCTAGCATGCACGAAGACCCTAGGGGTTCAATGCCTCGGCATCACATACCTAGAAAAAAGCTGGAAGTGGTGCTGTGGCTCAAGGGTAGAGCTCTAGCCTTGAGAAAAATCCAAGGACAGTGCTCAGGCCCTGAGTTCAAGCCCCACAATTGACAAAAAAGAAAAAAGAAAAAAATACCACCAGGTACCAGCAGCTCACACTTGTAATCCTAGCTACTCAGGAGGCTGAAATCTGAGGATCATGGTACAAAGCCAGCCCAGGCACAGACGGCTGTGGGACTCTTATTCTTATCTCCAATTAACCACCAGAAAAATGAAAGTGGTACTGTGTCTCAAAGTGATAGAATGCTAGCCTTGAGCTGAAGAGCTCAGGTGCAGCACCCAGGCCCAGAGTTCAAGCCCCACAACCAGCCACAAAAAAGTCAAGAAACACACCAGAATCAATCATATTAATAAATGAGGTCAGCCAGAACTTCCAAGTAGGATACCACAGTCCAGCCAGGCACTAATTGGCATAGTGACAGACACAAAGAACTGAGTGACATCTTAACCACAAGTTACAGTAGGAAAGGGTAGATTCTTGACCAAGCATGTAAGGAAAAAGAGCCTGCATAATTCAAAATCTCCTTTAAAAAAATTTTAAAAAAAACTTTAGTGCCAGGGCCACACCTAGAACCGTAACTACTCAGGAGGCGGAGATCTGAGGATCACAATTCAAAGCCAGCACAGACAGAAAAAGCCTATAAGATTCTTATCTGTGGGGCCGGGAGTTTGGCCTAGTGGTTAAAGTGCTTGCCTAGCAGGCATGAAGACCCGGGTTCGATTCCTCGGTACCACTTACATAGAAAAAAGCCAGAAGTGGTGCTGAGGCTCAAGTGGTAGAGCTCTAGCCTTGAGAAAGTCCAAGGACAGTGCTCAGGCCCTGAGCTCAAGCCCAGGACTGGCAAAAAAAAAAAAAAAAAAAAGATTCTTATCTGTAACCACCAAAAAAAAGCCAAAAGTGAAGTTGTAGTTCAAGTGGGAGAATGCTAACCTTGATCAAAAAAAAACCCAAGCACAAGGCCCTGAGTTCAAGCCCCAATACCAGCACAAAAATTTAAAAACAAACAAATAAAAACCCCTTGGGACACCAGAGCGGTATTTCTTGCAGCTCTGATCGAGCAGATGGAATGCCGTATGTGGTCAGCTTAGACCCATGCTTCACATAAAGTATGACAGATGCCCACACCCTGAAAGGCACACAGAAATGGAGCCAGAGGACATGCTGGAGGATCACAACCTATCACAATTAATACTCAGGGATAAAGACTGGCTGAATAAAAGGCAGTCACCCAAACTATTCAGTTTCCACTCCTATCTTTCCGTTCTCCATCCCCTGCCTACACCCTCTCCCCACAAAAGTATGAAAAAGCACAAGGTCAGATAGAAGAAGGTGCACAATAGCCCCCCCCCAAAACGCACGTTCAGGCTACAATGCCAGGATTCAGTCCTGCCAGCTGCCAATTGCCCTGGCTTCCTGTATTCATAGCTTGGTCATGGAGTCCTTCCAGAGTCACCCCTGAAAATACAGGCTGAGTCCACACCTCCTCTTGGAGGGTAAAACTCCACAGGGCACACACCTAAGATTGTCCTGCTCCTATGTCGCCTGGCCCCTGCCTCTCTGATCATGAAGTGGACCTTTCATGTGGAATTCAAAGATCTTTATCTATAAAAATCTTTATTCGTCCACTACTCCACTGCTACTTCCACATACTCCTCCGCTTCAAGTTACTGGCTCTACCTTACCCAAGGAGGGCAAACTGCATGCTAATGTATAAGACCTAAACTCCAGGGACCAAAGTGTCCTGTGGCCATGCACCACCTCCTCTAGTGGATGGGTTGAGGTTTCTGCTTATTTAATGCATCCTCCTTTTAAAAATCACCAGTCCTCACTGTCCTGTTTCATATCAAGGAGATGGAAAGTCCAAATCTTTTAAGAAGCGGTTAAAAGACAAACCCCTCAGCCTTTTGAAAACTTCTAACCCACCGATCCCTCCTCCTCAGGGAAAAGGGAGGCAGTTAAGAGGGTAAGATCTACCAGACTTGAATTTTCCCTCCACAGTGGATTATGTGGTTTGATCTTGGGCAAGTGACTTAACTTCTGGGTGCCCAGTCTTTTCTTAATCACGGCCTCCTCCCAGCATTGGGAGGGTTAAGTGAGATAATCCAGGAAAAGGGCCCATTCACAGTGCTCTCATGCATGTGGTCATCATGTTTACCACCAGAACATGGCACCTTCATGGTCCTTGCTGTCCCCGACAATGACTTCAAAGGATGTAGCCAGAGTGACACAACTCAGAACACAATGCACAGCTTGACAGGTTGCAGCACCTAACACCTACCAAGATTAGCCCTCTAGTTCCTCTCTCCACCCATCTGAGGATGTCTCAGCAGGACAGGGTCAGTTCCTTCTCTCCACATAGGATGCAAGGAGAGCATGACTGCCAACTGTGGTCCAAAGTCTGCCTCAGGCTGAGGTCTGCCTCTGTCACTCCCTAGCTACAGAATCTCCTGGCAACCTAAGTTTCTCAATGCCTCAGTCCAATTTTAACTGTAAAATGGACATAATATCTGTTGTGAGTTTGTCTAGAATGCTATCTAACAAAGGGAAAGCAATTTTCATTTTTGTACTTTTTTTCTAAAAAAAAGAGATGGTCTCTGGATTGTCTGATTCAATTATGTTTCAAATCATATTCAACTCATACCCACATCCTTTAGCTCAGCCTATCTTCTTCCTGTTTGGTAGCATCACCACCTGCCCCAGGGTTATCACAGGGCCTGAAGCATGAAAGCAAGCCACACCACAGCCATCAATCCCCTTAAATCTTCCTGAACTCTCCTCTCAGGGCCCCTCTCTTCCTCTCTATCCAACTGCTTCCTCTTCACACAGCTATGTGATATACAGTAAGCACTGAGTAAGGCAGCAATCTGGCAATGGGGCAGAAGCATTAAAAATACTCATTAAGGGGCTGGGAGTTTGGCCTAGTGGTAGAGTGCTTGCCTAGCATGCACGAAGACCCAGGTTCGATTCCTCGCTAGCACATACATAGAAAAAAATCCAGGAATGGTGCTGAGGCTCAAGTGGCAGAGCTCTAGCCTTGAGAAAGTCCAAGGACAGTGCTCAGACCCTGAGCCCAAGCCCAGGACCGGCAAAAAAAAAAAAAAAAAAAAAAAAAAAATACTCATTAACTTTTAAGGTGTTGCCTTTCTCTGGCTAAAGTGCCCAGGTTCCAATTCAAAATCTGGGAGAAAAGATTCTATCACAGGAGTAGGGCACAGCAGGAGGCAAGAAGCTCTTCTATCCAGGAATGTATTAAAGATCACCCCAGAGGGAGAGGAGTCCCCACTCCAGCCTCTACCCCTTCTGAGCCAGCTCCCGACTACTATAGTTTTCCTTCTGGGTCTAACTCCATGCCCCTCCATTACCCACTCTAATTTGAGGCTGGGTGGAAGAAAAGAACAGTTCCTATCTGTCATGGAAACCTTCCTTTCCCCCACCCCCTTCCTCAAAGTACTCAAGTTCCCCTCCTGGAGGTAAGCTCTGAGAATGCACACCTACCCCACTATTCTGCCTTTCATCTCTGTAACCTTTCTAACTGAGGGAATACACAAGTAACATGTCTGCATCATCAAAAGGACCCTCAGCCCACCCAAAGCACTAAGGGATGGCACACTTCCACTCCTCCAAAGTCAAGGCACTAGGGTCGACTTCACAGGTCGGCCTGTCAGGTCTAGAGCCAACATCAAAAACACACCATCTTTCTGGACCTGGCTGTTTCCACCCAACTTACTGCAGATATCAACTTCCAGTCACAGCATGGCACCAGGCCTACCAATTCTCACCATGCCTGAGATTTTGCCTGCCACTTCCCTGGCACACTTAGAAGACCAAGAAACTGGGGCATAACCCATCAGTATGTGCCTGCCAAAATCTACCAGAAAGCAAATCTGGGTCCCTCTCACTCAACAAGAGGCAACTTTTCCTTCAGTCTGGACCAGAAGCAAAGGAACAGACTCTCTTTTAACGCTCAGGTTAATGACAACATATGGAACAAAGCTGGGCGCTGGTGGCTCATGCCTATAATCCTAGCTAATCAGGAGGCTGAGCCCTGAGGATCATGGTTCAAAGTCAGCCTGGGCAGAAAAGTCCAATATACTTCTCCAATATACTTCTCAGAAAAAGCTGGAAGTGGTGCTGTGGCTCAAGAGGTAGAGTCTTGAGCAACAAGAGGCTCAGTCCTTGAGTTCAAGCCCTAGTATCAGCAAAAAAAAAAAAAAAAGTGTGGAACTAATGGATCCCCACTGTCCCATAATCTTTTAGGGAGAAGGAAGGGATTCTCTTTAAGGAATTCTTTTTCTCCCCAGGCATGTCGATTGAGTAACACGTCCTAAGTCGCTCCTAAAAGTGGAATCAGGAAAAACTGCAAATGAGTTTGGCTTCAACGGAGACTTGGAACTGAAAGCAATTCTGGCTCCTTATCCAGAAGTGGACACAGATGCTCAATTCGTCTCCACCCATTCTCCCTCCCCCGCCCCAACACACACCTGCCACCAAGGGCGGCCCAGGGGTCCAGGATCTGAGGGACACTCGGGGAGTGGGGCGCGCCGAGGATCTCGGGAGAGACCAGGGAGGGGGCCGCGGGAGAGGGTGGACTCGGAGCGCGCTCCCTGCCGCCTTTGGTTTGTCCTGGGGCAGCTGTGGGTGGATGCACCGTGCGGCCCGGGGCTCCGGGGCGGGGCGGGGAGGGGGGCGCTCACCTCTCGAGCGGAGCGCAGCTGCTGGCGAAGCGCATCCTTGCAACCGTAGGGACCGCCGGCGCCCGCGCCGCGAGGCTGGAAGTGCGCCTCGACGCGCGTGGCGCCCCGGTACGCGCCCCGGTAGAAGGCGGGCCAGCCGAGCTCCAGCAGCGGCGGCTCCAAGTCCGACTGCTCGGGGAAGTAGGTGCCCGAGGAGCAGTCTTGCGACGAGCCGAACGAGTCCTCGGCGGTGGCCGCCGCCGCGCCCTCCCCGCCGGGCCGCACGGCCGCGCGCAGCACATCGCGCACCTCGTCCGGGTTCAGAAAGCGGCCCAGGCGCTCGCGCCGCAGGAACGCCGCGAAGGCCTCGGGGCCGCCCGCCACCAGCTCCTCCAGCGCCAGGCGCCGCGCCTCGCTAAACAGCTCGGCGGGGTTGGGCGGCCCGCACGGAGACAGGCAGGCGGCGGGCAGCTCGTCCGGGAGCTCGAGCCGGAAGGCCATGGCGACGGCGGTACCCGATCACGCTTGCTGCTCGGAGGACCTCTGGGACCGCTTTATAAGCGCCTTTGAATCAAACCGGCCCGCGCCATTGGCTCGCCGCCCCGCCCCGGCTCTCTTATTGGTTATTTGCCTTCCTACGGCGGGGCGGGACTACGCCGTCGAGGCCCCACCCCCTGATTGCTATTGGTTGCTTCGCACCCCGCCGTTTCTCTCGGGAGCAATGACATCCATGGGTCCCACCCAGCTTCACGGCCCTTGCCCGGTGTCCGTGGATTTTAAATCTGGCTCTCTAAACATGCCCTGCCCAGCTATCGCAGTCAGCAGGAGGGAGAAGCCGGGCCCAAGGGGGCGGTGCAACTCGGGGAGGCACTGCTGGTCACCGAGCTCCAATGGAGGCCCTAGAGCCGATCCAGGCCTTTCCTAGCGCGCCCCCTACCGGCAGTCCCAGCTTCCTCCCCCCCCCCGCCCCCCACCAGGTCCGGGACTGTCAGGCCAAACAGGGAGGGAGGAAAGGCTAATTAATGGCTTAGTCTTGGGCACACTGACTGCACCTGGGCGCTCAGTTTGAATGTGGTGAACCGTATTGCTATTATCCCTGGCACCTAATCATTCATTCATTCAAAAAATAGTAGGCCGAAATCGGGCATGATGGAGCACAGCTAAATCCCAGCACTCAAAGAGACTGAGTAGGAAGACAACCAATTTGGACCACATAGACACCCAGTATATTTATATAGTGTATGTAAGTAATGTATATAGCCATGTACACATATTTACTCGGTACACCCTTCTATTTCTCCTCTCTGCTATGTTTTTTTTATTTAGCAAAACCCAAATTCTACTTTAACTCCATATTCCACTCACACCCTGGCAGCCATACTTGTGAACAGATTTTCTGTTTGCATGGATGATCTGTGTCCATGCCTGCTCAACAGCAACTTTTTTGCCTGGGCACTAGCTTCCAGCCAACCTATATATGTGTGTGCGTGCCTGCATGTACATAAATTGTATGAATGCATATATATAAATATATATGGAGCTGGGAATGTGGCTTAATGGCTGTAGAGTGCTTGCCTAGCTTGCATAAAGCCCTGGGTTTGAGTCCTCAGTACCACATAAACAGAAAGGGCTGGGAGTGGTGCTGTGACTCAGGTGGTAGAGCACTAGACTTGAGCAAGCTCAATGCCCAGGCTCTGAGTTCAAGCCCAGAACTGGACAAAAAAACAAATTAAAAATGTATATTATCAGGCAAAATTCTGTAAATCTTAGAATTAAATCTGTGTCATTACAGAACTTCAGGTCACTTCAAATGGAATATTTGATCGGATCTAAATTCCCAACTGCCTCTCTTCTTGTCTTCTTCAGATTTCACTATCTCCCAATGTAAAACCATACCAGCTTTATCTAGGAGCCCCCAGATGCCCCTCTGCCTCTGGAGCCTCATTAGAGAGCCCTCAGTGACAGGGGGATGAGTGAAGCTTCGCCGTCCTCCAGCACTACTTCTTCCCAAATTCAAGTCTGCACAGGTCAAGTGAACTCATAGCAATAACCACAATCAGACTAGTGGGTGTTATTAAAAGGAATTTAATAACCTTAATTAAAAATTCTTAACAGCAATTCATCACAGGCCTTGGCAACTGGAAGCAACTCCAAGGGGTGGTGTCCCTTTGGGATGTGATCAAACCTGGTTTGGGACACAAATGACCACACAGAAAGGAGCTACCTGGAAATTACTTCAATACATTATCAAAGATCCATGAGAATTTTTTTAAAAAAGTTTTAAATATATTAGACTCTCTGGATTGCCATTTTTACACAAAGCTGCTGATACAGTATACAGAGTTTTAACCTTTTTGTTTTTCACATAAAATACTTTTTTTTCTTAAATGTTCTCTGTACATCAGTGGCTTCTGGTCTGGTGAATTATTGCGGAGGGCTGGGGTTCTGCAGACTTTTCCTGGGTGTGCAGAGCCAGGCCCCGCACGGTGGCACCTGCAGAATCCACGGGAAGCAGGCCCTCTGGCCAACAAGAGACTCCCGTGGAAGAGAGGGCTAGGGCTTCTGGCCAAAAGGGTCACCTCTGTGGAATTGTCCACTGACCACATGACTTTTTGCTTTTCTGTGCCCTGGGGAGAAAGAGGCTATCCCCAGGCTACAAATAGCAAGAGTTATATATGGTCCTTCTGGGCATGTGGTAAGGAGCACCCTTTTGGAAATTTCCCCAGTACCCAACTCTGGGAGAGTAAGTTGGAGAGATCAGGATTAAACTGTATCTGACAGTAAGAACCAAGAATCTCATGTTGTTATAAAACCAGCAAACAGTGGTGGGCCAGGATATGGGCCACGCCCTTGTCAACTTCTCCAAGCCTGACATGGATCAAATGTGCAGAGCAGTTTTATTAATGCTGCTCAGTTTGTATCCTGAAGTCTTCAGCAGACCTAAGCTTAGGGCTCATTCTGAATCCCTGAGCTATCGGCCAGAAACACAATCGTGATAGCCATCAATTTCCCATTGCTAGTGGGCACAAGGGAAGGAAGGGCCAGAGCGAGCTCACAGTGAGCCACAGAGTACCTGCTTTGGGCATTGTCAGGAATGGCCACCACACCTGGATCTCTGCAGGAGTTGGACATCTGGTTGACCTCACCAAGGTTCTCCCAGCCCTTTGATCCACACCTGGCAGGGAGGGAGGCTGATTCTCAGGGAAAGACTTTTATGTTAAAAGAGAACAACTATGCCCCCATTCTCTCCCCCCAGTATCCACAGACAGGATGGGAAGACAATATGAGAGTAAAAAATGAGCAAGAAACAATGACTTTGAGGATCAGAGATGCATTTGGCAACAAATTGCAGGCTCCTTCTTCTTCTAGACAATGACTTCAGACTTCCCTTACACTGTCTTCTAGGGATGCTGCCCTGAAGGCAGCTAGCCCTGAAGGTTCTGGGGCTGTATCTGTCTGGCACCCAACATCTTTTCTTAATAGCAAATATTACCAGAGGTGGGCTGTGAAGCTGTCTCACAGCTAAAGAGATTTACACTCTAGGGTTCCAGGAGCTGAGAAGCATGGGGACACTGGACCAGGGAAACTGACTGGATACCTGTGGCCCTCAAAGGATGAAAACCATCAGGAGCAGTGTTCACTCGGTTTTGCTTCTCCTTTACCCACAGAGCCTAACAAAGTACCTAGTCTGTGGCAGCGACTCAGTAAGTCTCATGAGTGAACAAAGGAGAACGCCTCGCCTGTTTGTAGGAGAGTATCCTTCACCACTGAGAAGACTTGTAGGGAAAGCTCCCCAGGTGGAGACTTGAAGCCCTCACAGAGAACACAGGGAGCTAAAAAGCCCAGAAGTTCCCAGTCTAAGGCCAGCGCCTATGGCTGAGATTCCCAGCCCTTGGATTGGAGAGGAATGGCCCACAAGGCAGGAAGAAAGGGAGAGAGGGAAGGTCCTGGATGGCTCAAGGTGGGCAAAAAATGCCTTCCCTCTCTGGCCCCTACTCAGAAATCCCATGCAGCTGTCTCCTGAGGAGTATGTGGCTGCCCTCAGCACTCTCTACCTTGTGGCTTAAATTGGCTGCAGGATTTCAGCATCTGTGGGAACCCAAGGGCTGTGTGCACTGCAGCATCCTCCACTTCAACCACAGGCTAAAATGATGAAAGAGCCCACCTCACAGGCCTGTGGATGTAGGAGGACTCATTTAAATCTGTCTTCTATTTCTGGAGGTGCCTGTCCACCCTAGACTACAACCAGCCTGAGAATTGGGGTGGAGGTGGCCTGGTATCCTCCTGGGCACTCTGTGGCTCACAGCCCTGCTCCTAGTAGAATATCAGGCCAGGCCTTGAGAGATCCTGCTTCCTCTCCAGGTAACAGCGGCCATGGGGATCACAGTAGGAAACAGAGGCTGACAAGTGGCAGACTCTATTACTAGGGCTGTAGCCCAGAGTTATTCCTCTGGCTCTAGTCCCTGGCCAGGCGCCCTGCAGGAAGAATTTTTCACAGGCTCAAACAGAAACAGTTAAAGGGCACCTGTATCTGTTTCCTCACATCATAATCTGGACTTGGGGTGAAAGGCTCTTCAGAGGCTCTGCTAAGGAGGTAGTTTTAGGATGAAGAAAAGACACACAGAGCAGACAACAAACCTGTGCCTTGCTAATTATGCCAAAAGATTTTGGCTGAGCCTCTAGCATCCATGCACAAGGCATAGACAATGATTTCAAAGAATACATGAGAGAATGCAAAGGTGAGATGGTGGGTGTCCTGATTCCCCTGCCTCTGGAACACTGCAGCCAGGAAACTGGAGTTGAGATCCAACACTAGCCTCGCCTCATTCTCCTAAGTGCAGGTACAAGATGCTGGCCTTGAGCACCTAGGTCTTGCAGCCTTCAGCATCACCAGTCCAACTGAAGCAGGCTGGGAGCCCCGGGCCTGCAGGAACCTACTGGTATACTTGTCTTGCCAAGCATCCAGAAAAGGCAGAGCTGCGTCCCAGGGTCCTGAACATTCACTCTGCACACATAACTGATGTCTAAGGTTGGCAGGGATGGGGTGCCTGCAGGCCACCACCTACTCACTATCAAGGCTAGCTGAGACAGACTGGGTCAAAACAGCCTGAATAGTCAGAGGTGGCCAAGGTGCTTTTGGGTATTGTCATTGCTGCCTAGAGATCTTCAGAGATGACTTCACTTTCTCCCTGGGAGGGAAAAAAAAAAAAAGGCTTCCCCAGAAGTTCCCTACTGAGAACACCAACTAGTAAACACTAGCTAGTAAAACCTAGTGATACTCTCTTGGGAACAGAATTCATTACCTCCCACTGGGAGCTGGACAGCCTTCAGTAATCCTTGCTAGGCGCTGGAGGCTCATGTCTGTATTCCTAGCCACTCAGGAAGCTGAGATCTGAGGATCAGGGTTCATCTCCAACCTAGGCAGGAAAGTCTATGAGACTTTTATCTCCAATTAACCACCAAAAAAGGTGAAATGGAGGTGTGACTCAAGTGGAAAAGCTCTAGCCTTGAGTGAAAAAGCTCAGGGACAGTGTCCAGGCCCTGATTTCAAGCCCCAATACCAACACACACACACACACACACACACACACAAAGGCTTGTATTAAAGAACACCCTTATCATCCCGTTCTGATTTATTCAGGAGTGGAATAGCCTGGATTCCCACCCTAGCCCCTGGGCAGTCTCATAGCTCTTGCCATTTGGAGCAGGAAGGCAGCGCTCAGTGAGGCTGGGGGACCAGGCCTGTTCCCATCACATCTAATCCCTGCGGAGTCCTGGCTCTCCCAAACACAGAGAATGACTTCCTGTCCCTGCCAGGTGTGGATAGTAGCCTAGATGGCCCTTAGCATGACTCAGAGCAGGACTGCGGGACTCAGCGCAGCACGTGCTCCCCACGTGGGCAGAAATTTGAGCCTGAATCTTCCCTGGATCCTTCTGGGAAATGGCCACCAAGTCTCAGCCCCATCTGCTCCCCCAAGAGTTCAGGTGTGTTGTTCTTGCATATGTAGACAGACTGTGAGTGTGAGTGTGAGTGTGAGTGTGTGAGAGAGAGACACATAGGAGTCCTGGTCCCTAAAAGCCTTTACCAAGAACAAAACTGGAGCCCAAGCCCACCCTCCCCAACTTGGACAGCAGGGCGAATCAAGCTGCTATGTTTCAGATGGCAGACAATGCAGCAGGAAGCAGAAAGGAGGGGAATGGGGATGCTGCAGGAAGCAGGGTGAGGGGTGGACTTCAGCAGAGCCCACCTCTCCTGGGTTGCCCCAATGCCTCCCCAGTCAGAGCTGTTGGGCAGGTCTGCACTCCAGGGACCCCCTGGAGCATTTTTCTCCTCTAGCACAGCAAGACTAGGAGATGCGGCAGCAGCCATGGACTTTTTCCTCCATCTCTTCCATGGGGGCCTTGAACTTCAAGAGAGGAGGATCTCCACTGGTGACTGTGTAATACACTGAGGTCCCATTGCTGCTGTAGGGTGAAGTTCTGCCTCCGATCAAGGGGGCCTTGCCTTCGTTGCTGCTCTCCCCTGCCCTGCCCATGCTGCTGCCCAGGTGGCTGCTCAGGAAAGGGTGGCTGAGTAGCTTGGCTGCAGCCCGCTGCCGTTTCAGCTCTAGAAGCGTCTGGGGGCTCTGTTCTTTGTAGCCACTCCAGGGAGGAGTGGCATCAGCCACCCCTGGGTTGCTGTAGGCCATGCTGTAGTCAGGTACCTCGTGCATCTTCCAGATATCCCCATTGGACAGTGAGTACTGGTAGGCACTCACCGGAGCCCGGAGGCCATTTTCAACAGGCCCATCCAGTTCACCCCGTGAGATCTTAGTAGAAAATTCGGACAGTAGCACGGGCTTCTCCAGCCTTGGGTTCTGAGGAGGAAGAGGACAACACCATCTGATGACTAGATCTGTTCCACCCATCTGAGCCTCTGCAGTGTTGGGCCTTACCTAGGACATCTCCAGTCGGTGTGTTCTGACAGAGTTGACCACTCCCCCTCCCCTGCTCCAGGTTGGGACCACGACTCTCAGGCCTGGCTTATGAGCATATTTCATAACATGGATTGGTCTGTGAGTGAATTGTCACTGGGTTCAATGAAATTCAACCCCAGGCCTTTTACTAGCACAACCTGGAAGAGAAGCTTCTGTGGGAACTTCAGGTGGTTAGAAGGATGCAAACTCAGCATGCTGAGTTCAAGCCCCAGAATAGGAAGGAAGGAAGGAAGGAAGGAGGGAGGGAGGGAGGGAGGGAGGGAGGGAGGGAGGGAAGGAGAGGAGGGAAGGAGGGGAGGGAGGGAGGGAGGAGGGAAGGAAGGAAGGAGGGAAGGAGGAAAGGAGGGAGGGAGGGAAAACAATATGGATGTGGTAGCACATACTACAAGAAGGCAGAGGTAGATCTTGTTCAGAAGCCAGCCCAGGCAAAGTGTGAGACCCTGTCTGAAAAATAAACTACAATCAATTAAACAGAGGGTGTGACCCAATTGGAAGAGTGTTTGGTTAGCAAATGAAAGGCTCTGAATTCAGTCCTCAATGCTGCAAGGAAGAGAGACAGACAGACAGAAACAGCAGTATAGATGCTCACAAGGAAGAGAAGTTGGCCTGTGGATTTGAAGGCAGAGACTGAAATGGTCATAGTCTAAAAGTGAAGGGATAGCTACTTAGGAGATGGAGGCAGGGAAATCACTAGTTTGAGGCTAGTCCCAGCAAAATCAATGGGACCCTATCTCAAAAACAGAACACAAACAAAAGGACTAGCAGCATGGCTCAAAGCTCAAATGACAGAGTGCTAGCTGAGCAGGAGCAAAATCTGAACCATGAGGAACAGGAAAGCAGGCAGGCCTAAAACTGATTTCCTCTGGGACCCTTAGAAGGAACCAATCCTGTTGACATCTGGCCTCCATCATGGGGGAGGGATGCAGGGACATGGGGAGAGGGGGGAGAGTTACAGTTTGAAACTGCTGCCAGGCAGGCTGCTTAGGGGACTACAAACATCCTACCCAGGTGTTCAAAAAACTTTCATCTGACCAGATTTGCTTTTGATAACTATGTATCAAAAACGTTCTCAACATCTTGTATATCTCAAAACCAAAAATGTTTTAGGTCCTTAGCTTGAAATCTAGGGCCAGAATCTTCTGGAAAAAATGAGGACCCGCCCCCTCCCCACCACCTGCTGAATGTCACCCAAGACCCAGGATGCTCTCATTAACTACACCAGCCACAACCATCCAATAGGATCCCGGTGTTTAAAGTACAGCTATGTACTTTCCTCTCAAGGGTCTTCCATCAAGAGGCAAGGTCAAGTTGGCTCACTCTACAGCAGGGGCTAAGATTGGGCAGCACTTGAGCCACTCACCGGGTCCTTATTCTCTTGGTCTGTCCTGGTCTCCCTGATGTCACCATTGTAGGTGGCTGTGCGCTGGTCCTCAGTGGCACTCCGTTGCTGCCACAAGATGGCCTCTCCTTCATACTCCTTCCTGTACAAGTTGGTCCTGTCCGACAGGCTGGCTCGACGCACTACCTTCCTGAGGAGACAGAGAGGATGCTGGGAGGCTGCACGCCGGGTGGCCCCAGCAGGAAGATGCAGGGGTGCCCTGGCTGCCCTCAGGACTCACCCCCGGCTTCCCGTGCTGGATGTCCTCCTGCTCAGAGACGACTTGTGCCTCAGCTGGGACTTCATGATCACATCGTGCTTGTGCTTGAGCTCCAGCAGCAGGACCTTGAACTCCTCCTCCTCACACAGGTCTAGAAGGGCAAAAGGGTCAGTGGGGAGGGGCAGGGGTGAGGAAGGGTGGGGTGGGGCAGGACCTGAAATCCACACTAATGCTCTAGACCAGAGACGCCATGTTCCACCTCATCCCATTCAAAGCTCTAAATATTTCTTTGGGGATACACAGGCCAGGGAGAAAACAAGACCAGCCATATTTCCTGGGCTGTAACCCCATCCTTAGAGGAATGTGAGAATGGAAAAGGTCGGGTCCCCAAAGAATACGTTCGATTCTTGAGCTTCTCAACTAGGACCAAGGGAGAGTCACGGGAGCCATCAAGTCACCACTAACATGAGAAGCACTGAAGGAAATACACAGGTACCTCAACAAGAAATGTGAAGATGTTAAGAAAACCCTCTACTGAGCTATCTAATCCCTTTACATATCTCTCACCCTGTTTGTTGGCTTGGTCATTCTATCCATGGATTCATTCTCTTACTAAACAACTACTCATCTATCCATTCAATCCATCAATCCATCCATCCATCCATCCATCCATCCATCCATCCATTCATCCGTCCATCATCACAACCCCCCTTCAATCCCACCTGTCCACCAATCCAGTAATCTATCACCCATTAATTAACTCATTCTTTTATTTACCTATCCACCAGTCCATCACTATATAACCCTACATTCATTCACATCCATCCACTCATCAGAACCTATGTGTGTATCAAGTATAGTGCTGGGCTTACCGATTGGCATCTCATCCATGGAGGTCCTGGCACTGAGACTAGCTCCATGGGATACCAACAGCTCTGCCATCTGCATCTGAAACACAAGAAGCAGCAGCCCATGTTCCTCTGCCCAAGGCTCTTCAGAGCCTAGGAAGTGAAGAGTGAGCCCAAGAACACCTGAGATGTAACCCAAACAATATGGAGAGTAGAGCTGGGAGTGTGGCCCAGTGATAGAGTACTTGCCTAGCATGCACAAAGCCCTGGGTTTGATTCCCCAGTACCATATACACAGAAAAAGCTGGAAGTGGTGCTGTGGTTCAAGGCTCTGAGTTCAAGGCCCAGGACTGGCAAAAGAGAAGAAAAAAAAGGTAGCCAGGCGCGGTGGCTCACGCCTGTAATCCTAGCTACTCAGGAGGTTGAGATCTGAGGATCTTGGTTCAAAGCCATCCTGGGCACTAAAATCCATGAGACTCTTTTCTCCAATTAACCACTAGAAAACTGGAAGTGTGCTGTGGCTCAAGGAGTAGGGTGGTAGCCTTGAGCTAAAGAGCTCAGGGACAGCGCCCAGGCCAGAGTCCAAGCTCCATGACTGACAGAAAAGAAGGAGGAGGAGGAAGAAGAAGGAAAAGAAGGAAGAGGAGGGGGAGGAAGGAGAAGAAGAACAGCCAATTCCCAGGGAAAGCGCTGCACCCTGGAGCTGTGGGGGACCGGCAGACACACAGGCTTGGCACCTGCCGCAGCATGGCTCCTCCAAGGAGGAGGAGAGGTCAGCTGACTACTGCTGCAGATGTCTTCAGGAGGGATTACATAATCTATAAACATATCTGGGAAACAAATGAAGAAATTCAGAAGGGCTGGGAATTTTATAATTTGGCTTTTTTCTTTTTTTCTCAAGGCAGCTCCACGTCCAGTTTTCTGGTAGTTAATTGGAGATAAGAGTCTCATGGACTCTCCCAGCCCAGACAGTTTCAAATAGCCATCTTCAGGTCTCAGCCTCCTGAGTAGCTAGGATTACAGGTGTGAACCACCAGCACCTGGCTATAATTTGGAAAATTTAATAATCATCCCATTAGGACACAACTGGCCAAATGTTTTGGCAAACAGACTCCTTGGGCCTTTTCATATCCCAGTGTACTTGCTGGAGTCACCTTGAATGGGCCTGTGTTCTTTTGAGCTAACTGCCCGTCCAAATGACACTGGGTGACAGCAGTGGACCCTGCGTGACCCTGTGAAGGGACATACCTGTCCCCAGAAGGCTGCTGCGTGCAGGGGCTCCCATCCATCCCAGTCCTTCAGGTCCACACGCACTCCGTGGTCCAGGAGGAGCTCAGCTGCCCGCAGGTACCCATTTGCTCCCGCTATGTGCAGCTGGAAGGGACAGGGAAAGTGAGCCTTCCTTAGGGGCCTGACCTCCATATTTACATGATATTCTCCTACTCGCAAGTCCCAGACTGTCCTTGGGACCAGGGGAACAGACTAGAGTGAGATGGAGACACCAGCCATTGGACATGAACTCTGAAGTGTGGACCTAGAAGGGAAGCCAGAGATGGAGTCAGAGGCTCCACTAGGGTGATTGAAAATCACATCCAAAACTCTCTGATGTGGCCTTCCTAGCTGGGCAGGGTGGTCCACACCTGAAATCTGGCCCTAGAGAGACTGAGACAGGAGAATGGCAAGTTAGAGTCAGCTCAGGCTGGTCCTTCTCTCTAGGGCTCGTGATTCCTTCCAGATTCCAAGGATGGGGCAGGGTGGGGGGCAAGGATCTGCAGGAGGACCACTGTCACAAACAAGCCCAAGTGCAAGGGTCTGGCCCCTACCAGGAGCTGGTCCAAGTTGACCCTAGGGAGTCTTAGCCCTGGCACCTGCCCCATCTGCTCACCAATGTGGCACCCTGGGCGTCTATCCAGTCGAGATCCTGGCCTGCCGCAATCATACAGTGGATGTCTGAAATCATCTGTTGCTCAGGTGCTGCTCGCATTTCGTTGATTTTATCTTGGGTGATGCCTGCAGCCAGAGAGAAGAGAGGATGCACGCAACATCCTCAGACCAGAGTCTCAAGGAAGAAGAGGGTGGATGGAGGGACAGTCACACTGCTCCTATTCGTCCAGCCAAGGGGCACACAGACATTCCCATGGGTCATCTTCTCTAGGCCCAAAGAACACCAGCACCACGTGCTGACCCACAGCGCCAGGTCATCCAACGCTGATGCTCTGACATCAGTCATTTGTTATTCTTCCCGGAAGACCTCTGCCCACCCACGGCTAGCTGTTCCAGTACCACTCTGCCCAGGCTCATGAAGGTCCCTGTTCATGGTCTTTGCTGGCCACTCCCTCTGACTCGGGACTCCCTTGAGTTCCTTTGCCTTATCTGTGACAGGGATCACAACAACACACTACAATGTGCATTTCGTTTTTGTTGTAGAAATGACTGAATTAATGATTCCTTTTATTAATTCCTTTCAAGTAGAGAGCTGAGTAGCTGGATGCAAAGGGGCCCAGAGAGACATTTCATGGCCTCAATTCCTGAGTGAAAAGTGGAACTGTTATGGCTACTACTAATGGCACCACACCCCCCCCACACACACACAAACTAGTACCAAGACTTGAACTCCATACCTTATGTTCTTGCTTGGCTTTTAGGCTCATGGCTGGCACTCAACCACTTGTGCCATGCATTCAGCCCAGCTTTTTTTACTCGCTAATTGTAAGAGTCTATTGGAGCTACAGTCTGCCCACACTGTCTTTCGATTCCAGTCCTCAAATATTAGCCTCCTGAGTAGCTAAGATTACAAGTATGTGCCATTGACACCTAGCTACTGATGATATTTAAGAGGAGAGTAATACACTCAGTGAAAAGATCCATTAGAGCAAGTGCCCTTGGTGAGAATTCAGGGAAAGTCTGTAAATTTGAAAGGAAAAGAAAAATGACACATTATGACAACCCTTAAATGAAATTTAGTATTTCCTACCATTCTAACTTAAATAAAATCACCAGTACTTCTAGCCTTATCTGTGAGTTTATCACCAACAGAAACTCCAGGTATTTCCCTTTATTGTTTAATGAATTAATCATGTTTCCATCTAATGCATGTTAACATACATTGCTAGTCAGGTTTGGATGTACTTTTCTACTCCTGTAAGAGCATGACTGAAAGTCACAGATTCATAAGGTTGGTATAAAAATTGTTAAGAAGAGCTGGGCGCAGTGGCTCATGGCTGTAATCCTAGCTACTCAGGAGGCTGCGATCTGAGGATTGCTGTTCAAAGCCAGCCCAGGCACTAAAAAAAGTGAGACTCATCTCCAGTCAGAAAACGGGAAGTGGGGCTGTGGCTCAAGGGGTAGGGTGGTAGCCTTGAGCTGAAGAGCTCAGGGACTGTGCCCAGGCCCCCAGTTAAAGCCCCATCACACACACACACACACACACACACACACACACACACACACACACACACACTTTGTGAAGACTCTCCACAGATGATGGATAAGAAAAGCCTTAGAGGACCAAATGTGCAGGAACTGCAGACACCTGGAGACAAGCTTAAAGCAAGGCTGGCAAGACCTTAAGCTGTAGCTGAAAGTCTGGATTTCAGACCCCTTTAATCTAGGGGTGCTCTCCTCTCCCAGGCATGCTGGATGCTGGCAGGCAGTACCCACATCTCCTATTGCTCCCTATGTTTCATTTCTGAGGCGTACTGTGCACCCAGAACAGCCCACACCTTGTTTATCTGGGCCCCTGACAGCCAGCTTGGTGCCTGGCACAAATCAGCAGTCACAAATGTTCTTGATTTTTTAAAAAAAATTATATTCCAAATGGGGACAGGGTTTTATGGTGAATGTTTACTGAGTTGAATTGTCACAGCTGATGATGAGGAGACAAGGCCAGCTGAGGCCGCCCGCATGTGCCCGTGCGTGTGGGTGGGGGATGGGGGGAGAACAACTCCTCCCTTTTGCACGACACATTTTCCATGTCCTGTATCTTGTCTCATTAATCACACACATAGCACTAATGATGAGGATCTGTTCCATTTACTGAGGACTGGGCGTGAGGGAGCCTGGCATGTAGCTAGTGAATGTGTTCGCTCACCAGCATTGAAGTGGCACTGAGGGACACTGCCCTGTGCCCACTGTAGAGCCTGCTGCCCTCCTTACCTTGGTAGGCCATGCAGGTCTCGATGACATCCAGGGTGGTCTCATCCTCGCAGAGGTCGTAGGGCATATTCCCATCAGAATTGACAGCCAGCAGGTCGGCCCCACTGTGGAGAAAGGGTCAGGGTGAAGGCCTAGGAAGAGGCTGCTAACTCTGCCCTCTCTCACCCACAACCCCCTGCACACCGCAGCAGCCATGCCCCCCCCCCCTCAGCAGGGCACACCATCCCTTGCCCACCACATGGTCCATGAGCATAGTGACTTCCCTGGAGGGACCCAAAGTCCCAAGGGAGCCATCTCAGAAGAAGAATTTGGCCTAGTGGTAGAGTGCTTGCCTAACATGCACGAAGACCTAGGTTCGAATCCTCACTAGCACATACATAGAAAAAATCCGGGAGTAGTGCTGAGGCTCAAGTGGTAGAGTTCTAGCCTTGAGAAAAATCCAAGGACAGTGCTCAGGCCCTGAGCTTAAGCCCAGGACTGGCAAAAAAATGGAATTTAAAACAAAAATCACTGTCAGAAGCAGCAGCATCACTCATCTGCTTGGCGTTGTTTGCTCTAAGTCTAAGATACCCAATATATTATTTAATCTTCACCACAGAGCTGGAGTGGGGCTGGGACCATCATGAGTCTCCTCTCACATAAGAGGAAACAAAGGCACACACGGGTTTCCTCTCATGCATACATAGCTCAAGGGCAAGACTCGAACCCAGATCTCTAACATAGTCCTGGTCTATATTCATCTTGGCCTACATGGAAGCATGTCTTCCAAGACTTAAAAAGTCTAGCCAGATTCACACATAAGCAGTCAGACTAAAGGAGGATACCCTCAGAGGAGGAACCCAGAGGCCTAACTCCTCTGAACATTTAAAATACTACTTACTGCTGGGTGCCAGTGGCCCACACCTGTAATCCTAGCTATTTAAGGGGCTGAGATCTGAGGAACATAGTTTGAAGCCAGCCCGGTCATAAAAGTCCATGAGATTCTTTTCTCCAACAAACTACTCAGAAAAAGCTAGTAGTAGTGCTAAGGTATAAATGGTAAAATGCTACCCAAACAAACTACTCAGAAAAAAGCTAGTAGTAGTGCTAAGGTGTAAATGGTAAAATGCTAACCAAACAAACTACTCAGAAAAAGCCAGTAATAGTGCTAAGGTGTAAATAGTAAAATGCTAACCTTGAGCAAAAGAATCTCAGGGACCATACTCAGGCCATGAGTTCAAGCCCCAGTACTGGCAAAAAAAAAAGGAAATACAATATATCAAACAAATTTCAAGAAAAGGAAACATGAGTTTTTTGCTGTTGTTGATGATGATGTGGGTGTTATTTATTTTTGCTTTGGATTTGCTTCATCGTTTTTAGTGAGGGGCAAAGAGGGGCACAGAAAGGGAGGCCAGAAGAGTGAACAAATGCAATCATGGTATTCAGTAGGTGCTATATGGAAAATGAACCATGTAGCTTGTGGGCAGGGATGACAGCAGGAAACTGGGGGAAAGTAAAGGAAGAAGTTTCATTGTCCAAGATTAAAAAAAAAAAAAGAAATGTAATTATTACCTGACCTCTGCAAGGAGGAGAAGAAGAAGAAAAAGAAGAAGAAGAAGAAGAGGAGGAGGAGGAGGAGGAGGAAGGATGATAATAACATATTTAAGAAGTAAATAAAAGACCAGCCAGGGTAGGCCTAGATCAGAGCATTGGGGCTCCCTAGCAGGGCTCACTCTTTGAACCAGTAGTACCCAAACACTACTTGGTACTACTATTGGATACTACTATTGGGTACTACTATCTGGGGTGGGGGCGGGGGACACTGAAATACAATGTAAGCTGCAATGCAGCCCCTGGGAGTGGGCTTGAGGAGATGGATAGGAAACCCATGTTTGGGGCAATTCTGCTTCAGCTCAGCAGGGGGAGCCAGTGAGCTAGGCCAGCACTCACACCGCTGGGTACCATAGCTTGGGCTGTTGGCTACCTGATGCTTCTGGCATCAGATTAAGCTCTCAAGGGAGGAGAAGCATGGGCCACTGTCCTGTCCTCTAACAGTGCTCCATGACAACCTCTCTGAGCTCTCTTAGTGCATGTCCTTGAGTAAGTCATCTACCTGCTCTGTGCTTGAGAAGCACTAATGCTATCTCTACTGTTCTGCCAACACCTGTACAATAGATACTACCTGTTCCAACTTGTTCCTGGCCATGCCTCCTGATGTCCTGAACTCACATGGGCGTCTTTGATCTACACAGACCCTGGCCCACTGATCTTGTTCTATTGCAGCTCTACCTTTCCTACCTGACTTCAAAGATCTCTTGCATGTCTGTGTGAGCAGTGCAAAAACAGGACCTAGAGCAGCTCAAGTGCTCAATCATTATTATTGAATACAGTTGACATTGAAAGTTGTGTTTAAAGATTCAAGAAGCTTAGAAAGAACTTCTGGGTAGAAATAGACCTCCCAAGAGTACAGAGGAAAAGGGCTATGTGGTCCCCCTACACACACTACACAGACAGACAGACAGACAGACAGACCACACACACACACACACACACACACACACACACACACACACACATGTGCACACGCACGCACCAGGTTCTTCCTTTAAGGAAAAGTCTGTATATAGGATTGAGGGGCAAAACCATTTCCAAGAAAATGGACTCAATCTAAAAAAACAAGTCAGCTGAATAACAGTGTCATATCTACAATCCTACCTCCTAACTACTTAGGAGATCTGAGGAGCATAGTACAAAGCCAGCCCTGAAAGGAAAGGCAAGGAAAACTAGAAGTGGATCTGTAGCTCAAATGGTAGAGCACTAGCCTAGAGCAAAAAAAGCTGAGGGACAACATACAAGCTCTGAATCAAGCCTCAGGATGAGGCAGCACACACACATACACACACACACACACACACACACACACACACACACAAATATACACACTCAAGTAACAATACATAAAGAAAATAAAGGAGATAAACTCCTTTACTACACTCTTCCTCAACATAAACTCATGGAGCAAAACAGAGAAAAAGAGATTATGGTAATAATAACAGTAGAATGATATCCTGATAGAAAAGTAGTATAAGAAAAGGATGTAAAATCCTAGCCACCTAACCTCACAACGTATTTAAAACATCTCATATAGGGCAAATTCTAAAGGATCCCATCATAAGCTCTGGGGTTTAATCTGAGGAAGCAAGAGTGGTTCAGCAGAGATTGAATAAATGAAGGGTGGGAGAACCCATAAAATCATCTCCACTAATGCAGAGAAAGGATTTGGCAAAATTCAGTAGTATTCTGTGAGTTAAAAAAAAATTGACAAACTAGAAATAGAAAGAAACTATAAAAAAAAACAAACCATATACAGAAAACCCGCAGCAAATGTCAGTCACACTCAGTCAGGAAAGCTTTTCCTCTCAGATCCAGAACAAGGCAAAGTGCCTCGGTTTTGCCATTTCTACTCAGCATAGTGCTAGAGGCTTGAGCCAGAACCACTAAGCAAAAAATTAAAAATTATATATATATATCTTTTTATAGTAAAAAGTCAATTAAACTGGAAAGGAAGATACAAAATTATCTCTGTTCACAGACGATCTTATATTATGTGTAGAAAATCCTCAAGATTCCACAAGAACTGTTGCAACAAACCATTAAATTCAACAAAGTGACAAGATCAAGGTCAACACAAACACACACAAATCAGCAGATTTTTTTCCTATACTTTAACAATGAAAAACCCAAAGAGGAAATTAAGCAAACCAATTTATAATAGCATCAAAAAGACTAAAATATTTAGGAACTCATTTAACCAAGAGGAAGAAAAACTTACACAATGAACACCACAAAATACTTCTGGAAGAAATTACACAGTAATAAAAAGACAGCCCATTGTTATCTGATATATTGTGTATTTGGTTATGTGAGACTGGATAGGGAAGGGGGGAAAACAAGATGAGGGGCAGGGGTGGGGAGAGGGAAATGGGGACTAGGACAAGAGAAAGGGTATCAATGTTTGTGAAATAATGCACCTTCTATCTGGTGAATACAATGTAACCCTTCTATTAATTACAATAAAAAATATATGAGAAAAAATGCTCATTAGAATAAAAAAAAAGACAGCCCATGTTCATGGATGGGAAGACTTAGTATTGCTAAGAAGCCAGTGTTACACAAAGAAATCTACATGCAGGCCAGGAGCATGGCCTAGGGGTAGAGTGCTTGCCTAGAATGCACAAAGACCTGGGTTCAATTCCTCCATACCACATACACAGAAAAGGCCAGAAGTGGTGCTGTGGCTCAAGTGGTAAAGCTCTAGCCTTGAGAAATCCCAATGCCAGTGCCCAGGCCTTGAGTTCAAGCCTCAGAACTAGCAAAAAAAACCTAAAACTGCATGCAATCCCCATCAACTGCTCCCACTTTTTCTTTTTTCTTTTCTTTGGAGGGAGGGGTAGGCACTAGATTTTGAACTCAGGGTCTTAGGATTGCTAGGAAGGTAGCCTACCACTTGAGCTACTCCTCTAGCCCTTCAAATTTTTTTTCTACAGAACAGAAAACTGACTTCAAGCTGGGAGAAGTTGGGGCTAGGAGCTCTGGCCTATTGATTCTAGCTACTCAGGAGGCTAATATCTGAAGACAGAGGTTTCAGCTCAGTCTGAAAAGTCCAAGAAACTCCAATTAAATAGCAAAATGCCAAACTGGAGATATGGCTCAAGTGGTAGAGCTCCAGCTGTAAGTGAAAAAGTGTGAGAGCTTGAGGTCAAGCTCCTTGTACTAGCATACCCCTGCTCCCCTCCTCCAAAAAAAGGCAGAGAGCCAGGTAGAGTGGTGCATGTCAATAATCGCAGCAGAACTGCAACTCTGAGGCCAGTCTAGGCTACACATCAATATCAAAAAGAAGCAAGAGCCAGGTACTGGTGGCTCATGTCTGTAATCCTAGCTACTTAGAAGGCTGAGATCTGAGGATCACAGTCCGAAGCCAGACTGCGCAGGAAAGTCCCTGAGACTTTACCTCCAATTAACCACCAAAAAGGCAGACATGGAGATGTGGCTCCAGTGGTAGAGCACTAACCTTGAACAACAACAACAACAAAAGCTCAGAGATAACACCTAGGCCTTGAGTTTAAGCCCAGGACCAACACAAAAATAAACAAAAATTAAAAAGGCAGGAAAAGAGCAAGAGAAGGGATCAGAAATTTACAAAGAAAAAGAAGAGAGAGAGGAGAAAGAGAGACAAAGAAAGGAGAGAGAGAAGGAAGATGAGAGGACAGAAGGGGATGGAAGGGAAGGAAGGAGAAAGGGTGAGAGAGAAGAGGGAGAGAAACAGAAGAGGAGAAAAGAGGGTGGGAGGGAGGGAGGGAAGGAGGGAGGGAGGGAGGAAGGGAGGGAGGAAAGAAGGATTTGAAGAAAAGCCAGAGGTGGAGGGGAGGCGGTCCTTGGTGGGGGAGGGGCACGTACTACTGGACGAGGGTCTTCACCAGGTTGACATGGCCACAGGTGGCCGCAGCATGCAAGGGCGTCCACAGCTCGTTGTCCCTTGCATTCACATTGGCACCGTGGGATAGGAGTAGCTTGACGATTTCCTCAAAGTTGTCGATGCAGCACTAAGAAGGGACAGAGAGGCAGGGTAAGCCCTAGGTAAATTCCAGGGCCTTGGTGGGTCACATCATGCTCCCCCAAAAATGCCACATGAAGGTCCACAGAATCAGATGACCTGAGTTTTAATCTCAGGGACCTTGGACCAGGCACCTGACTTCTTAGTGTCCTGGTTTCCTTGGAAGAAAAAAAAATGAAGTTAATAAAATGCATAAGTTAAAAAAAAATCAAGGATTAAAAAGAAGACTATCAACTCTAAAACCTTCAGTAAGTGTCATTGGGACAGCACACAATTTGCCTATGGCTTTGGGATCCCAGAAGGTTGTATCTGGAGATGGCAGGCACTGACATGGGGCAACCCCTTTCAACCTTGTGTGGAGCAGCGGCCCCCCGAAATGTGCCCCTGGATCCCTGTACGAAACCTCTGACTTGGAAACTGCAGATCTCAAGAACCCCAAAAGAACCAAGATTCCTCCTATCCCCAAGAATCCGGCTCCATGAGCAGATTCGAGGACAGGATGGGGTGGGCGGCGGGGGGGGGGGGGGGGGGGGGGGGGCTTTGTGGAGAGCCCAGACACGGTCCCTGCAGGGAGACAGCATGTTTGTGCTAGGGGGTGAGTGTCAAGAGGCCTCGGCTCCCCTGAGAGAACACAGGCTCCAGGAGCCCCCAAATACCTTGGACAGTGAGTTTCCCAAGGGGACAGTGGAGGCTCAACTGGGGGCTATCAGAGGGCGGTGAGGTGGTGAGGGCAGAGAAGGGAGCCAGGGAGCATCTGCAGGTGACAGCCAGAGAAGCCAGTAGGGGGACAGCACAGGGGAGGGGACCCAGGCTCAGAAAAGTGGCACAGGCTCAGAAAAATGGCACAATCAGACTTGTTTTGTAAGAAAATAATTGTGGTTCCATGTGGAGAACAGATTGTGTGTGTGTGTGTGTGTGTGTGTGTGTGTGTGTGTGTGTGTGTGTGTTGTGTGTGTACACACCCACACTGGGAGGAGACAGTGAGACTCTGTGTTGAAGTCATCCAATGTTAAGAGATGACAGTGGCCTGCCTTACAGAAGTGACAGTAGGGACAGGGAGAAGAGACAAGAGACCAGAAACAAGGAGCAGAGGTACCTGTGGGAATCCAAAGCCCCAACTGGGTCAGGGTCCAGTAGGAAGGGACCCACAGCACCAACCCCACCCCAGCCCCAAGCAGCTAGGACTCAGTGCCAGAAGGACACATTTGAAAGGAACAGCTGTTGGCACAGATGGTGCCAGAGACAGAGCTTCTTTACCAGAAGCTTGGGGTGGGGGGCTGGGTCTTAGGGTTATCTCTGAAGGTGGGAGGGGGGGAAATAACACAGGACACCTCATGGTGGGATTTAGTTCAAGTGGGCAGAAAATCCATGCAGTATCCTTGCCTTGCCAGTAGGGGGGGCCAAATACACCCAAGTGAGGTGGTCCCTGGGCTATAATTGGGTCAGAGGACAGTAGGCCCTGAGATTCCACCCCTAGGAACTGCAGAAAGCACAGGATAGAAGCCTCAAGTGGAGGGAGTGAAAGTACTGTATACCTAGAACTATGTGGGTAGAATGCACGGGTGCCTATAAAGGAGAGGTTTGTGGCGCATTGTGAAGGGTGAGGGGAGGGGCTGTCTTCATCACAGTAGGAAGTGATCCTCCATTTTGCCTCCTCAGTTGCTGTCCCCTTCCCACCTTCCTGGGTGAGTTTCATCGAGTCTCCCAGTCTCCTTCCCACTCCCCTCAGCCAGAGGGAGCTTCTTGTTCATCTCACCATGTCGCTGTCAGTTTGCAAACCTTGGAAGATTCCCTGTTGCCAAGAAAAGCAAACCCACACTTCTCTGCCAGGCCTGGGGAGCTTCACAAGCTCCCGGTGTCCCCTGTACAGGAATAGTAGTGACACTCAAAACAACCACCACAGTTCTGACGACAATGGCGATTACATCAACAACAACAACAACAACCTATGCTTTGTGAGGCCTTACTACAGCCAGCTGCCTTGCTAAGCTTTAGCCATTCATCACTACATTTAATCTTCAAGGCAAGCCCCTGAGGGGCTTTTCAATCCCGATGGCTCAGAAAGGCTCAAGGTCACACACCATGAGAAACAGATTAAAGATTCAAACATGTCTATGGACAGCTGGGCCTGCCAACGCATGCCTGTAATCCCAGCTCTCAGGAAGATCAGAGTTTGAGGCCAGTGGCAGACTACATAGTGAAGTCCTATATCAAAAAAGGGGGTACAAGAACACACAAATCCATCTACAGAGGTGCATTAAAACCCAAAGGTTCTATTGTCAATTTTACCAATTGCCTCCTGGCTTGTCCCTCAGGCTTCCTGAACTCTGGTTATATCAAAATAAATCAACCCCTCAGACTCCAAACTTGAAAAGCCAAGTTCCTGTTCATCATTCCCCCGGGTTTACATGCTCTTTCTTTCCTGTCTGGCAAACTCATCCTTCAACTCTGATGTCTTTCTTCTTAGAAACCTTTTCTCAATGCGCTCCCCGCCCCCCCTCCTGGTCCTAGGGCCTGAACTCTGGGACTGGGTGCTATTGCTGAGCCTCTTTGTTCTCAAGGCTAGTGCTTTACCACTTGAGCCACAGTGCCATTTCTGGCCTTTTCTGAGTAGCTTTTTGGAGATAAGCGTCTCAGGGACTTTTCTGTGCAGGCTGGCCTGGAACTATGATCCTCAGATTGCAGCCTCCTGAGTAGCTAGGATTACAGGCATGAGCCACTGGCACCCAGTTCTTTTCCCTTTGAAACAGGGTATCTCCCTGGAGCTTGAGCTCCCCTCCTCCTCTCCCCTCTTCTCAGCTTTTTTCTATACTGCATTACTTATGCTATTTCTGAGCCTGTGGTCCCCATCACACCACAAACTCTGAGAGCAGAGAAGCTGCCTAACTCACTCCCGGGATCCTGTTCCAGCAAGAGTGCCTAATACAGGGTAAACAGACATGCAATAAAGATTGGTTGGTTGAATGAGTGAATGAATGAACGCAGACCAGTGGAATGAGAGCAATGGCAAAATGGAGCCAAAAGTAGATATGGTGGTGAAAGTGGGACTAAAGATAACTGAATTCAGGACCAAACCATGGGCACCTCCCTGCCCATGAGTGGGTACCATAGAACCCACTGGAAGAAAAACAGGTCCTAGTGAAGCCATGTGGCCAGTAAGCTAGGAGCGGAGTATGATGTACAGATGGCAGGAACTCCAAGCCAATGGGAGGGTGTACCAAGATCATCCACCAAGGCCCGGATGACAACTCAAGGGTGGGCCTTGGGCTCTACAGCCACTCTGCATAGGCAAGACACCCCCCAGTGCCACCCTGGCTCTGCCAGCGTTCACCCATGGGTTATCTAAAGTCACTGCAATTAATCCAGAAGCCAGCTTCCATCACCTTAGCCATATTCTGCAAGCTCTGAGGCCACTCGTGGCTGGGGGCTCCTTTTGGGAACAGATCTAGAACACTCTCATGGTGGTAGAAACCTCTGTCTCTAGGCCTCAGTTTCCTGAGCATAAGATGGCGATAATAAGATTTCCATCAGTTGTTGCAGGGCTCTGAATAAACTACCTAGACGACATGCTTAGCAGGGAAACAGTCAGTGACAAATTCCAGGACTACTCATGAATCCAAGATAGACTGGGCTTTGCGGGAGGCTGCTGTGAATCCACACAACCCTCAGACGACCCAGCCACTGGGGCAGGAAATGGACACCCAGCCAGCCTGGGGAGCTTATTCAAGGTCACACGCCAGGGAGTAGCAGCTCCAGGCCTCACTTAATCATCAGGCCCCTGGCTACAGGACTGGAGTTGGCCTGAACATCTGGGTTCCCCCTATCCTCCCTCCTAACCTCCCTCCCTCCCTCTCTGTCTCTCTAGTGCAGCCTCAGGTGGCCTAGAATCATTGAGCTGAAATTTAAGACAGACACACAGACACAGACAAAGACACACAGACACACAGACACACACACACACACAGACACACACACACGGGTAGTTCACATGGCCAGTCTGTCCATTCCTCTCCTGACCAGGGTTTGAATTACCTGGCCTCCCTCTAACCAATCTATCCAAAAACCTGGCCCAGGACACAAGAAAGCTCCAGGATACATAATCAGTTCATGTGCATGTTAGACTAAGCAGGGATAAGAGGCTCCTAAGGACCCCCAGAGCTGTGGGTCAGGGAAGCTGCATTCTAAGAGGCCTAGAGCACCAGGTCCTGAAAAGCCAGTGTCTGGAGCCTGGGGGCCTGGGAAGCAGAGTGCTGGCCAAAGACCAGGCTTCATAGGACCTTGTAGTGTAGCAAAGACATTAGTCTTACCCCCCTAGCAGTAGGAGTAACCTCAGGGGAGAAAGGCTAGGTCGTGAAGGTGGGTCAGGAGGCTGCAGGAGGGAGAAGCATCTGTGAGAGAGGTGACAACCTCAGCAGCCTATCCCCAGGCAGTGCATGTGTCATCCTAGCACACAAGGTCAGAGCCAAAGCACTTGGCCCTGTGACCTTAGCCAACAATACCCGTCAGTCGCCTTGTCTCCAGCATGGCGGATGTCCTGGTGACTGGAAATGGTTTATGTCAACTGGCAGTGAAGATGACAGGATCAAAGGCCTCCTGTCCTCTGGGCTTGTCCTGCACGCATGTGTACATGTGCACACCCACGGGCTCTGTGGGCATGTTTGTTATACACATACACACAAGCCATTCTCTCCCCTTCACTTCCTCTCCCCTGAGGACCTGGGCAGGGCAGTACGGGAAGACTGGAGGGGCTCCCCATCCAGACAGGGAGCAGGGGGACCCCAGCAAGCATGGCTTACCTGATGCAGGGCTGTGAGTCCATCCTCATTGCACAGATCAGGGCTGACCTTATTCTTCAGGAAGTAGCGGACTGTAACAGGAGGGACAGAGTGAGGCTCCCTTCACACACAGGGAAGGCACCCGTGGGGGTCTAGGCCCTGACATCAGTGGTGGGGCTTACGCCTCACGAGAGGCCAATGAGGTATTAACACCCTCCCCATTGTACAGATGAGGAAACTGAGGCACAGGAGGCCTTGGGCCTGTCTTATCTCGGGCCAGACTAACAGGATGTGGTGGCTGTCAGCCTTCCTGTGTGTCAGACACTAATCTCAGCAGTTGGCCTGTCCCTTTCCCCATCTTGGCCCTAGCTACCACCTGAGGTTCAAGTCCCAGCATCCCACAGGCCAGCTAAGACCGCCTGGCTCACATGTCAGCTTTAGAAGGCCCAGAACTAGATAGCCTTCCACACTGGCTCTCCCTGTGAAGCTGATGGAGGGAGCCACTGGAGCTCATGGTGACCAGTACAAGAGGACACAGCCTCCTCCATATGCCTCTGAGGTAAGGGACAAGCTACGGGGAGAGGGTCACTCATTCTTCAGTCATCGATCCCAGCAGATAGGAAAGGGTGGAGAGTCCACAAGCCCTCAAGAGCAGCTCTACCTCCCAACTCCCCAACCACAGCCCAGCTGCACGCTGTCTGTAGCACGCAGCCCCCCACCCCCACCAGGTGAGGGAAGAGTTGAGGCCTCCACATAACAAGATGTGATGTCTCTGGCAGACTTGCTGAGAATGAAGTGACAGGACTTTGCCAGTGAGAGAGCCTCTCCTCTGCTACCAGCTGCATCTAGCTACTGAAATGACTGAATATTGAATTCGCAAACGTGTGTTTCGCTCACTCTATGCTTCATGCCACAAGTGGCTCCCATGATGAGACAGTTCCAACTTCATCAAAAAGTTCTACTGGAAGCCAGGCCCTGGTGGCTCACAACTTAATCCCATCTATTCAGAAGGCTGAGATAGGAGGATCATGGCTTGGTTCAAAGGCAGCTAGGGCAAGAAAGTCTATGAGACCCTTATCTCCAATTAACCATTTAAAAAAGGAAAAAATGGAGCTGTGGCTCTAGTAGAGCACTAGCCTTGAGCAAAAAAGCTCAGGGAAATGCCCAGGCTCTGAGTACAAGCCCCAGGGCTGGTGTACACACACACACACACACACACAGGCTTTGTTGATCAGTGCTCCTCTGAAGTGTCATACATGGAACTTGATCCCAGCACCAACGGTAAAAGCCCATCCCTAACTCCCCTTTGCTCTAGAAACACTGGCCACAATGCTTCCTGTGACATTCAGGGTCTGGCATGGAGGACCCTACAGGATGGCCACCATCCTGCACAATCGGGGGGGTGGGGGGGAGGTGCACCATTCATATCGTAATTTGGGAGACTTGCACCCCCTGGGTCTGGGCAGTGTACAATATGCTGAAACAAACATACTAATCCTACCTGCCTGCCTCTCTGGTTTCATTTCTTCTCCTCATTTTTATTTTTTTTAATTTTTTTCCAGTCCTGGGCTTGAGCTCAGGGCCTGAGCACTGTCCTTGGACTTTCTCAAGGCTACAGCTCTACTGCCTGAGCCTCAGCACCACTTCCGGCTTTTTTCTATGTATGTGGTACCGTGGAATCGAACCTGAGTTGTCGTGCATGCTAGACAAGCACTCTACCACTAGGCCAAACTCCTGGACCCATCATTTTTATTTTTTATTTTTGGTCAGTCCTGGGACTTGAACTCAGGGCCTGAGCACTGTCCCCGAGCTTCTTTTGCTCAAGGCTAGTGCTCTATCACTTGAGCCACAGTGCCACTTGCAGCCTTTTCTGTGTATGTGGTACTGAGGAATCAAAGCCAGGGTGTCATGCATGCTAGACAAGCACTCTACCACCAAGCCACATTCCTAGCCCCCCTAAGCTGTTTTCACTCAAAGCAAGGGCTCTCCTACTTTAAGCCATAGCGTCACTTCCAATTTTCTGGTGGTTAACTGAAGATAGGAATCTCATGCCCTTTCCTGTCTGGGCTGGCTTTGAACCACTCAGGCTCCTGAGTAACTAGGATTATAGGTGTGAACCATTGACCCTAGCTGTAGTTTCATTTCTTAAACTCCAAACACTTCTTGCAATAGTTTTCTTTTGTTTGCTAGTTACACACTTTATTTGACCTCTGAACTTCTATATAAACCTGATCCCACTGCCTGGAAGCTTCAGCCACCCATTCATCCACCAATCTACTCATCCCATCATGTGCAAGAGCGTGCTCACACACACGTGTATGGGCACGCACATGCACGCATGCACGCACGTGCTCACACACACGTGTATACACACACACACACACACACACACACACACACACACACACACACACCGGCCTCACCCCTCATCCCTTAGGTCTCAGCTCAAACTCCCCAGTCTCTCCCCATCACACACACCAGTAGCTCCTATCATGTCATTGGATAGACTTATCACAATGATCTTTGCGACCTTGGGTCTGACACTGGATTCTAGGCCCTAAGCAACAAGGACCACAGTCTGGTGTTTATGGCTCTATTCCTAAGGCTTGATGACACAGTTTATCCTCAAGGTCTCCCCCAGGGCTTTGACCCAATGGGCAGCCCCCTAATTCAGTAAAGTTCATAGTTTTTCCATGTCTGAGCAGAGAAGCACATTAGCCATGGCTGAGCCTGGAGACTCCTGCCCATACCAGGCAGCTCTGGCCTCCTCCTCATGGCCTGTGGTCCAACCAATAGCTGGTCTTAGCCTCAGGTCTATGCTAATGAATTGCACCAGAGCAACCCAGGCATACTCTGCTCAAGAGTCACTGAGTGTGTGTGAGGGGGAGGGGAACAGGGGGAGGAGGGTTTCCAGAAGATTCTGCTTACATGAGGCAAACTCGAGTTGCCTGGGATGGCTGGTGGGCCAGGCTTCCTGTCCAGGAGACTCTCCATGAAGCAAATAAATAAATATCAACTGCCAAAAGCAGCCTTGGTGAATAGTAATTATTGGGGTGCTCTCTTGTGCTGCGTGGGAGCCCAAGCCAGTAATTATCCTGATGTCGGGCAGTTATTTTCAGCCCAATAAGTGGGACAAGTCATCTCCATCTCTAAGAAATCCGTAATATTCATGAGCCAAGGCCACCTCAGCAGCTCTCTTTCCCAGCTCTGTCAGGAAGGCTGGAGCTGGCTTTGGGCCCAGCTCACTGGAGCAGCATCCCACTCCTCAGTGTGTGGCCACGCTGCCCTGGGTCTGGGTTCAGCAAAATGAAAGGCTCTGCTATTAAGAGTCCCTGGTCTGAGCCTGTCCTGTGCATCCAGCACCATGTAGAATCATATTCCTTCAGTGCCCCCCCCCCCACATAGCAAAGGAGACAGAGAGTCAGGAAGGTACACACACACACACACACACACACACACACACACACACAGATGAACTAAAATGCCAAGTTCTGATGGCCCTGCTCTTCCCCTGCAGCCAAGGATGGAAGTAGCTGAGAGTCCAGAACGGAGCTGAGAGCTAGCCAGGGAGGAGGACACACTAGTGGAGGGCAGGCCAGCATCAGAGGTGCACAGACACCAGGCCATGCTGCTCTGAGGCGTTCTGGTACTCACAAACAAGACTGCAGAACCAATCTGCCCTGGTCAGGGGCTGGGAGTACAGTCAGATCTGTCAGGGCCATGTCAAATGTAAGTTGGACTCTCTTTAGCCTGGCTTACAACCCTCTCCTGGCTCTACATTGGTCCAAACTCCTTCTATGATCCTCACTGAAATTGTCAAACTGGCCCATAGACCAAATCTGTCAGGCAGCCTATTTCTATAAATAAATTTTTATTGGACCCTATCCACACTCATCCATTTACATATCGCCTACGACTGCTTTTACTCTGTCACGGCAAAGCTGTGGAGTCATCCCAGAAGACTGTGGGTCATACATAGTTACTGGGCTTCTAGACCCTTGGTCCTAAAAGTCCTTTACTCTGTGATCTCATCTAAAGGACAACCACAATTAGGGGGGAGGGAGATTATTTCCAACATCATCAGCGTCAATGGAGTGCTCTGAAACTGTACAGTGTGCAACTCGCTCAGCCACACCAATAACCTGCCTTAACTGTCTGGGCACCTTGGACAATGGAGGAAGCTGTCGTGAAGTCTAAGGGTTGCCTAGGCTTGGGAAGCACAAAGACACAAGGGGCATGCCCCCTCCTCCAGCCAGCCAAGAGTGCCCTCCCTCACTTCCATCCATATTTAACTCTTCTTCCAGCTCCTGGGCTTGGCTACCAGCTTGGCAGAATGACCCGTGGGTTCTCGCAGTGCAGTGTGTTTCACTGTAGCTTTACACAGGTTATTCCTCAAATCTGTGCCACCAGTCGTCAGCAGTGCTGAGGGACCACTGTGAGACCATAGATGGGTACCTACGCCACCCCCAAATCCCACCCCCACCGGGCAAAGGGGTGGACCCCACTCCCCTCCCTGGAGCATCCTGCTCCTGGCACCAGCCCTCACTCTGCCCACACCTCCCCAGCAATCTGGCTGGAACGTGGGCCAGCGGGCCATCTGCTCCCTCCATCTCCAGCTGCAGTGAGCCAGAGCCAGGCTGAGGCTGCGGCCACCTCCCAGGACAGAAGGTGGGAGCTTCACTGCTGACAAGCTTGTGTCTGACCCACCTGGTCCCACAAAGCGAACCCCTTGATCTCAAGCAAGTGAGGAGGCTGTGCAACCACAGGTGTGATTCCTGCCTCCTACCCTGGAGAAGAGGAGCCAGTAAAACAGCAGGTTCTGCCTCCACTGCAGGCTTCAGGGACTCTAGCCTCTATCTGCATTTGTTCCAGAGGCCTGTTGTTGAAATAGGGCCATATGACTTGAGGGTCATGTTCCCTGAGCATGTCCGCCCCCCTCCACATCCCCACCCTCCAGTCTCCCTTCCTTTCCTGCTCAGTGCCTGGTTGGCTCGCTGCTCCAGCCACACTGGCTTCTTTTACTTCCTAAACAAAAGCAAAACCCGAGCTCCCAGCCTCCAAGACTTTACACACTGGTTCCTGCATCTGGAGCATTCTTTCTTCCCACTTTGCACCAGGAAACAACTCCTTTTCCTCCTCAGATCCCAGACAAAATGTTACTTACTCTGGGAGGCCTTCCTTGATCACCTCAATCTCAACTGTGCCTTCTAAGCCATTCTCCTCACAGTACTTCTGCAATTGTTTCATCTTTTTGCTTTACTGTTTTTATTACTATTATTATTACTACTACTACTATTACTATACTGCTGCTGCTGCTGCTGCTATTGGTTTTGTTGAAGCAGTGTCTGACCATGTAGTCCAGACTGGTCTTGAACTCACGATCTTCCTACCTCATGTGCTAGAATGAAAGGAGTGGACCACCATAACCAGCTGGTACATTACAGTAGCATCTGCTTCACTGGCCACAGAGCTACTTGCCCTACAGGCTATGGGATCATTTTACATGTTACACAAGCTAGCCAATGCCCTTCCTTGGTCTCCCTCCTGTCCTGGCTCCTCACTCTTTCTGCCCAGTGCCCTAGGCTGTCTTCTTTATGACCCAGTGTGGCTGGTGTGTTGAGCAAAGGGGCAATGAAATCACTATATAAGATGTCACCATACCAACTCATTCTCTGAAACCAGCTAGGAAGATAAATGACCCCCTCCCCCATCTTTAACTATTGCACAATTTACAGGTAGGGAAACTGAGGCTTGAGTTTGAACATGCGGGCACAGGGATGGAAATAGGAGGCCTGGGGCCTACCTACCTCCACAGACTGTATACTTGATCACTCTGCTGACCTGATACCAAAGAGAAGCAGTAGAAAGATGGGAAAGAAAAAAAAAGTGAAAGGAAAGGTTATGGCCAAGTTAGGTGTTCTAGAACATTCCATGACTTCAAAGACAAGAATCCTAGCCAGGCATTGGAAGCTCATGCCTATAATTTTAGCTATTCAGAAGGATGAGATCTAAGGGTCACATTTCAAAACCAGTCCAGGCACGAAAGACTATGAGATTCTTATCTCCAGTTAACTGCCAGAAAAGCAGAAGTGGCATTGTGGCTCAAGTGGTAGAGCACTAGCACTGAGCTGAAGAGCTCAGGGACAGCGTCCAGGCCCAGAGTTCAAGCCCTACAACCCCTGCCCCGACCAAAAAAAGAATCCTAACAGTGATCACAGCGGCCTTGTTATTACAGTTTGCAAATGAAGTGCAGAGGCTGGGGTCACGTGGCTTGAGGTCCTGTGGCAAACGCATGACTGCTCTGAGCCCAGCTCTAGCACCAGCTCTGCATGTCCTCCTGCTGTGTCTCCTCTTGTATGGACCTGACCCATCCTGATCCTAAGCACCCATCTACCCATGAAAATTCCTGCCCACACTGGCCCTCTTCTCCTTCCTTGAGGTGCAGTAGGGGTGCAGGGGGACCCAACCTTTGGCCCAACAATTACAGAAAGCACCCATCCCCCACCCCATCCCCTAAAGTCACAGTGGTCCTGGGTCCTCACTGCACAGAGCTTCCAAAACCACTCCACTGAGAAATTTCAACCTTTCCACCCACCACTGCTCTTCCCTGAAGCAGAAAGAGCCAGAAATAGCTGCTTCCAAGGAAGCCAGGCTGCCTGGGGCTGGGGTAAGTCTCGCAGGGTTGTCTCCAGTGACTTGTGCAGCCTACAGCTCTGCCAGGCAGTTCACTGGGGTTCTGGGCGATGACTCAGCCAGGGCGGGGGATCGCCCAGGAAGATGTGGGCTTCTTTCAAAATCACATCCCAGGCGTAGCCCCTGTCCTTCCTCCCACAGATAGCAGTGTTCCAGGGTCCATTCACAAGAGGAGAGGTCAGCCCTGACTTGTGCTTATAATCCTAGCTACTCAGGAGGCTGAGATCTGAGGAGAATGGTTCATAGCCAGCTGGGACAGTAAAGTCTGTGAGACTCTTATCTCCAATTAAGCAACCAAAAGCTAGAAGTATAGCTGTAGCTCAAGTGGTAGCCAGACTTGAGTAAAAAGGCTGGTAAGTATACAAGATTCTGAGTTTAAGTCCCAATACCAGCACAAAATTTTTTTTTAAAGAGGAGCCAGAAGATGGTATTGTTGAGGGGAATGCGAGAAAGTGCTGGTACCAATATGAAATGGTACAGTTGCTTTGGAGGTTCTTCAAAGATCAAATATCAAGTTATCATGTGACCCAGCAATTCCACTTCTGGGGAAATACATCTAAGAGGAATGAAAGTGTATGTCCACATAAAGAAAAAGTTTATAATATCCCCAAGTGTCCATTTATTGGTGAACATACCAACAAAACTCCACGCAATGGGAATATTACTCTGCTGTAAAAAGAGAGGAATTACTGACCCGTGCTAGAATACTGGTGAACTCTGCAAAAGAAAGCAGACAAGAAAGGCCATGTAATGTCATTTACATGACATTTCCACAATAGGCAAATCCACAGAGACAGAGAACTGAGTGGCAGACACTAGTGGCTGGGGATTGAGATAGGCAGAATGAAGAGAGATTGTGAGAAAGTCCAGAATGTCCTCTAGAGATGATGAGAATGGCTGGAACTAAAATAGTGGTAATGGCAGTACAAACTGGGCAAGGCCTCGCACTGAGACTTCTTTAAAAGGAATGAATAGCATGGTAGATGAAGAATAGCTCCATTCCAAAGGGACGGGCTCCCAGCTGGTCCTGGAGCATCCTCCTGGAAGCTCCTTCCTCTGCCAGTCGAAAGTTCTGGGAAGTCAGCACATTGTCATCCCCTTATGACAGTGACTACAGTGCCAAGATGGTGCCCAGCAGACAACAGGTGTTCAATCATTTCTTATAGGAAGGGAGAGTATGGGGAAAACCACTGGTCCATCAGACCCTCTCTTGGCCTATAAGATCTGCCATCTGCCCCCTCTCCTCACCACAGTGCACTCTTCTCTGGGCCTCTCAGGCACTACCCTCCTTACACACCTCTGGACCTGTTGATAGGCTGCTCCATCTGTCTATCTTTCCCCATTTCCCTTCCCCTAGCTTACATGCCACTGCCCCGAGGAAGTCTCCTCTGAACCTCCATGCTGGTCCTAGCCTGAGCTCATGTGCTACGGTGCAGATGTGAATAGATTTAACCACGGCTCTCCTAGACTAAGAGCTTAGGGTAGCTGGGGGGAAGCTGGAGGGGACCTGTGACCTACTGTGACACAGTCCAGGCCCCCAGCTAGTATCTGTGCTGCTGGGACAGGATGGGGCCTACCAGAGCCTCTTCTCCCCCCTCAGAACTGAACAGAGTATCTCAGATTCCGTGTTGGGCTACTCTAAATATGGGGGGGGGGGACTGTACTTAACTCACAGAGAAGATGGGGGCTTGGGTTAGGGTGGGGAAGCATTCATATGATAGAACCCTTGGAGACCTGAGTTTAATTTTCAGTACTATCACCAAAAGAACCAAAGGTATAGGAAAGAAAAAAGGGAAAGGAAACTTAAAAGATAGGGGCCTGTAAGATTTTTCCATCGAAGCTGCAAAGATTTTTGACTCTGATTTAATCTTACCCTCTCCTTTCCCCCTTTCTTTCCTTTGTCTTCTCCACTCACCCACCGTTGGCAAAATTTCACTGAACCCTTCCTCCTCCTCCTCCTCCTCCTCCTCCTCCTCCTCCTCCTCCTCCTCCTCCTCCTGCGCTGCTGCTCCTCCTCCTCTTCCCCCTCCTACCCAATCCTTCCCTCTTTCATTAACTCCCTTCAAAGGAATCTTGCTCTCGGTGGTGCTGTCTCAGGAATTCAGGCAAGACTTCCTGTCTTGAAATATGATCCTGGAACTTCCCCCAGTCATTTAAGGTTCAGGAACACACAGACCCCAGGTGCTAGGACCCCATCTTCCTGGACTGTCTTCAGCATTCTCTAGCACCGGCCCCCTGCAACAGCACTGCAGCAGCACTGCAGGCTCAGGGTCTTGAGCTCCCTTCTGCCTCTTTGAGCCAGACCCTTTAAGGGAGCTCTCCAAGGTACCTGTTCTCATTCCAACCAATTCTTTCCTCCAATGCTCTGGATTCCCTTCTGACTTCCTCTTGCTCTCCTAACCTATCTCTCTGTCCACCTAGCGCTCCTAGATCTTTTTGTTTAATAACTCAATTATTTCATATCTCCAGGCAAATAATAGATAAAAATATTCCCAGCCATCCAGATAGGAGATGCAGACACATCAACATTGTAATGGCTTCATAGTTGTCATAATATCTAAGGAGCGTTGTTGATTTTCCCATTGTGAAGTGCCCGGGCTAAAATAGAGATTGTGTGTGTGTGTGTGTGTGTGTGTGTGTGTGTGTGTGTGCGCACAAGCTAATACTGGGGGTGGGGGCTTGAACTCAAAGTTTTATGCTCTCACTTGGCATTTTCACTCAAGTTTGGCACTCTAGCCCTTGAGCCAAGGGCTCAAGGTTAATTGGAGCCAAGAGTCTTACAGACTTTCCTGCCTAGGCTGGCTTTGAACCATACTTCTCAGCTTTCAGACTCCTGAGTAGCTAGATTTATAGTCCTATCAAGATTTGGACAGAAGCGCGCGCACACACACACACACACACACACACACACACACACACACGGAGTTGTCTAGGAAGGGAAAAGTTCTTCCAGCTCCTACTTGTCCATTTTGAATCTTCCCTCTAATTTCCTTGTCCCATGACTCCTGTCCTTCTGACTGCTATCCCCACCACCTGATCTTTCTCCCTGACTGTCCTTTTGGCTCTCAGTTTTGGTCTCTACCAAGGATGTGGTATCTTGAATCTCTGTCTCACTTCTGCATCATATAGGATAGAGTCAGTTCTCCCCATGAGCTTTCACCTATCTGGCTGGGGAAATGATCACATTTCAAAAAAAATTAAAAGGTAACCAGCCACATGAGAAACAGAAATCAGGATGTATACCTTCCTGATCCTCGGTGGAAAAGATGAACACAAATAAACACGCTGCTCGTTACCATAACAAAGTGATCGTAAAAACCAAGAGAATTAAATAATAGAAATACAAGTAATATACAATATATAATATATAATATAAATAATAAGGAAAACTAAAGCACGAACCAAGATGATTCCAAATCTCACATCTGGCATTAGCATAAACTCAATACTCCACACCCTATTAAGCAGTAGAGACTGTTCTATGTGAATGTATTAGTTTTCCTTATCTTTACTGTTTGCAGAAAAAAGAAAAAACTTACAAGAGATATTCCCCAAACAAAATAACCGAGGATAAAAATAGAGGCATGTTCCAATATAAGACAGGCAGATGCAAACACAAAGAACATGGGGGTGGCAACATTACTATCATGCCCTCCCCGGGGAATTCTGGGAAAGCAAGGAGGCGGTCTGTCTTAGGTTGGTCAGAAAACAAGAATCTTCAAGATGTAATAATAAGCAGAAAGCAGATCAGCGATAGCCTAGGTGCACTGGCAGGGTGAGGAAAGGTGGTTTCATATAGGAAACCTTATGCACTGCATAATCTGGAGAGAAAAATTCCAGTAAAGCAAAAACAATTAGGATATAAGTCAGAGGCACAACAATTGGATAAATCTTCAGTATACATGCCCTAAAGAAAAGATCAGAGGGCCGAGATTTACAGATAAGGATGTTCAGAACAGTGTTGTTTATACAGACAGTTTAATCAAGCAATCTTGGACTCAATTCAAATATCTAAATAACTGTACATTTGTTTAATACATTTTGGAACATCAGTAAGTAGGACATTCTGAAGCTAGTATTTGAGGAGTTTTTAGTGGCCTAAGGAAGTGTGTGTGTGTGTGTGTGTGTGTGTGTGTGTGTGTGTGTGTGTGTGTGAGATAGAAAATGAAGACATCAAAATAGAGGTTCAAGTTGGGCACCAGCTCAGTAGGCTGAGATCTACAGATCATGGTTCGAAGCCATCCCCATGCAGGAAAGTTCATGAGACTCTTATCCTCAATTAGCCACCAAAAAGCAAGCAGGAGAGCTGTGGCTCAAGTGGCAGATAACTAGTTTGGGGCAGAAAAAAAAGTCAAGCAACAGCACAAGGTTCTTCAGTTCAAGCCCTATGACTGGTGCGCATGCACGCGCGTACACGCATGCACACGCGCACATGCACACACACACACACACACACACACACACACACACACCTCTAAATGTTCAATGAAATCTCAAAAGGAAAAGAAAACTACATCCCATATATTTAGTCAATTGTGAGGCTTGAACACAGGGCCTGGACACTGTCCCTAAGCCTTTTTGTGCTCAAGGCTAGAGCTCTACTAATTGAGCCATAGTGCCACTTCCAGTTTTTTGAATGGTTATATATAAAAGTCTCAAAGGGACTTTTCTGCCTGGGCTGGCTTCAAACTTCAAGCCTCAGATCTTAGCCTCCTGAGTAGCTAGGACTAGAGACATGAGCTACTGACGCCTGGCTCCACATATTTTTAATTCCTTGTATTCTTTATTGGTTAAAAAAAATGAAAGGGAGAAGTGGCACTGTGGCTCAAGTGGTAGAGTACTTATAAAATATTGGCAACCTGGAAGTGGCACTGTGGCTCAAGTGGTAGAGCTCAGGGACAATGCTCAGGCCCAGAGTTCAAGCCCCATGACAAAAAAAAATATGTAAGGGCTAGAAAAGTAGCTTAGTGATAAAGTACTTGTCTATCATGCATGAAGCCCTGGGTTCTATTCCTCAGTACCACATTAAACAGAAAAATCCAGAAGTAGCACTGTGGCTCAAGTGGTAGAATGCTAGCCTTAAGCAAAAGAAACTCAAGACAGTGTCCAGGTCCTGAGTTTAAGTGTCAGGACAGATGAAGAAGAAAAAGAAGAATGGGGCATTAATGGTGACAATCAGTGACTTTTATGGCTGTCAGTATTTTGTGAATTCTTTTTTTTTTGTGGTCAGTTGTGGGACTTGAACTCTGAGCCTAGGCACTGTCCCTTAGCTCTTCAGCTCAAGGCTAGCGCTCTACCACTTGAGCCACAGTGCCACTTCCAGGTTGCCAATATTTTATAAGTGTTTACAAAATATGTATACTACCTTTGTAATATGAATTTTTCAGTTTTACTGAAGGACAACCCTTCCCAGGATGACAGTCCCTACAGAAATGAAATCCCAGTGTATCTCACAAAGCTGAGTTTCCTGTGTGGGAAAGGAAGTTAAACAGTAAAGATAAGGAGAACTAGTACATTCAAATGGTACAGGCATTTGTAAACAACAGTCCACAGACCAATATCTGGCCTGGCACTTATTTTGTACTACTTGGGTGGGACTGGAGGTTTAACTCATGGGCAGAACAGTGGTGAGGGGTGCTGAGGTCATAAGGTTAGAAAAGGGAAGGGATAAGAGGGGAGGGGAGTGAATGAAAGAGAAGACAGGAGGGAATGGAGAAGGGGAGGGGAGGGAAGGGAGGGAAAGGACGGTGAATGGCGGGGGAAGAGGAGAAGGGAGGGGAGAGTAGAGGAGAAGAGAATAAGTTTGAGCCAGCTGTGGTGGCACACAACTGTAACATCAGCACTTGAGAGACTGAGTCAGGAAAACCTTGAGTTCAAAGCCAGCCTGGGCTATCTAGCAAGAAGAACCTGTCTCTAAGAAACAAAGGATGGAGGTATGGCTCCCATGTATCAGAAACAAAAAAAGAATAATCAGTATTTTAAGTGATGAAAAATAGCAGAGAAGATTACTGTGTGCAAGGCAGACGTCGCATCCCCAAGCTTGAAGTAGCACACACTCATTCAGTTCTGTGTGGCTGTGGCTGCTCCAGTTTCAGGGCCTGGTTGTGAAACAGAATGCAGGGACCACACAGCCTAAAATATCTGTCTGTCTGCTTGCTTTTATTTCTGTGTGCCGATACTGGCCTTGAACTCAGAGCCTCTCGTTCTCTCATTTGGCTTTTTCACTCAAGACTTGTGCTCTATGGTTTAAGCCACATCTCCCCTCTGCCTTTTTTTTTTTTTGCCAGTTTATCTGCCCAGGATGGGTTCGAACCATGATCCTCAGATTTCAGCCTCCTGAGTAACAGGGGGAGCCACCAGCCTCCAGCAAAAAAACTGGTCCTTTGACAGAAAAACGTGGCTGATTCCTAGGGAAGTGGTTTTCAGCTAACAAAACCTGTTTAAAACCACAGTCTCCGTTCACAAGCACCCTCAAGATCTCATGGTTCCGGGCAAAAGAGGACAAAAATGGATGCTTGTCCGAGGTGGAACACAGGTGCATCAGACTGATTCCTTCACCTGCCAAGGAGTGAAAGGTACACAAGACCCACTGAGCCACCCAAAGTCTCCACCTCCACCCCAACTCTTCCCTCTTCCTGACAAGAGCAGAAAGACCTTCCATAATGTGAACTGCAGAAGAAGCTGCAGCTGCAGACACGTTGATATTTTTATCCAGCCTCTGTTTCCTGTTTGCTGGCTGGTGTTTGCTTTTGTGGCGTCTGATACAGACTCCGCTTCCTGGTCAAACCACACACAGACGGTCTGCCTCTTAAGGGGGTCTGCCGCCCACCCCCCTTCCCCACCTGAATACCTTCCCCGATGCCACATAGCCTCCTGTGACTCCCAGATGCCCATCTATCTTCCCTCTGCCTGTGCAGGAGAAAAAAACCAGGGCAGCTGGTGGGCAGAGGGGAAATGGGGGCATTACTGCTGCAGGAAGTGGAAAAACCCACTCTCTTATCAGAGAGGAGCAGGCAGAGCCTGGGGGCAGCTCGTTGCAGGTCTCAGAGCTTCTGGAAGGTACGTGGCTCAGAGACATCCTGAAGAGGACAGAGGGAGAGTTCATTGTTGCTGGCTGATCATAGCTCTAGGACCTTGGGGGTCACATGTGGATGCCAGCATCTTCAAGTTCTGTGTCCTGACAGCTCAGCTTTGTGTGAGTCAGAGAGCAATAATGACATACAATCATGTTGACTGGCTCATACACACCAACCCAGTGAACCATCTCACTTCATCCTCATAGCCCCAAGCAGAAGTGAGGTAGGCTCTCAAATGGGCTATTTACAAGTGGGGATCCGGAGGCACCGTGTTGCCTCCATCTACTCCGCTGGTAGGAGTCCCCAGCACCCCCACACTTGAACATGAGAATTCTGCACTCACATCTTACAGCCTACATCCTCTTCAGGGATCAGGTCAAACGTGTCATTTATGTGAGAGTCTGTTTCCCCCTCCGTTAAACGAGAGCCATGACCTCATGAGACTATCTGAGAGCTCCATTGTGAAACACCAACTGGCCACACTGCCTGGTTGAAGTGTATTGTATGGCCTGTCGGATCTCACCTGCCTCTCCTCATAGTCAACAGGCCTCTCTCAGGAATGAGGGCGGGGCAATCTTCAACCCCAAGACAACAAGATCTAGGCAGCAAGCATCTCTAGAGATCTAGCCCAAGTTCTGCCAGCCTTCCAGGATCCACCATTGGGAGTCACTAATAAGACGCAGTGTGACTCCCAAGACTAAATTGTAAGAGACATTTTGGCTTCCATCTTTGGTCACTCCCTGCGCTAAGCCAGCTGCCATGTTGTGAAGGTCTCACAATGTCCACCGGGAGACCCAAAATGAGGAGCAGAGACCTGGCGTCAGCAGCCTGCGAAGCAGCCATCTTGGAAGCAGATCTAGCTTGTGGCCATGCAGATGACGTTTGCATTGGTAGATACTGAGACCAGAGCCCAAACCACCCAGTTATCACCTAGTTCCTGACACCCAAAAGCTGAGATAACAAGCAATAACAATGATCGCTTTCACTTGCTACCTGTGGGGAAATGTTCTTATGCAGCAGATTGTCAGTAATCTGCCAGAGGTGTTCAACCAGAGCAGAAGGTTCAAGCCTGGACAAGTTACACTGAGTTGGGGACCGCAGGTACCTCCAGCATCCGAGCCTCTGTTCAACCACAGTCAGCCAAGTTCCCTTAATCATGGCAATTCTTCACCCACCCCACCACTGACTCAGGGTTTCTATTTCCGCCGCAGTGCTGAGAACCACCTGCATACGTCACTGGGCACCTGGTTATCTTTCTGATTTAGAGGTACAGCCCAGAGCTTCGGGGGACCCCTGGCCTGGCAGGAGGGCGCTGGGAAAGGAGATAACATTCTTCCCACCTACAGCTTTCCACAGCACAAACCTTGAGCGAGCATTGCTCCTGCTCAAGGACCTGCCATGGCTTCCATGGCCTTGACATTGAATTGAACAGCAGCCAGCAGTGCCTGAGATCCCCTCCCCCCACCCCTACCCACCCCCCTGAGATAGTCAGATCCTGAGACCCTACCCAAAGCCACTGAACAGGAACACTAGGTATGAGTCTGGCAACTTATGGCTTGACAACTCCCCCACACCCAGTAAAAGCCTAGGCTCCTGCGACCTGAAAATGCCCCCTCGCTGTAAAACCCCTGCCTATCTCTACACTCAGTTGGGCAGGCATTTAGGAAGCATTCCTTGAACATCAGTCTTCCTGGACTCTGAACTAGTGTCCTCAGCAGGTAGCTACCCCTTTTACCTTTGTCAACCCCCCCACACACATACACAGGGTCCCCAAAGTTTCTAAGGGGGGCCATGGAGCACTTGCAATACGCATGATGCACATGGACGCAAACTTGGGTGGTAAATCACAGCAGACTTGGAAAATGTGGTAGGGGAAAAAAACCCAAAGAAATGTCAAATCTGTCACACCTAATTTTTACACAGAGGACGAGCTGAAATGTTTCCAGTTGAATTCCTTGAATCAATGCCACCTGCTTCCTTTCTACTGTGATACAACCACGAGGGGAAAAAAAAATGATAAGTTACTGGGAAGACTGATTTGTTTTCCCGTTGCTGGGAGCTGAACTACATGGTAAATATGTAGTCATGTGAGACTTGAAGCCCCCTTGTGAGCTCTGCGAGGCATATCTGCCCATTTATCTTTTCATCCTGTTTCTTCCTTTCCCTGTTCTTTTTCTGTCCTGTTTTCTCTTCCTTGCCCTTCCCTCCCTCCCCTTCCTTCCCACTCCTGTTTCCCTCTTTCCTCTCTTCTTCTTTTTGTCCAACAAACACTGATGAATCCCACCACCACCACTGTGAGGCACAAAGTAGTTACCCACAGTATAGAAGGATTAAAGTAGCAGTCCAGGGCCGGGAGTTTGGCCTAGTGGTTAAAGTGCTTGCCTAGCATGCATGAAGACCCGGGTTCGATTCCTCGGTACCACATACATAGAAAAAAGCCAGAAGTGGTGCTGAGGCTCAAGTGGTAGAGCTCTAGCCTTGAGAAAGTCCAAGGACAGTGCTCAGACCCTGAGCTCAAGCCCAGGACTGGCAAAAAATAAATAAATAAATAAAAAGAAAGTAGCAGTCCAAATACAGACTGACCTAAAGGTGAGTCCAGGGTGACACCCTTCTATGCAATCCCCCACCCCTGCTTGTCTGGGTGTAGTTTTCCTACCACAATTCAAAGAGCCAGATTCCAAAGATATCTTTACATAACTAGGGGCTGGGCTTTGCTTTCTTCTTGCATCCCCGGTCTGGTAAACTCGATTCACAGGGCCAGAACTCAGGATACAGGATACTTTGTTTTCCAAGTGCCAGGAGGCCAGCCAGGGCATGGACCTGGGCCTTGATCAGGGTGCCAGGTTGAGCCTGAGAGGAAGAGTCCACACAGGCAGGGGATGGGCCATCAAAGCATGGTTCAGGAGGTAGATGAGGGGAGCTAGAGACAGGGCACCTGCTTTTGTCCCAGAATCTCTGACACAGTTATCTGTAACTAACCCTCCACCCCACCCCAGTCCTCTAATGTGAGAGGCTACACTGGGCTGAGCTGCTTCTTGAAACTAAAGCAGGAACCCTCACAGCTGGGTTCCTACTCACAGATCCAGGAATGCAATGCCTGCAGCCCATACCAACAGCCAAAAGTCACGTCACATCCCCCACTGGAGTCACAATTCCCACAGCTAGCATCCAACCATCCGGGACCACTGTCCCAAGGCCTTTGCTTAATCTAATTTGTGTTCTGCCTAGATAGCTCATTCTCATCCTTTAGGTCATCTCCTCAGACCTACCCTGACTGAATTCCCCCCTTACACCAACAGGCCCTTTGTCCCCTGTTTCTCCATTGTGTTTAGTCTTTGTATGTGGTGCTGAGGCTAAGAGCCAGGATCTCATGCATGCCCGGCAGATGCTCTATCACTGTGCCACTCCCCTGCCCCGGTGATGCCTGTAAGTTTACAGCTTGTATATCCATTGACTTGTTGTGACCTCACTGTACCCCACATTGATTGGCAACCCTAACAGGGCAAGAATCTTTTGTGTTACTCACTGGCATCTCTGACAACAGACACAAAACCTAGCATACAGTAGATATACAAGAAAACCTTTGCTCCATGAAGGGAGGCAGACAGGCCCAGGATCTATGGGAAACTGTGGGGTGAGAACTATCACCTTTGAAGAATCTCATCCTCCCCTTAAGCACGTTCCCCAGGCAAGGAGAAGGCTCTTTAGGCCCCCAAGTTACCCTCCACCATCTTCCCTATGCCCAGTAAAAGAAGCTCCCAGCAGGTCCACACTGAGCGGCTCTACTTTCATAGCTTTCTAGAGCAAGCACAAGCGGCTGTAATCTGGTTCCCATGAAGGTGGCTATAATAACGTGTGTGTCTGTGTGTGTGTGTGTGTGTGTGTGTGTGTGTGTGTGTGTGTGATGGTCCTAGGGTATGAACTCAGGGCCCAGGTGCTGTCCTTAAGCTTCTTTTCTTTGGCTCAAAGCTAGCACATTACCACTTGAATCACAACTCCACTTTTCTCCTTTTTTGGTAGTTTAGTAGAAACAAGAGGCTTACAGAGAGCTGAGAATGTGACTTACTGGTAGAGTGCTGGCCTAGCATGCATGAAGCCTTGGGTTTGATTCCTCAATACCACATTAACAGAAGACGCCAGAAGTGGCACTGTGGCTCGAGTAGTAGAGCGCTAGCCTTAACCACAAAGAAACTTAGGGGGCTGGGAGTTTGGCCTAGTGGTAGAGTGCTTGCCTAGCATGCATGAAGACCCAGGTTCGATTCCTCGGTACCACATACATAGAAAAAAGCTGGAAGTGGTGCTGTGGCTCAAGTAGTAGAGCACTAGCCTTAACCACAAAGAAACTTAGGGTCAGCACCCAGGCCTAAAGTTCAAGCCCAAGGACCAAAAAAGGGTCATTGGTAGCCTAAGCTCTGTGAAAGGCATGAGAAAACATTCTAGACCAGTGAGTGACATCTAGACCAGTGATGTCCAAGCCATGTGGCTCACAGAGTCTTTGATTTTAAAAACACATTTCTTTTCTTCTTTCTTTCTTTCTTTCTTTCTTTCTTTCTTTCTTTCTTTCGTGTGTGTGTGTGTGTGTGTGTGTGTGTGTGTGTGTGTGTGTGTGTGTGCGCTGTCCCTGAGCCACAGAGTCACTTCCAGTTTTCTAGTGGTTAATTGGAAATAAGAGTCTCATGGCCTTTAGTGCCCTGGCTGTCTTTGAACCTCAATCCTCAGATCTCAGCCTCCTGAGTAGCTAGGATTACAGGAGTGAGCCATCGAGCCCAGCTCACATTTTCTTTTTTTCTTTTTCTCTTTCTTTCTTTCTTTCTTTCTTTCTTTCTTTCTTTCTTTCTTTCTTTCTTTCCTTCCTTCTTTTTGTGCTAGTTCTGGGGTTTGAACTCTTGGCCTAGATTCTGTCTCTGAGATTCCTTTTGCTTAAGGAGAGTACTCTACCACTTGAGCCAGTGTCAGCTTTTTTGAGTAATTTATTAGCAATAAGGATCTCACAGACTTTTCTGCCCCAACTAGATTCTACTTGTGATCCTGAGTAGGTAGGATTCTAGACATGAGCCATCCAGCTAATTCATAGGGCTTGAACTGTGGGCCTGGGTGCCGTCCCTAAGCTTTTCAGCTCAAGGCTAGCGCTCTACCACTTGAGCCACAGTGCCACTTCTGGTTTTCTGGTGGTTAACTGAAGATAAGTGTCTCATGGACTTTTGTGCCTGCGCTGGCTTTGAACTTTGATCCTCAGATCTCAGCCTCCTGAGTAGCTAGGATTACAGGCATGAAGAACCAGGGCCTAGCTTATGTTTTTTTTAACTGTATTTTTTGTTTTATGGTCTTTTCTTTTTTGATATTGGAGATTGAACCCAGGATGCTACACTTGCCAGACAAGTGTTTTGCCACTGAGCTACATCCCAGCCCTATTAATTTTATTTCTTTTTTAAATTTTTTCAGACTAGGGTCTCACTTTGTAGCCGAGGCTGGCCTCTATCCCATAATCCTCCTCCTGCTTCTGCTTCCTGAGCACTCATAGATGACATTTACAATGTTCTCTCTCTCTCTCTCTCTCTCTCTCTCTCTCTCTCTATATATATATATATATATATATATATATGAGTAAAAACAAACAAGAAATTTGAGCAATTTGCTTAACCCAGGATATTTTTAAAAAATATATCATTTGGGGGCCTGGAGTTTGGCCTAGTGGTAGAGTGCTTACCTAGCATGCAGGAAGAGCCAGGTTCGATCCCTCGGTACCACATACATAGAAAAAGCTGGAAATGGTGCTGGGGCTCAAGTGGTAGAGCTCTGGCCTTGAGAAGGCCCAAGGACAGTGCTTAGGACCTGAGTTCAAGCTCCAGGACTGACATATATATAAATAATTTTGTGATGGGGGGGTCACACAAACCTACATAGGTCATTAAAGATTTTACAGACAGACACACAGACACACACACACACACACACACACACACACACACACACACACACACAAACTGGCAGAATCTGAATAGAACTGGTGAGCTGCATGTCCCATGTTTTCCTGATTGTGGTATTTGCAAAGTATTCTCATGGGTAGAGGGCACAGGGATGTCACTGGAATTTTACTGTCTAGGATGGGTTGAAACTAGAGATTGACTGTCTTCTGCCTGGGATTAAACGTGTGAACCGCCACCTCCAGCTACTCTGCATTGTTTTCCAACGTGCATGTGAATCTGTAATTCTGTCCACATAAAAGCAGCATGAGTGCCTCTCTGCAGACCAGGCTCCAGCTGCTGAGATCAAAGGCAGATGTAGAACGTGTGATGCTGTTCACATGGCACAGACCGGCACACGGACCTGAGCCAAGCCAGCCTTTGCCTCGTGGTCTTCACGGGGACAAGTGGAAACAACCGCTGGAGCAGACAGAAACAACCTGTGTGTGGATTTCTGGGAGAAGAAGACAAGCCCTGCTGTGGATGCATGGCACGAAGGGCCCAGCTCAGTCCCAGCGTGGCTCTTAAAGACTGGCAAAGATTAAAGATTGTTCAGGGCTACCACATTCAGGAACCTGCCTCTGTGCTGGGAACTGGGAAGGAGCAGGGCTTCCTTCAGACCTGGTGACCCTTCTATGTAGGTAACAGGATTCCAGTTAACCCAAGGAGGAACTGAAGCACAAAGGGAATGCGAGGTCTTTCCATGGCTACACAGAAGAGCTGAGATTAGAGCCCACGTGGTCTCGCCTCAAAGCCCAGAGCCTGAACCATGAACCTTTGTGCTTCCTGGCTGGACCATGCAGGACACTGATCTTCTCTCATCTAGTGGATCTTTAACCAACCCCATCTCCTAGCTCACTGTCTACACCCTCTTCATTCTGATAGCCAAACGATAACAGCTGGTGAGGCCAGAGGAGCCAAAAGCCCCTGTATTTTGGAGTCATTGCTCTGACCTTACAGTGGACTGCAGCCCACTGAGTGTGAGTGTGTGTGTGTATGTGTGTGTGTGTGTGCATGCGTGAGCATGGTCTGTCTGCACAATGGAATATTATTTGGCCCTCAAAAGGAATGTATGTGGTTCTAACTCATGCTACCACATAAGCAAAACTTGAAGACATTATACTAAGTGAAAGAAGCAGGCACAAAAAGTCATATTTGCCATAGATTTTTGGGGTGGGGTGGGGTCGGTTGTGGGGCTTAAACTCAGGGCCTAGGCTCTGCCCCTGATCTTTTTCACTCAAGGCTAGTGCTCTACCAGTTTGAATCACAGCTCCACTTCTGGTTTTCTGGTGGTTAATTGAAGACAAGAGTCTCTAGAACTTTCCTACAGAGGCTGGCTTTAAACGATAACCCTCAGAGCTTAGCCTTCTAAGTAGCTAAGATTACAGGTTGTGAGCCACCAACTCCTGGATGGATTTTTTTTAAATCATGAGTTGATGAAACATATACTATGACAGGGGAGTAAGAGAAAGCAAAAGTTGAGAACGCTGGTACGGATATAAGAGACAGGGAGGGGGCAGTTAGGTAGAGGGTCCTTGGGCTGCTGCTGGTACTACTCTTGTTGCTACTGGACGGAAACCAGGGCTGGGAATGGGCTTTGTAGGGTTAGTGGGGAATGTATTCATGGACTATTACTCGTGTAAGGAACATCTATGGTATAAGAAGCAAAATCTGGGGCCATAGAGTGTTTACCTATCATGCACTAAGACCCAGGTTCGATTCCTTGATAACACATACACAGAGAAAGCCGGACGTGGTGCTGTGGCTCAAGTGGTAGAGCTCTAGCTTTGAGAAAGCCCTAGGACAGTGCTCAGGCCCTGAGTTCAAGCTCCAGGACTGGGGGGTGGGGAAGCAAAACCTGTTCTCCATGTCTACCTCCAAGAGGGGCGGCCACACAGACATTGCCACAACAGCCTCCATACTGACTGTGTGCTATCTCAGGAGAGGCTAGACACACAAAGGCACTGCCAGCAGCTCTCCATCCCTACTGTGTGCCACCCCACGAATCCCCACTAGCATATTTCCAAGAGTGCCACTGGAACTCCTATGTTCCAGACAAGGCAAAGAGGCTGAGAGAGATCAAGTCAACTGTCAAAGGTCACACAGCAGGTGAACAGGCTTCTCCCCTCACCACCCACACTCTGCCAAGACAGCACAGCCCAGTCAGATTCTGGGGCTTTCTGTTCTCTGGGGTCTCATAGCCTGAATAATCACCCCCCCCCCAAAACCAAAAGCAATCCTTACTCTCCCCTGGGGCTTTGAGACCCAGATAAATGTGATGGCTTCAACAGGGAAGCAGGGGGAAGACGGTGCTAGAAGCCAGGGGACCCATCTTGCCCTCTCTGCTGTGGGGCACCCATTGAGTGACCCCCCCCTCTGTGCCGTTTAGAAAATGCCTGGCAGTGCAGGGCCCCAGGGCGCATGCACACCGGCCGGCCCTGCTAGAGCAGAGCAAGCTGGATGGAAGTGAAGCCTTTGGCAGTTCTGCTTCACAGCTGGGCTAGGGGGACAGAGCCCAAGAGACAGAGAAGCTCCAGGGCCCAGGGCTCAGGTCACCCGCAGGATTTCAGGCCAACCCAGCCTGTTTGCTGGAGCTTTCCCAGCCAGAAGGAGGCCACACTAATTAAGTGCTCACTGCTTTTCTGCAAGTCAGTTTCTGCAGCCCTGGCTCTAGGAGGGCCGGGAGCCCTCAAACTGGGTCAGAGACCCCCGTCCTTCAGAGTCACCCAGAAACGCCCAGCTGTCTGCATCTCAGAACAGGGCTCTCTGCTGCTTCCTCTGGGTTCCATTTCCTCCCCAGCCCAGGCCTGGAGGACCCTATGTGGAGAGGGGAGACGTCATGGAAGTCTTTCTGGGCTGAGAAGGCCCCATGGCCTCCCCTGGGTCACGCATATACTGTGAGCTCTGGCTACTGCCATTATGGGTAATCAGTGGGGTCCTGACTGCCTGCTTTCAGACCTGCTTCCAGGACTGCTCCTAACGGCTGTGTGACTCTAGACAGGTTGCTAGATGTCTCTGTGCTTTAGTCTCCACAACACCCTTCCTCTTATAAGGTTGTCAGGAGGATAAAGCAGGTGGATATTTGTGAAGGAATTCAAGTCAGGGCCACTGAGTTACCCTTTTTTACCCTCCTCTCTAATATTGCCTTTTCATAGCATTATTGAGATACAATTCATATACCATATAGTTTACCTATTTGAAGTTATAATTCAGTGGCAGAAACAGAGCTGTATAACCACACTACAATCAACCTTAATACCCTCATTCGCAGTCACTTGCCTCCTCCCTCCATGGGAAACTACTAATTCACCTTGTGTCTCTGTAGATTTGCCTGTTCTGAAATCATCCTATAGAACGAATCATACACTATGTGATGTTTTGTGTCTGACTTCTGTCACTTGGCCAGGCTCATCCAAATTGCAGCATGTGTCAACATTTCTCTCCTTTACTTGACAGAATAATATTCCATGGGAAGGTTATACCATATTCTATTTGCCGGTTTATCAGGATAAAATAGACATTTGGGTTGTTTCCACTTTAGAGGGTATTATTTAAAAAAAGGAAAGAAAGAGGCCAGGAGTTTGGCCTAGTGGTAGAGTGCTTGCCTAGCATGCACGAAGACCCGGGTTCGATTCCTTGGTACCACATACTTAGAAAAAGCCAGAAGTGGTGCTGAGGCTCAAGTGGTAGAGCTCTAGCCTTGAGAAAAATCCAAGGACAGTGCTCAGGCCCTGAGCTTAAGCCCAGGACTGGCAAAAAAAGAAAAAGAAAAAGCTAAGCTTGGACGGGGAGTTTGGCCTGTTGGTAAGTGCTTGTGTAGCATGCATGAAGATCCAGGTTCGCTTCCTCAGTACCACATACGTAGCAAAAGCCAAAAATGGTGCTGTGGCTCAAGTAATAAAGCACAAGCCTTAAGAAAGCCCAAGGACAGAGCTTAGGCCCTGAGATCAAGCCCCAGGACTGGCGGGAAAGAAAAAAGTAAGCTTGGACAAGGAGTAGAACTATTTGTTAAACAGAAGAATCTCATCTCATCTGGGTGCCCCAGCAGTGATAGAAATGAAGTCTACTGGGCACTTGCCATTGGCCAGTTGTATCCTATGTGGGCTCACACATAGTTCGAGAGTTCCATCAAGACGGCTATGACAGTTACTATCACTGTCCTCACAAGAAACCTGAGACACAGAGAGGCAAAGCCACAGGACCAGACACACTGCTGGCGGGCACAGGAACCAAGATAGTTCCTCTGTCAGCAGAGTCCGAGTCAAGGAGGCATGGCCTGGACTCTAGGGACAGAAAGGTACACTTAGAAAGCCTTCACCTCCTTCCCTGCCTCATTCCCACCCCTCCTTCTTTCATTCCCTAGCAGCCTAGCAAAGTGGTCCTGGCTCTCACACATCACACAGAGAGTTTAATCTACTATTAGGCATATCTGAGCTGAGAAGAGGGACGGCCTTCAAGGTCAAGTTCAACAGGCTCTAAGTTCATGTTTTGCTGGGAAGGGAAGGAGGTGGCCCACCCAGGTGTCTATGGTCAGATCAGGGTTATCTTCTCCCCAGGAAGCTGCCTTCTGGGGACTTTGTTTACACAACTTTTGCCTGTGGTTGCAAGTGCAGGAGAGCAGGAAGGATCCAGACAGCATGTTGACCCTGAACGGTGTCTCCCAGGGTTATAACAGTCAGGAGGTGTCTGTGCATGGCTGAGATTGCCCAGAAAGTCACTCTTGCTTCAGAACTTGAGCCTGGGGAGGGGGGTCCCGGGGGTAAGAATGCAAAAGACTTTTGTGTTAACCCCAACACTCACTCCTTTTGAACATTAGAACCCTGGGAGGCCGCACTGCTGAAAGGCAGGGGCTAGACTCTTGTTTCAAAGAATTTGATTGACACTGGGGACAGTGCGGGGGGAGAGCAGGACTGCCTTTGTGTTCTTCATGCTGAAGGCTGGTCAAAGCCACCCCTAATCATTCACACACTGCTAGCTCCCTTCTTCCTCTACTCATTCCCTGAAACTGCCTCCACCCAGGAGAAAGCCAGAGGCTCCTCAGGGCCTCCGCCACAGAAGACAGCCAGCTCATCTGTTCTGCTGGGAGGCTTTGGGAGAAAGGGTCAGCGGTGACTGGGCTGCTTGAAGTCACAGAGGCTCTCACCATGCCCCAGGTACCAGATCTGTGGCTAAGGACTTCCTGCCAGAGCTCCCTGCTCCTTTGTAAAGTGGCCAAAGTCAGGACCACAGTCTTAGCATTCATCACATGGAGTCAAGAACTAACTGGATCATTTAGGAGCTGGAAGAGCTAGACCGGTCTCTTAACTGCTCTGAGCCTCAGTTTGCTCTCTTCTAAAGAGGCTGTCGCATTACTGTCTTCCCGCTTCTGTCTTATGTAATTTCCTCTGCAGCTGGCCCAGCTCCACACACAATATGCAAATGCTGTTCCATCTCCACTGAGCAGAAAGATGGGGGACTCTGACTCAGGGTCACTAGTCACCTGACATTCCCTTCCCACACCTCACAATACTTCATGGGAATCAGGTTGTCATACCCCGCAAAGGCTACCCCATGGAGAGGGCAGAAAGCCAGAGTAAGGGGCAGTAAAGCTGGATCTCCAAATAGTCATGGACTGGAATTAGGACCCCAAGAGGCTGGGTTTCACCAAGACAGATGGTGTCCTCTCAAGGGCCAGAAAGAGATCTGAAGTCAAGGAAGTACCAGAGGAAGTCAGGAGCTGCCAGCTTGGTTCTCAGGTGGAATGCAGGGGATGAATGCAGGCTAGCTGGGGGACAGTGGGGGAGTAGAGGACCTCGCCCCAATGAAAGACTTATAATGTTCACATTGCCACCAAAACTAGGTTGGACTAGCCGGAACGCAAGGCACAGCCTGGCCTTCCAGATAGACCCAACACCCTGGAGGGTCACGGGCATCTGGGGTTGCCAGCTATTCCACAGATGAAGCCTGGGGCTATAGGACTGCGCCTATGCCTTCAGTGGGCTGAGCTCATCTAGGATTTGCTTAGGACAGGGCTGGCTCAAATGACAGCTGGGCTTTGACAGAACTGAGACAAGCAGAGACCAGGAAGGAGGATGGAGGAGGAGACCAGGACTCAAGATTGAGTGATTTGTCCAAAGTCATTAGGTAAGTGATCGAGTTGCATCCAGGCCTGGCTGCTTCTGAACTGCATGCCTGCATGCCTGTATAGGGTGAGGGGACAGCTATGGGAAGGAAGGGACGGCAGGGGGACTGAGAGAAGGGTGGAGAAGTCAGAGAGACAGACCCAAAAGGATGTGGGTGCTGCCAGCAAGAGGAAGAATGGCAATGAGAGCATGTAGATGGGTCCCACAAGCCACTGGGAAAACCCTGGGTGCCACTTTGGGGTTGTGAACTACGAGCCAAGGGGATATGAGTAGAAAGAATAAAATTCCTTCCCTTATTCAGAACCAAGACAACACCCCCCACCCAGGTTGCCTAGCGGCCCAGCTACTGCCCAGAGTCTTGGTTGCTGAGCTCACCCACTATGTGGCTACCAAACCCTGTCTCTTTCTCCTTCCTGGT